>NC_069382.1:103980660-104298472 GCF_027475565.1 Acinonyx jubatus
ATGGTGGAGATTAATGGGGTTGTCCAATCAATGAGTGCTAGTGTTTCATCTGCATAAACATACGGCCAGATAATGTTAAAGAACAGATGTGATTAACAAGACTGCAATGTCTGCTAATGGTAGCAAATAGAATCATAATGCAAAGTGCTCTTTATTTTCCCTGAAGGAGTTTCTCCTCAGATGGTTTAGATGGGGTTGAAAACAGATCTTAAAATTAACTCATGCTGATATAAATTGCATCACTTTTTAAGTTCTCATTTAGGTAATATAACCTATTGCTAACCTTTACTAAGAAAAATGTTCAAAATGGCATGGTTTAAGTTTATTTTTATTTACCTTCCGCTATTACCATTTAGAACACTATTTAGAAAAATTAGATGTTTAAGTACGACACATTCATGTCAACACAAATGCATAACTACTAATGCTGATCTTAGACACCTTGGCAATTAACCTGGGGATATTATTTTATTTTCCTTCATTTTTCTAAATCAAAGAAGTTTATCTGAAAATTAAATATCACATGATTCCAACTGTATGACATTCATGAACAGGCAAACACATAGAGATGGTAAACAAATCAGCAGTTGCCATTGGGCTGGGACTGGGGTTGGGTTGAGGAGAGGTGAATAAGTAAAACAGGAATTTTTTTTAGGACAGTGAAGTTATTGAGTGTGATACATAATAGTCAGTGAAAGATATTATTTTTTAAAACCCATAGAATTTTATAGCACAAAGGGCAATGTATACAAGTAAATGTATGCAAATTAAAAAGAAATTAAGTGGTCAGGGGATCCCAGAAGGGAAGTCAGAAATCTTAAATGAGTTTCACTGGGCTAAAATCAAGGTGTCAGCCAGACGTTGTTCTTTCTGGAGGCTTATAGGTAAAATCTGTTCCCTTGCGTTTTTCAGCTTCTAAAAACTACCTGAATTTCTTGGTTTGGTGGCCTCTTCCTTGAACTTCAAAGCCAGATTTGTAGCATCTTCCAATCACTCTCTGACTCTTCCCCTTCTGCGAATCTCTTATGAGGACTCTTATTGCAGTAGGTCCACTCTGATTATCTAGGATACTCTCCCGATATCAACATCTTGAAATTCATCACATTTGCAAAGCCCCTTTGCTGCATAAGGTAACATATGCACAGGTGTCACAAATTAGAACCCGGACATCTTTGGGGTGGCCATTATTCTGTTTACCACAGTAAATAAAATACATAAGTCAAATATGAAAAAATATTAAAATTAAACGAAGTAGAGGGATATAGTCATAGGTGTTCATGAATTAGATTAAAATAGAAAACAATTCTTGGATGCCAGGCTTTTGCATAGTCTAGATCTTCTGAGCAAAGAACACTGAAAGAATGTTTGCAAAACATGCAGCTTTAGAAACTAGACATAGTTTATCTAAATAGAGATAGTATCACTAAGATATCTTCCACATGGAAAGCCACAGAATGATTTGGAAATGTAAAATCCTCTTCTTCTTGACCTTATAAATTTTTGATACATTTCAGGGTAATAAACCTAGCAGTGCTCTCTCTCTGTCCATCAGAGAACATCTTTCTCTTTAAAGGGAATGTTGAACAGATGTCCCTGTCATCCCATTATGAGCTCTAAATCTTGTAATTTGGGGGATCCTTCCCTTTGGTATAACCCATTGGTGAATGTTTGGCTTTCACTGTGCTGTTCTTTAGGGAGATGGGAAGTAGGGAACCCATATGAGCTGTGAGATAACATTGCAGATCCTTCAGTTTCAAGGGTAGCATTTAGATATCTATCATTAGTCATAGATAGTATCTTTGTTGTATTTTCTTGCCATGCAATGACAACAGATTAAGATCCTTTTTATGTTATGTTATTCCACAGAGACATTTTTATTCCTCAGAATTGCATATTTTAACTGTATATAGACAATTACCTTTAGAAAAACACATCTTAAGTGGAAATAATAAAATAATCCTGAAAATAACAAAACACGATCAGCATAGGAACAGTGGAAGTTCACAACACATGTTGTATGTAGCTGCAGTCACTTTAGATATTTTTTTAACAGACCATGAACTCCCAGCTTTCTATCTGCACTTAAACTTTTGCTCCTCGTACTAAGTTAAAAACCTCAGTGAGATTTCTGTTTTGTTAAAAACCCGGCCAGTCAGTACTCTTCCTAGCCAGTTACTTATAAGTTAGAATAGATATTAAAGTGCCTCATTATAAAATCTAAAAATAAAAGCTCCATAAAAATGGAGCTTTGTTTAGGTTTCAGCAATAACTCTGAATAAAACATTCTTCAGTTTAACCCCAAACATGACCAAGTTCACATTTCAATTCCTCTATTTTCATTAATATTAACAGCCATTTCTCCCTGTTAATGTATCCATATATCTATATCTGTTTATATCTAGTGTAAATATATCTTTTTATCTCTATTATCATTAATTTTATTTGTTTTAGTCATGTTATATACTTTGAAATGCCAAATAAAATTAGAGAGTGATCTCTAATTGTTCTATTAGAGATGAGTGAAAAAAATTTTAATATACTTTTCATAACTACTTCTCATACCATTTTTCTACCTCTATTACTACTGGATTTTTTTCAAACTCCATAGCATTTATCCTTATAAGTGGCAACATTCTCCATCTGGCATCCCTGCTTCTAGTCTTAAGTCATTAAATTTATTTCCCAAGTAGCTACCAGAATAATCTTTTTTTAAGACACAAGTGTTGTTATTTAATCTCTTCACTAAAATAATTATAGGCCCACAAGATAAAGTTCAAGATCTTTTTCCTGATACACAAAAAACGACCCCCATCTATATCTCAAACTTAGTTGTTTCCCCTAACTGCTTTACCAATAACAGTACAATATTGCATATACATTTTCCTTTATTGACTGTGTTTTCTGTGCTTTTATTTGTGGCTGTTCACGTGAATAGACAGTATTCTGCTTTTTCTGTTTCTAGAAAGTGTAGTTCATCTGTCATGTCTTTCTCTACCACCACACTCACACAAATGTTATATCTCTGTCACTAGAGTCTACACTCTTTGAAGAAGAGAAAGCCAATTTTATCTTGTATGTCTATAACACATACACAATTATATATACATACACAGACTGTATAGATATATTCCTATATACATCTATATAATGTATATATGCATATATTATACATAGAGATATGTATATATGCATAAATAAATATTCATAAAGTAGAAATAAAGCTACATGTATATAATGAAAAAAAAATAAGACCAATTATTTGAAGTGAGTGATTTCCTTTTCAAAATCTTGTTCCCCTTTTAAGGTGTCCTTAAAACAAAAAAAAAATCATACTATATGGAAGAAACATTTTATTAAAGTTATAAAGAAGTATGATAGTATACTGACTTCAGCTTAAATTCTTTACTTTTTATTTTCTTTAATTCTTTAAAATAGTATTTATTTCTTGTCAGGTAGTATCTCAAACAACAGGAAAACTCAATGTACAATTGCTAAATGTTTTAAATATATTATGCAAAGACAAGAATATTTTAGAATAAGAAAGAGAAGATTTACAAAGAATATAATGGTATGTTGCATAGTTTGGTATAAATTATAGTTTTATGTAAAAAATGGCCATTTAACAATTTAATATTTTACATAAGCAAAGATTTTTTTTTCTTGAATTATAAGCCATTTATTTTGTTTTCAGTTCAGTATTGTAAATGGCCCTTTCACCTCCAAAATTAGAATAAGTACATTTACTTGTTACTATGACTAATACTTCCTCCTATTTGTATGCATCAGACTCAGGTTCATTTGTTAATATTAAAATTCTAGAATGACTGAAAATTTACTCTTTCATATATGTCCATGAATGGTCAGACTCACCTATATGAAAATATAAATCACAGTAATTGTAACAATTTTAAAAGGGAAATCAATTAACTCCTCTTTTCACATTGTCAGGTTTTCTCCCATCTGTGCAAAAAAATGAATTGGTGTCATAAATCTAGAAGCAGCCAAAAATACAAGCCCACATATAACATCCTACTTATGCAAATAGTGCATCTGCTGCTATATGAGCAGGCCAAAGACTATTTCCAATGAGACTTATACACCCACAATACTGCGAGGATTAAATCAATCAAAACCATATTCTACTAGAAATATAAAAAAAATCTTAATATATTCATGCAATATAATTATGTACAACTAGCTTATGAAGTGTTTTAATTACCCAGCACATCTGAAAGCCAACTCATATTTTGACTACCAATAACCAGTTGTCCACAAAAAAGAAGTTTCCTTTGCATTTCTATTAGTAGATTTTTTTAATTTTTAAAAATGTATATTTATATTTGAGAGAGGGAGAGAGAGAGAGAGTATGAGGGAGGGACAGATAGAGAGGAGGACAGAGGATCTGAAGCAGGCTTCCAGTGGACAGCAGCGAATCCAATGTGGGGCTTGAAGTCACAAACCTTGAGATCATTCCTGAGGTGGAGTCTGATGCTTAATGGACTGAGCCACCTAGGTACCCTAGAATTTTAATTTTTTTTTAAAATTAAGTTTATTTATTTTGTGAGAAAGAGAACAAGCAACATGCGGGGGGGGGAGAGAGAGAGAGAGAGAGAGAGAGAGAGAGAGAGAGAGAAGAGAAATAATCCCAAGCAGGCTCTGCACAGCCAATGCAGAGCCTGATGCAGGGCTCAAACTCATGAACTGTGAGATCATGACCCAAGCAGAAATCAAATCAGAAGCTTAACCAACTAAGCCACTCAGACGCCCCTAGAATTTTTGTTTTTTTAAAAAATATTTTAACATATTAAATATGTTAACTTTTTTTTCCCCTTCTAACCATACTAAAACTCTACCATTATTTAGCTACCGAATTTGGAAATTAAATCAAGGGTGGCAAATATGAGATTTTCCTTATATTGAAATATTTTATAGAACCAATCTATCCTTTTTGTATAGAAGAAAATTTTGATTATAGATGTATAATGCTTTAATTTTTATTAAATGCTAAAATAATGTTCAAGATGTAAATGCAAATAATGTTTATTGTTTTAAAATGTATCTTACATGTTATCAAAAAAAAGTGTCACAACCACTGTATGAAGGAAATAAATCAAGTTACATTTTTATATAGCACTTGGCAAATGGCAAACACACTTTTTCAGTAAATGATATAGTCTAAGTGAAAATGAAGTTTTCTGAATTCAGAAGCAGTAACAAACTATGCTGTATGAAGCCATTAGGTTTGTTTTACATTATTTGTAAATTTGCTTATATGTTGACTTAATAACAACAAATTAAAGTCTATTAGTTAATAATAAGTAGTTATTAAATTATTCATAGAATAAATTATTCATAGGAGAAACATTCTAGTGCTTACTTTGGCCATGGGCATTGTTAAGTAACAAACTATGTTAATGATCACTAGATTATAATTTATGAAAATGTCATTAATGATGATTTCCCTTTAAAATTAATTTATATTTTATTTCTACAAATTTATAAGACTACCTACTATAATTGTTCTTTACCTAGGAGTATAACACATTTAAATAAACAACTCACAAGAGATTCAATAGAAGTACGGTAGTTAAAAATATAATCTTTGTAATATTATATATATAATATATATTGCATATATTATTACATATATATGTACTCATAGAGTTATATATATTACCTATATTGTATATTGTATATTATTATATTGTTATTGTATTGTATATTGTATTGTATATTATATATTATATTGTATATAGTCTATAGTATATATATTGCATTATATATTATATATTACATTATATATTATATATAATATTACAAAGTTTATATTTTTTAATTACCATACTTCTATCGAATCTCTTCTATTGAATATAATCTTTGTAATATTATATATATAGTATATATATTGCATATATTATTACATATATATGTACATATATATGTACACATATAGGTATATATATTACCTACATATGTAATATATATACAATATATATGTACGTAAATTGTATATATTACATTATATTATTATATTGTATCTTGTATTGTATATTGTATATAGTATATAGTATATATATTGCCTTGTATATATTATATATTACATTATATATTATATATAATATAACAAAGTTTATATTTTTTAATTACCATCCTTCTATCGAATCTCTTGTCAGTTGTTCATTTAAATGTGTTATACTCCTCATTTAAATGTGTTTTATATATATATATATATATATATATATATATATATATATACTGTGAAAAATAGAGATTTTGTAGATTAAGGAAAGAGAACTAAGGACTGACTTCTGGGACTCTTTCTGGTTTAGAAATCTAACAAGGGTAAATGAGAAGAAGCAGTCAGTGTAATTATAGGATAGTTAGGTAATGTGGAGGCCAAATAGAGAACAGACTTCAAGAAGAAAGGAAGATGAAGAAAGAAGGGATCAAGAAGGAAGATCTCCAAGAAGAAAGGAATCAACAACACAAGAAATAACAGGTGTTGGTGCGGATTCAGAGAAAGGGGAACCCTCTTATACTGTTGATGGGAATGCAAATAGGTGCAGCCACTCTGGAAAACAGTGTGGAGGTTCCTCAAAAAATTAAAAATAGAACTACCCTATGACCTAGCAATTGCACTATTAGGTATTTATCCAAAGGGTACAAAAATGCTGATTAGAAGGGGCACATGCACGCCAATATTTATAGCAGCACTATCAACAATAGCCAAATAATAGAAAGAGGCCAAATGGTCATCAACTGATGAATGCATAAAGAAGATGTGGTGTATATATACAATGGAATATTAATCAGCGATCAAAACAAAAAATGAAATCTTGCCATTTGCAGCAACATGGACAGAACTAGAGTATATTATGCTAAGCAAAATAAGTCAATCAGTGAAAGACAAATATCATGTGATTTCACTCATATGTAGAATTTAAGAAACAACAGATCAACATAGGGAAGAGAAGAAAAAATAAGATAAAAGCAGAGATGGAGGCAAACCATAAGAGACTCTTAAAAATAGAGAATAAACTGAAAGTTGTTGGAGGGGAGTTGGGTGGGGGATAGATTAAATGGGTGATGGGCATTAGGGAGGGCAGTTGTGGTCAGCACAACTGGGTGTTGTATGTAAGTGATGAATCACTTGAATTATGTAACTAAAACTAATATTACACTATAGGTTAACTAACCGTAATTTAAATAAAGACAAGGAAGAAGAAAGAAAGAAAGAAAGAAAGAAAGAAAGAAAGAAAGAAAGAAAGAAAGAAAGAAAGAAAGAGAGAGAGAATCAAGCATTAAATGTGGCCCATAAGGACAAGAAAATGAAGGCAGAGAAATGACTATTTGATTAAGCAATGTAGAGGCCTATCGTGACGTTGAAAAGAGAAGTTTGGGTGATAGAAGACTGATTAAGTGGGCCCAATATAGAAATGGGGAAGCACAACTAGAAACAAAAAATTCACATGGTTCCTTCCAGTAGTATCTAGTTCCCCATTTCTATCAGTTTCTAGTTCTGGAAACTGATGGTTTTTAGTTCCCTTTATTTCGATCAGTTTTTGCTTTATATATCCTGAAGTGCTGCTACTAGGTGTATAAATAATTATGATTGTTATATCTTCTTGATTCATTTACCCTTTTAGCATTCTAAAATGTCTCTTTTTATGTCCATGTCTTGAAGTTTTCGGCATCTGACAATAATAAGGCTATCCAAACCTTCTTATGCTTACTGCTTGCAAACAATTTAATCTGGTCTGAAAATATTTGCCTTTTGGTTAAACTGTCTAGTTCACTCATACTGAAGATAAGTGAATATATGACTGTTTTCATGCTACAATGGTAAATGTGAATACTTGCAATAAAGAATGAATACTTTTCATGCTAAATGGTAAATGGTGAATACTTGCAATAAAGGCAATAAGGCCCTAAAATATTTACAATCTGATTCCTTACTGAATGAATTTGCTGACCTTTACTTTAAAGAATGCTGAATTTTGTTCTGTAGAGCAGTTAAATTATTACTGGATTGCTTTAATCGTGTCAGGTTCGGTTTTATGATTTGTTGGGACAGGCAGGTCTGTTTCTGTTTTTTGCTTAATACTGCGCTGGTCCTTTTTCTAGGACAGGTTTCTTCTTAAAGTAAACCTTTTCTGGTAGCTTCAGCTGACTGACTGAATTCCTTAGTGACTACCATCACCGACTACCTGAACTGGAACTTAGACATCTCCAGTACTACCTAAAGCTGGTGTATCTGTTTAGTTTTCAGCTGTACAGCAGCTACAGTGTTGTGCTTTAGAAAGTCTTTCCTGTGCTGGTCTGGATGTACAGTCCAGACCTCAGCTCAGGGTTAGAGGGGAACAATATGCACAAAAGCCAGCACATGGGTATTTGTAGTAAGTTTGTTTATAATGGCCAAAATGGAAGCAATCAAGATATCCTTCAGTAGGTGAATGGACAAAGAAACTATGGTACATTTACACAATGGAACAGTAGTCCATGCTGAAAACTATCAAGACATGAAAAGGCACGGAGGAGTCTTAAATGCATATTTCTTTTTTTAATTTTTTTTTCAATGTTTATTTATTTTTGGGACAGAGAGAGACAGAGCATGAACGGGCGAGGGGCAGTGAGAGAGGGAGACACAGAATCGGAAACAGGCTCCAGGCTCTGAGCCATCAGCCTAGAGCCTGACGCGGGGCTCGAACTCGTGGACCGCGAGATCGTGACCTGGCTGAAGTCGGACGCTTAACCGACTGCGCCACCCAGGCTCCCCTTAAATGCATATTTCTAAGTGAAAAAAGCCAATCTAGAAAGGCTACCTGCTCTATGATTCCAACTATATGATATTCTAGAAAAAGCAAAACTATAGGGACAAGAGAAAGATCAGTGGTTGTCAGGGGTTAGGGGTGAAGGAGGGATGAATAGTTGGAACACAGAGAATTTTGAGGGCACTGAATCTGTTCCATATGGGATGTTCATGGTGGATACCTATCATTATACATTTGTCCACACTCATGGAAAGAACAACACCAAGACTGAACCCTAATGTATCTATCAACTGTGGACTTGAGTAATAATGTGTTGATATTGGTTCACCAATTGTAACAAATGTACCACTTTCGTGGAGGATGTTGGTAATGACGGAGGCTGCACATGACGGGTGGGGAGTATGTGGGAAATATGTGTGCCTTCCTCTCAATTTTGCTGTGAACCTAAATTACCCTAATTTTTAAATGAATGTGACAGAATGCATATTGCCTGGGTTCCTAATATTTCTCTTATTTCTACTCCCAGTTTCCCATCATCATGCTGCAATTCTACCTCTGGGATCCACAGGACACCTTGCAAATATGCTTATTGAAATGTCTCGTTTTGCTTTGGCTATGTCGATTGGTTTTCTCTTCCATGCAACTAAGCTCCCAACTAATACATGTCTCTTAGAAAATATGTAATTGAAAAGCCTTCTGGCCTCAGCATTTATCAGTGCCCCAACTAATTTTTGGTTAATGGTGTAAGGCGCATTCTGACTCAGCAAATACACACCTTTCTGCCTTATCTCTTACTCTTCATTCCTTGGACCTCAGATTCTGTGACTACAAGTAATGAATATGCAAATAGTGTACTATTTCATAGAATTGGATGCTGTGTGTTTCTTTCTCTCTCTTCTTTTTGTAAAAAAATATTTTACCAAAAGATTTTAAGAAATACTATCAGTAACCTGCAACTACCATTCTTCTCTCTGATTTTGCTCTACAAAGCAACATGGTTTTTGTTGTTGTTGTGGCTAAAATCTTTTTTAAGTTTATATATTTATTTTGAGAGAAAGACAGAGAGAGACAGAGAAAGAAGGAGAGAGAGGATCCCAAGCAGGCTGCACACTCTCAACGAGGAACCCAGTGTGGGGCTGAAACTCAACAACTGCGAGATCATGACCTAAGCCAAAGTTGGACACTTAACCAACTGAGCCACCCAGGTGCCCCTCAAACAACATGTTACACTATTGAGGGGCTTATGGTATTTAACACGGTGTCTATAAAGAATGTAATCATGCTGCACTTATTTCTTTAAATATGCATTTATTTACTTGTTTATTTTGCATTTTATGTACTCGTGTCTTGCTTTATAAAATGGGGATGTATCTAAAAAAAAAAAAAGAACACTCACCTGGCTCCCTACACTCCTCCAACTTTACCAATATAGATTTATCACTTTTTTTCTTCCTCCAAAGTTAACTTTTGTAATTTAAGAAATGTAAGCACATATTTTATAAATTTTATAATATGCAGACAGAATATGTTGACTCCTTATTTCTAAAATGAATATATAAACACCCAAGTCTATAAATGTGTCCCATTCCAACTTTCACCTTCAGACAGCAGCTATCCATACATTTAATTTTGTATTGTCAGCAGACACTCAAATGTATGTTTTTGTCTATAACCATATTAAAATCCCTGCATTTTGTCTTCAGAATAACCCCAAAACTTTAATACTCAACATGTTCATTTATTGTATGAATAATATCTTTTATTATATCAATGATATTAATTGTTGGGGTATTTTATAAAAGAATGTTATTTCTTTTTTGTGCTATTTTTTATAAGTTCTATAGAAATGTAATTCACATTCACTAATATAATCCACTGATTTAAAGTAGCATGTTTTTCATGTATTTACAGATTCGTGCACCATCCCCATAATCAACTTAGGGACATTTATGTGTCTCCATAAAGAATTCTTGTACCCTTTAGCAGACTCTTCCATTTTTTTCATCTTCTCTAACTTTAAGCAATTTACTTTGTCTCTATAGATTTGCATATTTTAGATATTTCACAGAAATGCAATCATGCAGAATGAGGTAGTTGGTGACTGATTTATTTCACTTAGCTTTAGATTTTAAAGGCTTATTTGTGTTGTAACATATGTATTTCATTTTTTCTTACAGAATAATATGTAATTTTAGGGATAGACCATTTTCATTTATTCAGTCATCAGTTGATGAACATATGTGACATGTTCATCTTTTAGCCTATGTAAATACTGCTACCATGAACATTTGTGTCAAGGGTGTGTGTGTGTGTGTGTGTGTGTGTGTGTGTGTGTGTGTGTGTTTTATTTCTTTTGGAGTGGCAATTCTGAGTCAGATGGTAATTCTACATGAGTTTTTGAGAAAATGCCAGACTGTTTTCCAAAATGACTGTACCATTTTAAATTCCCACCAGCAATGTATAAGGGCTCCAATTCCTCCATATTCTCAGCAACCCTTGGTGTTATCTATCATTTTGATTATATTCTCATGACTGATTATATTCAGCATCTTTTCTTATGCTTATTTTCCTGGCCATTTGTGTATCTTCTTTGGAGAAATGTCTATTCATAGTCTTTTGTTGATGTCCAGTTTACCTTTTATTGTTGTTGTTATTGCTTTTGTTTTTGGTGGTATGATTAAGGAAACATTACTTATACAATGTCTTGGGTATTCATTGATATTTTCTTGTAAAATATTGTAAAACATTGATATTTTCTTGTAAAAGTTTTATAGTTTCAGATCATAAATTTCTAGGTCCTTGATTTATTTTGTGTTTTTGTTATTTTTGTAATGCTATTATGTAGGGGTCCAACTTAATTATTTTGCATGTAGATATTCGGTTTTTCTAGTTGATTTGATGAAAAATTATTCTTTTCTTATTGAATTGTCAAGGCATTCTTACTGAAATTCAATTGACTATAAATGTAAAGATTCATTTCTATACTCTCAATTCTAACATTTCAATTTATATGTTTATCTTTATGCTAATATCACAAATTCTTGATCATTACAGTTTTGATTCCTAGGTTAAATTCCACTTGGTCACGGTATGAAATACTGTTTATATGCAGTTGGATTTGTTTGTTAGTACTTTGTTGACGGCTTTTAAATCTACAATTATAAGAGGTATTCGTCTGTAGTTTTCTTTTTTATAATGTCAGTCAGGTTTTGACATCTGTGTAATAATACTTGTAAAATAAAGAACTATTTCTTTTCTTTTTTGGTGGAGATTGTGTAAAAAAATTGTTATTAGTTTTTCCTTAAATGTTTCGTAGAATTCACCTCCAAAAATATTTTGTCCTGGACTTGTTTCTGTGGGAAGTTTTTCTGAATTACTAATTCAAACTTTTAAAAGTTATAAATTTATTCTTATTTTGAAATCTTCTTGAGGCAGTTTTAGTAGTTTGCATTTTTCTAATAATTTGTCCATTTTTATCTGAGTCATTTCATTTGTTACTTTCTTAAGTTTATTTTGAGAGAGAGAGAGAGAGAGAGAGAGAGAGAAGGAGAGGAACAGAGAGAGGGAAAAAGAGAGAATCCTGTCTGTCAGCCCAGAGCCCAATGTGGGGTTTGAACCCACAAACCTTGAGATCATGACCTGACGGGAAACCAAGAGTCGGTTGCTTAACCGATGAAGCCACTCAGGTGTCTCTAATTCTTGTTTCCATAATTCTTACTTCAAAGACCCGGTTTTTGGGTCTTTTGTCTTTTTTCCTTTGGTGAGTTTAGCTACTTTCTAAAAAATCTTTTCAGAGATGCGCCTTTTATTTCCTCAATATCTCTATTGGTTTTCTATTTCTTTTTTTAATTTTAATTTTTTTAATAATTTACATCCCAATTAGTTAGCATATAGTGCAACAATTATTTCAGGAGTAGATTCCTTAGTGCCCCTTACACATATAGCCTATCCCTCCGCACAACAACCCCTCCAGTAACCCTCAGTTTGTTCTCCATATTTAGGAGTCTCTTATGTTTTGTCCCCCTCCCTGTTTCTATATTATTTTTGTTTCCCTTCCCTTATGTTTATCTGTTTTGTCTTTTAAAGTCCTCATATGAGTGAAGTCATATGATATTTGTCTTTCTCTGATTTACTAATTTCACTTAGCATAATACCCTCCAATTCCATCCATGCAGCTGCAAATGGCAAGATTTCATTCTTTTTGATTGCCAAGTAATACTCCATTATATATATATATATATATATATATATATATATATATATATATATACACACACCACATCTTCTTTATTCATTTATCCTTCAATGGACATTTGGGCTCTTTGCATACTTTGGCTATTGTTGATAGTGCTGCTATAAACATGGGGTTCATGTGTCCCTTTGAAACAGCACACCTGTATCCCTTGGATAAATACCTAGTAGTGCAACTGCTGATTTGTAGGATAGTTCTATTTTTAGTTTTTTGAGGAACCTCCATAATGTTTTCCAGTGGCTGCACCAGCTTGCATTCCCACCAACAATGCAAAAGAGATCCTCTTTCTCTGCATCCTCACCAACATCTGTTGCCTGAGTTGTTAATGTTAGCCATCTGACAGGTGTAAGGTGATAGGTATCTCATTGTGGTTTTGATTTGTATTTCCCTGATGATGAGTAATGTTCAGCTCTTTTTTCATGTGTCGGTTGGCCACCTGGATGTCTTCTTTGGAGAAGTGTCTATTCATGTCTTTTGCCCATTTCCTCAAATGGGTTATTTGTTTTCTGGGTGTTGAGTTTGATAAGTTCTTTATAGATTTTGGATACTAACCTTTTATCTGCTATGTCATTTGCAAATATCTTCTCCCATTCTGTCAGTTGCCTTTTAGTTTTGCTGATTGTTTTCTTTGCTGTGCAGAAGATTTTTATTTTCATGAGGTCCCAACAGTTCATTTTTGCTTTTGTTTCCCTTGCCTCCAGAGACATGTTGAGTAAGAAGTTGCTGTGGCTAAGATCAAAGAGGTTTTTGCCTGCTTTCTCCTTGAGGATTTTGCTGGCTTCCTGTCTTACATTTTGGTCTTTCATCCATTTTGAGTTTATTTTTGGGTATGGTGTAAGAAAATGGTCCAGATTCATTCTTCTGCATGTCTCTGTCCAGTTTTCCCAGAACCACTTCCTGAAGAGAATGTCTTTTTTTCCATTGGACATTCTTTCCTACTTTGTCAAAGATTAGTTGGCCATACGTCTTTGGGTCCATTTCTGGGATCTTTATTCTGTTCCATGGATCTGAGTGTCTGTTCTTGTGCCAGTGCCATACTGTCTTGAGGATTACAGCCTTGTAGTATAGCTTGAAGTCTTGGATTTTGATGCCTCCTGCTTTGGTTTTCTTTTTCAAGATTGCTTTGGCTATTCAGGGTATTTTCTGGTTCCATACAAATTTTAGGATTATCTGTGAAGAATGTGAAGGTGTTACTTTGAAGGATTATCTATGAAGAATGCTGGTGTTACTTTGATAGGGATTGCATCGAATATGTAGATTGCTTTGGGTAGTATTGACATTTTAACAATATTTGTTCTTCCTATCCAGGAACATGAAATCTTTTTGGATTTTTTGTGTCTTCTTCAATTTCTTTCATAAGCTTTCTATAATTTTCAGTGTATAGATTTTTCACCTCTTTGGTTAGATTTATTCCTAGGTATTTTATGGTTTTTGGAGCAATTGTAAATGGGATCAATTCCTTGATTTCTCTTTCCATTGCTTCATTGTTGGTGTATGGGAATGCAACAGATTTCTGTGCATTGAACTTATATCCTGAAACTTTGCTGAATTCATGAATCAGCTCTAGCAGTTTTTTGGTGGAATCATTTGGGTTTCCATATAGACTATCATGTTATCTATGAAGAGTGAAAGTTTGACCTCCTCCTGCCCAAGTTGGATGCCTTTTATTTCTTTGTGTTGTCTGATTGAGGAGGCTAAGACTTCCAATACTATGTTGAATAACAGTGGCGAGAGTGGACATCCCTGTCTTGTTCCTGACCTTAGGGGGAAAGCTGTCAGTTTTTCCCCACTGAAGATGATATTAGCGTTGGGTTGGGTTGTTCATTTATGACTTTCATGATCTCGAGGTATGCTTCTTCTATCCCTACTTTCTTGAGGGTTTTTATCAAGAAAAGATGCTGTATTTTGTCAAATGCTTTGTCTGCATCTACTGAGAAGATGATATGGTTATTATCCTTTCTTTTAATGATGTGATGAATCACATTAATTATTTTGCGGATAGTCAACCAGCCCTGCCTCCCAAGTATAAATCCCACTTGGTCATGGTGGGTGAATATTTTTTTTTAATGTATTGTTGGATCCGGTTGGCAAATATCTTGTTGAGGATTTTTGCATCCATGTTCTTTAGGGAAATTGGTCTATAGTTCTTCTTTTTAGTGGGGTCTCTGTCTGGTTTTGGAATCAAGGTAATGCTGGCTTCACGGGAAGTGTTTGGAAGTTTTCCTTCCATTTCTATTTTTTGGAACACCCTCAAGAGAATAGGTGTTAACTCTTCCTTAAATGTTTGGTAGAATTGCCCTGGAAACCTATCGGGCCCTGGACTCTTGCTTTTTGGGAGATTTTTGATTACTAATTCGATTTCCTTGCTGGTTATGGATCTGTTCAAATTTTCTATTTCTTCCTGTTTCAGTTTTGGTAGTCTACATGTTTCTAGGAATTTGTCCATTTCTTCCAGATTGCCCATTTTGTTGGCATATAATTGTTCATAATATTCTCTTATTATTGTTTTTATTTCTGCTGTGTTGGTTGTGACCTCTCCTCTTTATTCTTGATTTTATTTATTTGGGTCCTTTCCTTTTTCTTTTTGATCAAGCTGGCTAATGGTTTATCACCTTTGTTAATTCTTTCAAAGAACCAGATTCTGGTTTCATTGATCTGTTCTACTGTTTTTGTTTTTTTGTTTTTTTTTTTTTGGTTTCGATAGCATTAATTTCTGCTCTAATCTTTAATATTTCCTGTTCTTTTTCCAGCTCTTTAAGGCATAATATTAGGTTGTGTATCTGAGATCTTTCTTCCTTTGTTAGGATGGCCTGGAGTGCTATACACTTTCCTTTTATGACCACCTTTGCTGCGTGCCAGGGGTTTTGGGTTGTGGTGTTATCATTTTTATTGGCTTCCATATACTTTTTAATTTCCTCTTTAACTTTTTGGTTAGCCCATTATTCTTTAGTACGATGTTCTTCAGTCTCCAAATATTTGTTACCCTTCCTAATTTTTTGTTGTGGTTGATTTTGAGTTTCGTAGCACTGTGGCCTGAAAATATGCACGGTATGGTCTCAAATTTTTGTACTTCCTGAGGGCTGATTTGTGTCCCAGTATATGGTCTGTTCTGGAGAATGTTCCATGTGCACTGGAGAAGAATGTATATTCTGCTGCTTTAGGATGAAATTCTCTGAACATATCTATTAAGTCCATCTGGTCCAGTGTGTCATTCATAGCCATTGTTTCGTTGTTGATTTTTTGATTAGATGATCTGTCCATTGCTGTGAGTTGGGTGTTGAAGTCTCCTACTATTATGGTATTACTATCGATTAGTTTCTTTATGTTTGTGATTAACTGAGTTGTATATTAGGGTGTTCCCACATCTGGCGCATAAATGTTTACAATTGTTAGGTCTTGTTGGTGGATAGACCCCTTGATTATGATATAATGCCCTTCTGCATCTCTTGATACAGTCTTTATTATAAAGTCTAGATTGTCTGATATAATTATGGCTACTCTGGCTTTCTTTTGTTGACCATTATCATGATAGATGGTTCTCCATCCCCTTATTTTCACCTTCTGAAGGTGTCTTTAGGTCTAAAGTGGGTCTCTTGTAAAAAGCATATAGATGGATCTTGTTTTCTTATCCATTCTGTTACCCTATGTCTTTTGAGTGGAGCATTGAGTCCATTGACATTTAGACTGAGTACTGAAAGATATGACTTTATTGCCATTATGGTGCTTGTAGAGTTGGAGTTCTGGTGGTGTTCTCTTGTCCTTTCTAATCTTTGTTGCTTTTGGTATTTCTCTCTCTCTCTCTCTCTCTATATATATATATATATATATATATTTTTTTTTGTTTGTTTGTTTGTTTGTTTCATCTTTTCTCCCCTCAGAGAGTCCCCCTTCAAATTTCTTGCAGGGCTGGTTTAGTGGTTACAAACTCCTTTAATTTTTGTTTGTCTGGGAAACTTTTTATCTCTCCTTCTATTTTGAATGACAGCTTCGCTGGATAAAGAATTCTTGGCTACATATTTGTATGATTCACCACATTGAATATATCTTGCCACTCCTTTCTGGCCTGCCAAGTTTCTGTGGATAGGTCTGCTGCAAACCTGATATGTCTTCCCTTGTAGGTTAGGGATTTTTTTTTCTCTTGCTGCTTTCATGATTCTCTTCTTGCCTGAGTATTTTGTGAATTTGACTATGATATGTCTTGTTGATGGTCGGTTTCTGTTGAATCTAATGGGGGTCCTCTGTGCTTCCTGGATTTTGATGTCTGTGTCTTTCCCCAGGTTAGGAAAGTTTTCCACTGTGATTTGCTCTCACATAGCCTTCTACCCCTCTTTCTCTCTCTCCTCTTCTGGGACCCCTATGATGCTGGTGTTCTTTTTTAAGAGTCGCTGATTTCTCTAATTCTTAAATCGTGCTCTTTTGCCTTAATCTCCCTATTTTTCTGCTTCATTATTCTCCATAAGTTTGTCCTCTATATCACTGATTCTCTGTTTTGCCTCATCCATCCTTGTTGCCACAGCATCCATCTGTGATTGCAACTCAGTTATAGCATTTTTTATTTCATCCTGACTAGTTTTTACTTCTCTTATCTCTGCAGAAAGGGATTCTAATTTATTTTTGACTCCAGCTAGTATTCTTATTATTGTGATTCTAAATTCTGGTTCAGACATCTTGCTTGTGTCTGTGTTGGTTAAATCCCTGGCTGTCGTTTCTTCAGGCTCTTTCTTTTGGGGTGAATTCCTTCGTTTCATCATTTTGAAGGGAGAAAAGGAATTAATGAAGTAGAAGATTTAAAATTAAGAAATTAAAATTAAAAATACATTAAAATTAAAAAAATTGGGGCGCCTGGGCGGCGCAGTCGGTTAAGCGTCCGACTTCAGCCAGGTCATGATCTCGCGGTCCGTGAGTTTGAGCCCTGCGTCAGGCTCTGGGCTGATGGCTCGGAGCCTGGAGCCTGTTTCCGATTCTGTGTCTCCCTCTCTGTCTGCCCCTCCCCCGTTCATGCTCTGTCTCTCTCTGTCCCAAAAATAAATAAAAACTTTGAAAAAAAATTAAAAAAAAAATTAAAAAAATTAAACACACACAAAAATCGAATAAATGATGCTAGATCCTAGGTGTGTTTTGGTCTGGGTGTTGAAAGTGGTTTGATAGAGTAGGGCAAAAAGTGGGGGGGGGGGAAGGAAATCTTTTGAGAATTTGAAAATAATGAATACACTGAAGTAGACTAAAATGAAATGTTGGAAGTAAAATAGAATTTGAAAAGAAAATACACAAAAGTAAAGAATATAGTAGAAAAAAGTTAAACAAAAATATTTTTAATAAAAGTTAAAAATAAAAATGAATTTTTTCTTTCTGTATTCAAGAAAAAGAAAAGAAACGAAAAAGAGAAAAAGGGAAAAAAAGGAATTGATGGAAATTTGAAAAAGTGAATACACTGAAGTAGACTAAAATAACATGATGGAAGTAAAACAGAATTTGAAAAAATTTACACAGAAGTAAAAAATAAAGTAAAAAAAATTAAAGAAAATATTTTTAATAAAAATTGAAACTGAATTTTTTCTCTTTCTGTATTCAAGAAAAAGAAGTGAAAAAGAGAAAAAAAAAGAAATTGAATAGATGGACCTGCTAACAGATTGAAATATGACTGAAATTACTTCGTTTTCCCCTAGAAGTTAGACTATGAAGTGCTTTATAGTCCATAAACTAAGGAGGCCATGGGACTTGTGTTCTTGAAGAGCGAGGTTGGCCCAGTTGGGCAGGGCTTAGTGTAATGGCTCCGTTCTCCACTTGATGGCGCTGCTAGCCTACTGGGGTGGATTTTTGTGGCGTTTGTAGGTGCCTATGAGCAAGCGCGGGAGTGGTGAAAATGGCATCGCCCAGATACCCAATCTCTAGTATCACAACTCTGTTCTTCCTGATCAGCAATCGCTCACCTGTCCTCTCTCTTCAGCTCTTGTCCACTCCCTGCCTTTTCACTGTCTGTGACTAAGTCCCAGGTAGTACCTCTCTCCCGAGTTTTGTCTCAGATGTGACTGTTTTCCCTGGTCCCTTACTTCTGAATGGCTTTGACCCGTTCTTCCCTTTTTTGGGAGGATCTCACCAAGCAATGGCCAAATGTTGGTTGTACCCACCCATGAATGCTTGCTGGACCCTACTGCTGCCGGTGCCCCGAGATTGCAGCCAGGTGCCACCCTGCCCCAGAAAAAGTTCGCAGGATAGTGTACCAGCAGCGTTTCAGGGATTATGGAAAATCACAACACATATCTGGCACCAGTCTTCACCCTTAACGACCTTGTTCCAGCACCAGCAAATGTGGATTGTTCTCTGGGCTCTGCAGGGACCAGGGGGCTCAACAGTCTCTACCAAATGTCCTGCCAGCAGTGGAACTGCTTTTCCCTGTGTGGCCCAAGAATCTCCTGGGTCCCACTCTGCTCCTGAGGGTTCGCCCTTCCCACCAGAGCACCACCAGTTATGGAGCTGTGGAGTTGCAGGCTTTGCGCTCCCCTTGTTTACAGTATTAGTGGAATTTAAACCCTCTCCTTTCTCCTTTCTCCTTTTCTCCTTTCTCCTTTCTTTTCCCCTTTTTAGTTTAGTCCCTGGGGCTATTTCCAATTTTCCACTTTCTCTCCAGCTGCTTTTGGGGAGGGGTGCTTTTCCCATATTCTCTTCCCCATGCCCCCTGTCTCTGTTCTCTCTTCACCTGCAAAAGTGGTTCTCTACACTGCTGCAGCTTCTCGCTCCCCAAATTCAAGTCTCTGTGCCGCATACCTGCTGAATTCTGTAGTTCAGGTTGTGCAGATTGTTGTGTTAATCTTTAGATCAGTTTTATAGGTGTGCAGGATAGTTAAGTGTTGGTCTGGCTGTATTTTGTGGACACGAGACACACAAAAACTTCCACGCTATTCTGCCATGTTGGCTCTATTTCTTATTTTATTGATTCCTGCTGCCTGTTTCATATTCTTCTACTTGTTTTGTATTTTGTCTGCTCTTTTCCCTCCTCTGTCTTGAGTTAGAAGGTTAGTTTATGAGATTTTTAATTGTTTTTAACAGGGGTTTACAGCTATATATTTCACTCTAAGCACTGATTTACTGAAACTTATCAGTTTTGGTATATTGTATCTTTATTTGCATTTATCTCAAAGTAACTTCTAATTTAACTTAGATTACCTTAGATATCTTCTTTACTTTTTGGTTATGGAGGAGTGTATTATTTAATTTCCCCATGTTTGTGGAAATTTCTTTTTGTTACTGGTTTCTAACATCACTCCATTGTGATCAAAGAACATAGTTTGTATGATTTAAGTCCTTTTAAATTTATTGAGGTTTGTTTTATGGTCTGGCACATTGTCTAGAAGATGTTCCAGGCCTACTTGAAAAGAATGTATATCTTTCTGTTCTTGGTTGGAGTGCTCTTGGTTAGGTCTATTAGGTTGTTACTGTTCATGTGCTGTATTTACTTGTGGATCAGTTGTCTAGTTGTCTTATCTATTATTAAAAGTGGGCCATTGAAAGCTCCAATTATTATTTTTGAATTGTCTGCTTCTTCCTTCCATTTTCTAAATTTTTGCTTCATGTATTTTGGGGCTTCATAATTAGGTGCATTTATATTTGTAATTGTTATGTCTTCCTGATGGATAGTTTTTCATACATATTCCTTGGTTATCTATTAAAAATTTGTTTTAATATTTTGTTCTAATATTAATACAGGTTCCCTGGCTTTCTAGAAATTGTTGTTTTCACAATATAACTCTCATTCTTTTATTTTCAACCTATTTGTGTCTTCCTTAAATGTTTCATAGAATTCACATCCAAAAATATTTTGGCCTGGACTTGTTTCTGTGGGAAGTTTTTTAAATTACTAATTCAAACTCTTAAATGTTATAGATCTGTTCATAATCTTGGAATCTTCTTGAGGCAATTTTAGTAGTTTGCATTTTCTAATAATTTGTATATTTTAGATATTTCATAGAAATGCAATTCTAAACTATGGCTCCTGTATAGAACATGTACTTGGGTCTATTGATTTTTCAAAGCACTCTGGCAGTCTCCACCTTTTGTTTTGATTGCTGAATACTTTTTCATTTAATGTTATTATTGATACAGGTGAATTAATGCCTGTCCATGTAACCTTGCCTTTGTATCTCATGGGTTTTTGTTTTTGTTGTTGTTCTTTTAATGCTCCTTTACTGTTTCTCATTAGGTGAATATTTTAGAGTGTGCTAATTTAGTTCCTTTAATTTTTTTACTCATTATTTTTTAACTATTTTCTTAGTGATTGCACCAGGACTCATCAAATACATCTTAACTTATTGGTATCTACTGAGATTTATATTTACTTAATTCCAGTGAGAAACAGAAAGTCTTCTTCTATATAGTTTTATTACATCTTCTCCTTTATGTGTTATCTTTGACATAATTATTACATGCACTTACATTAGAATCCCAAAATACATTACTATAATTATTACTATCAAGTGTTGTATCTATTTTGAAAACTGAGAGAAGAAAGCAAAGCAATCTAAATTTATGATTGTGTTATATCAATTTTGTTTCTTTTTTCTGATTTTTTTTATTTGGTCTTTTGGATTTAGTTACTGACTGGCATAGTTTACACTGATAAACTTTGATTGCTATGAACACATATATTTCTGTATATTACACAATCAACAATATTCTTGTACATATATTATCTGATTTTTAAATCAGTTAAGTGAAAAAGGGAGAAATATGAATGGATCATCTTTCATATTTACATAATGGCTTATCCACGCTCTTTGTTGTTTTTTGTGGATTTTAATTACTATATTTAATTACTTGCTGACAGCCTAGAGAAGTTAGTTTTATATTTCTTATAAGTCAGGTCTGCTAGTAACTAACTCTACCAGTTTTGTTTAATCTGAGAATATCTTTGCTTTGCCTTAATATTTTTTAAGTTTGTATGTATGATGTATTTTTGAGAAGTAATTATAAAGTTTTATTCAATTATTTTTAGAAAAATCACTTACTTGAAAATTTATTTATGAATTATGTTCTAATTTGGTTAAACCCTGCATGGATACTTTTTTTGTTTGTTTCAAGTTATTATTTAAATTCAAGTTAGTTAACATATAGTGTAATAGTTTCAGGAGTAGAATTTAGTGATTCAACATTTCCACACGACACCTGGTGCTCATCACAAGTGCCCTCCTTAATTACTTGCTTTACCCATACCCCTGCCCACCTCCCCTCCAGTAATCCCATTTGTTCTCTATAGTTAAACATCTGTTTCTTGGTTTGTCTCTCTCACTTTTTTCCTAAGGTCATTTGCTTTGTTTCTTAAATTCTGCATATAAGTGAAATCACATGGTATTTGTCTTTCCCTGCTTCACTTATTTTATTTAGATAATACTCTCTAGCTCCATCCACATCATTGGGAAAGGCAAGGTTTCATTCTTTTTATGGCTTAGTAATATTCCAGTGTGTGTGTGTGTGTGTGTGTGTGTGTGTGTATGACAGCTCTTCCTTATCCTTTTATCAGTTGATGAACACTTGGGCTCTTTCCATAACTTGGCTGTTGTTGATAATGCTGCTGTAAACATCAGGGTGCATATATCTCCTTGAATTAGTATTTTTATATTGTTACAGTAAATAGCTAGTAGTGCAATTGCTGGGTAGGGTAGTTCTATCTTTAACTTTTTGGGGAACCTCCATACTGTTTTCCAGAGTGGTGCACCAGTTTGCATTCCCACCAACAGTGCAGGAGGGATTCCTCTTTCTCTGCTTCCTTGCCAACACCTGTTGTTGATTTTAGCCATTCTGACAGATGTGAGGTGCTATCTCATTGTAGTTTTGAATGTTGTGCTGGCTATAACATTCTTGGTATATTTTTTTAATTTAATTTTTAAAATATACAATTCTACTCTCTTCGGGCCTCCACTATTTCTGATGAGGCATCAGCTGTTAATTTCATTGGGGGTCCATTATTCTTGATAAGTGAGTTATTAGTTTATTTGTTTTGTTTTGTTTTTCAAAATTGTTCTTTTTCCTTTGATTTTTGTCTTTTTACCATAATGTGTTATTATTTTTCTTTAATATTCGATTCAGAAACTTCCTGTTAGGAATCCTTAATCATCACACTATACTTTGGATTGTTACCCTTTAAGTCTGTTATGCCCACTTTGTGAACTCCACTGATCTCTTACTTCAAAATTCATTGTTTTCTTGGTCACATATTCTCTTTCTGTCTTATTTATGTTTTATTTCATTTTTGTATTTATTTATTTATTTATTTGAGTGAGAGAGAGTATGTGCAAGCAGGAGAAAGGGGCAGACAGAGAGAGAATCTTTGTTTTTCTAAGTTTATTTATTTATTTGAGAGAGCAAGAAAACTGCAGAGGGGCAGAGAAAGAGGGAGAGAGAATTCCAAAGCATGGAGCATGTTGTGGGGCTTGAAGAAACCCACAAACCATGAGATCATGACTTGTGCCAAAACCAAGAATCTGAGGCTTAAATGACTGAGCCACCCAGGTGCCCTGAGAAAGAGAATTCTAAGAAGGCTCAATGTTCAGCACGGAGCCTGAGGTGGGGCCTCATCCCAGGACACTGAGATCACAACCTGAGCTGACATTAAGAGTTAGATTCTCAACCAACTGAGCCACCCAGGTGCCCCTAGGCTTTATTTTAAAGGAGGTTCTTGGGGCACCTGGTTGGCTCAGTCAGTTAAGTGTCTGACTTCGCCCAGGTCATGGTCTTAGAATTCATGAGTTTTAACCCCACATTGGGCATTTTCTATCAGCACCGAGCCCCCTTCAGATCCCCCCTATTTCTCTCTCTCTCTCTCTCTCTGCTTCTTTCTCTATCTCTCTCTCTCAAAAATAAATCAACAACGGCAAAAGAGAGTTCTTTGAGTACATTTCTATTACATTCAGTGTGGAAGCTAAAATGTTTGCATCCATGTTTGTTTCAACATATAATACTGACAACTTATTAACCCGGCAATTGCCCTCCGATTACATCTCCTTTTCTCTTATAAAGTAACCACCACCTTGAGTTTTATGTTAATAATTTTCTTGTTGCTTTTATAACTTTAGCATCTATATAAATGTTCTTAAGCAATGTATTGTTTCTTAAACATTACTTTAAACACTATATAAATGCTATAATGCTCAGTGAATTTTTCTGCGGCTTTTTAAACTCAACATTGTGACTTTTAAATATACCCATGTAGGTGTGTTTGACTTTCTTCCTTATGTACTGATGTATACTATTCCATTTTATAACTTTATCATGATGTATTAATTGTAAAATCAATAGAGACTTTTCCAAGCTTCATCATTATAAAAATTGGTGCTTTGGATAATGAAAAATATTTTACTGTTTTCCAGTGCACATGTTTAAGAATTCCTTGAGTTTTATATTCATGAGTAAAGTTGTTGGGACATAAAGTTATAGTCATATTAAACTTTAGTAGGTATCTTAGCCAGGGTTTCTCTGAAAAATCAGAACCTGAAGCAATTTATATTATATATAAATATATATATAGTGTATATATATATATATATATATATATATATATATATATATCTCACAACCTCTTTATCCATTCATCTGTTGATGAACACTTAGTTCATCAACTAAATGTTGATGAACACTTAGTTTGTTTCCATCTTAGCTATTGTAAAAAATGCCACATTAAACATAGGGGTACATATATATTTTTGAATTAGTGTTCTTGCTTTCCTCGGGTAAATACCCAGTGTTGGAATCAGTGGGCCATATAGTATTTCCATTTTTAGTTTTTGAAGAATTTCAATAGAGGATGCATCAATTTATACTTCTACCAACAGTTCATGAAGATTCCCTTTTCTCCACATCCTCACCAACACTTGCTATTTCTTGTCTTTTTGATGCTAAACATTCTGACTCACTGTGGTTTTGATTTGCATTTCCTTGATGATTAGTGATGTTGAGCATCTTTTCATGTGTCTATTGTCCATATGTATGTCTTCTTGGGAAAAATGTCCATTCAGGTCCTCTTCCCATTCTTTAATCAGACTATTTACTTTTTTGGTGTTCAGTTGTATGTGTTCTTTGTATTTTTCTGATATTAACCCCTTACCAGATATATCATTTGCAGATATTTTCTTCCATTATGTAGATTGCCTTTTTGTTGCATTGATGGTTTCCTTTGCTCTGCAATAGATTTTCTTTTAGTTTGCAAAAGTCCCAGAGATTACTACCTATGTTTCTTTTAGGACTTTTAGGACTTTAGGACTTTTATGACTTCATGTCCCATATTTAGATCTTTAATCCATTTTGAGTTTATTTTTGTGTATAGTGTAAGAAAGTGGCCCAGTTTCAATCTTTTGCATGTAGATGTCCAGTTTTTCCAACATTACTTATTGAAGAGATTGTTTTATCCCCATTGCATACTTTTGCCTCCTTGTCAAAGAATAATGGGTCATATAAGCATGGGTTTATTTCTGGGCTCTCAATTCTATTCCACTGATCTAAGTATCTACTTTTGTGCCATCACATACTGTTTTGGTGACTGTAGTTTTGTAGCATAGTTTGAAAAAAATATTATTTATTTTGAGACAGACAGAGTATACATGAGGGAGGGGTGGAGAGAAAAGGAGACAGAGCATCCCAAGCAGGCTCCACAAGGTCAGTGCACAGAGCCCAGTGCGAGGTCCCAACTTAAAAAGTCTTGAAATCATGACCTGAGCAGAAATCAAGAGTCAGGCACTTAACCAACTGAGCCAGGTGCCCTAATAGTATAGTATGAAATATGTGAGTAATTTTCCCTAGTTTGTGAAAGAAGTCATTACAACTTATAATTTCCCATGTTTAAAGAAACTTATTATTTTAATACATATACATTAAGTTTTCTTTATCATAGAAATCACATGTATAGCACACATAACCAGCATAAGTAGAGGAAATTTTCTCTTTTCTAGGAATCTGTTCTGATTTTCATGGCTATTTGACTCACTTGGATTAACTTCCTTGTTTCACTGCCAAACCAAAACAATTTTATTTAATTTTCAGTCTGCACACCTCCAGCTTGAGTTAATTAAATGTCTAATCACAATTTCTGAGGATAAAATAGCATATCTGTGAAAGGATATATCATCTCACAAAGCAAAATCTCTATTATATTTGGATCAGGTTAATAATCTTTCAATTTAAATCTGGTGTTTTAGGATTTCTTAATGATCTGACCTCCTTTTTATACTGAAGGATTATATCTGAATCTCATGGTGTATTCATAGTACATTAATTCTTATAATCTTTTATAATCTTTATAAATTTATAATTTATAATCTTTATGAATTTTCCAAACCAAATAAGATTTAGTACATGAATAAATTTTTAATCTAGTATATAAAACAGATGCCTTGTTACAGAGCTACTAAGCAGCTCTATTCTTGATAATAAAAATAATGTTAATATAAGTAACACTCTCAGTTAGGAAAATGAAAGTTTGCAGCTCAAATTCCCATTTGAACAAATCATCTATCTTTTCTTTCTTTCTTTTTTTAACATTGCTAGTTACTGGATTAAGAAAAGAAGCCATGATATGATAAATGAACTTATTTAAAAGGTCTAAAGACGCAATTAAAAAAACACAAAAGCTAACATATGACTCTGATAAATATAAAACGTACTGAAGGCAATGTAGGAAATTGTGTTCATAGAATTTTTACTTTAAAGGAGAAATAGAGTGAAACAGACACTTATGTTAATTTTAAAGTTTTAAAAATATGCAGTGCTACACAAAAAATTGTAATATGATTATTCAGTACCAACACAAAGACTGTTAACATTTTATTTTGAACTTTAACTTGTATCCAAATTTTCTGTTTATGGGTATGTGATTAATTTGATAATGTGGGAAAAATCTTAAAAGAAAACAAACTAATAATTTAACTTAAATATATGTATATCTACAACTATGCATCTATAGATGTAAATGCATATCTGTACCTATATCCATGGCTATATCTTGCAGGTTTCAGAGAATTAAGATTAATAACCAAAATTACTCTCTAAAACATTCCACTTATTTTCAGAAAAATATATGAACATAAAATAAAAATATTATATAATAGCTTTTCTTTTGGGCAGTATGTTCTAACATATAGTAAGCCATGGAAATTACCAGAAATGATCTAGGAATATATCCTTTTATATTTTTACCTTTATCTTCATTTATTCTTCTAAAAATTGTACTTGATTAATTATTTGTTCCATGTTTTTATTTCAAGAAGACTATTTTGAGATAAGCTAGTATCCCTACATTTTACTATTTATTTTTAAATTTTTAAATGTTTATGTAGTTTTGAGAAGGGGGGAGAGGGGGAAGGGTAGAGAGAGACTGAGACACACAATCTAAAGCCAACTCCAGGCTCTGAGCTGTCAGCACAGAGCCCATGCGGGGCTCGAACCCACAAACTGTGAGATCATGACCTGAGCCGAAGTCGGATGTTTAACCAACTAAGCCACCCAGGTGTCCCAATGAATTCTTAAATCCATGGTGGAAAATCAATAAAAAAAAAAAAGACATTTCTATTGGTTGCTAACAATTTATTTAAAAAGTCACTCAGTATCACAAGAAATGTGAAATGGCAGGAATTCACAAAAGTCACTGAACACTCTTAAAACACTCTTAAAAGTCACTGAAGTGATTACTGTTTAACAAATAACCATCACTACAAAAAGGTAGGTATATATTATAATATATATTAAAAATATTTGTTAAAAATACTTGGATTTTTGTTAATTGGATTTTTCATGATCCCTCCTGCCTTTACCTTAAATTTTGAGTAATATTTAACTTGAGACTTTTTTAAGAGAAAGAAAAGAGATAAATCCACTAGTGTATTTAAACTATGGTGAGTTAAATACAAGAAAACTCCTGGCAAATCATAGCCATCTCAGAGAAGCAAAACAGTTTAGATTCATTAGCCAAGTGCGTTTTGTGCTGGGGCTGAGAGGGTGCTTTACCAAAGATGCAACTAGAAAGAAAAAGAGTACATAGTTTAGTCATTTTGTCTTTTCTCTCTCCCTATATCCTCCTGCATTCTTTTCTCTTTCTACTGACGATGTTATTTTACGAATTGCTCTTTTTTATTTTTTTAATTTTTACTTTTTTAAAGTTAATTTATTTTGAGAGAGAGAGATAGAAAGAGAGAGAGAGAATCCTAAACAGGCTCTGCACTATCAGTGCACTATCAGTGCAGAGCCTGACATGGGGCTTGAACTCGCAGTGAGATCATGACCCCAGCCAAAATCAAGAGTCTTGAGGCTTAACCAACTGAGCCACCATAGTGCCCCATGCATGGCTTTTTTAAAATGCAGTGCTCACACTTGGCCATGGTTCCCTAGATAAAATTTTCATAGTGTAAAATGAAACTATTTTTGAGTCCTGGAGATAATATGAATAGTGGCTACCATATGTACTATTTATTGAATTCCTACCAATTGACAGAAACAAAATTTTGATTGCTTAAATACAAGCAATACTCATGCTCTTTTGTGTATATCAGAGACCCAGAATATGTAACAATCTCTTCAAAACACACATCTGTGAATGAAAATAACATGTATACATAGCACAGGGTACACAACATAGATTGAGGAGGGAATCTCCATCCTGTTGCTACTAGGTCTTCAGCCCTTTGCCTAAGTAATAGCCGTGACATCCAGTGTTTCTAATTACTTTTGCAGTCAAGAAATTTTTGTTCATATATATCTAATTTTTTAGAGTTAGTTTACTTTTTCTTAATTTTCAAGAGATCAGTGATTAAACACAGTGCCTCATTAAATATATCAAAATATTCCAAGGCTATGCTTAGGTTAACATATGTGGCTTGAAACATTTTTATTAAAAAGAAAAATAGAATACATCTTCATCAATTAGATTATCCAGTAAAACAACCTACAAAATGAACAATGATGCAGCCCTGAGGCAAATATAAAGTTTTAGTATTTATTAGATTCTCTAGATAATTTAAATAAGAATATTTGAATAAATACAATTAAAATTTTTAAAAATTCAGATAAACAAAAGTTGAGAATGGGGGAAATAGATGAACACAAGTGTAGCAAAGCTATTTTCTTTTTTCCCCCAAGTGTTTATTTAAATTCCAATTAGTTAATATACAGTGCAATATTAGTTTCAGGTGTAGAATTTAGTAATTCATCACTCTCATACAACACTGGTAGAGCTATTTTCATATCAAGGACACACATGTAATCAAATTCTTATATGCTAAGTATTTTGAAAGTCTTGACATGTGACTTCTAGGTAAATAAACTAACATATTGATATAAGAAGTATGTAAGGTGATAGATTTGTTAGTTAACTCAATGTAGGGAATACTTTTACAAGGTATACATATATTAAATTATAACATTGTACACTTTAAATATTTTATAATTTTATGTGTCAATTATACTTCAATAAGGCAGGGAGGGGGAGAGGGAAGCAATAAAACGACTGACATACTTGAAAGTCAATTGTACTTTTACTGTAACTTTTATTTTCATAAGGAAAATTCAAGTAGTTTAAAACTTTAAATTCCTACATTTTCCAATATTTATTGGAAATAATAATGATCCAGAATTATTTGTACCATATAAAAATTTTATATAATTTAATGAAACACATGATTCAATGCTAGTGCTTTTGAAGTATATTCAAATAAAAGGAATATTGGAAAACCTGGAAAATTGATAAATTTACTTAAAACTTATTTTTCAGGTGAAATACAAGGATTACAAAAAAGTAGATAAATCACTTAAAAATATATCAGTAAAATTTTCAAATAAGTATTTCAAATATATACTTTCAGATAATAGTACGTATATAAATGTATCAAATATATTTTTCAAAATTATATATTGCAATATATTAAAAGACTAATAATATGGCAAATAAGGTGATGTTAACTTTTGCTTAGGATTGCAGGAATAACTTAATATTAGAAAGTATTTTTAAAATTTCACTTCTTTTGAGAAAAATATGATTAGCATGACAAGTGCTATATGTGCATATAATTACATTGAACTATCTCTTTAGTGATTTAATGGGAATCACTAACAGCAACTTTGCCTCATGATCAAGTAATTCAGACATCTTCATGCTGAGGGTTAAAACCACCTAAATCAACCTCATGTAGTTACTGAGACTGAGAACTGTGACCTGTCAGCATAGCTTACTTTATTCCAAGAAAGCATTGTCGTGGATGATAACAATGTAAACCAATATATAAAATCTACTTCATGAACCTCCTTCGAATACATTTATCCAGACACCATTTGCTCATCTGGGAAAACGGTTCTAAATTATTCATGTGAATAAGTATTTCTCTTTTTAAAATTTGCTTCAATGCCCTCACCTCCCTTGTTCAACAATTTTTACTGTATCTTGAATTTCTTCCAGTCCAAATCAGACTCTTGCCATGAAAGTCTCACTCTAAACTACTTAGGCTAAGAGCCTCAAATTCTATTTTCCACTTAATTTCCACTGTTTTTTGTTTTTTTGTTTTTTTCTTTTCGGAGATACCAATGAAAATTTGTTAAGATAGTGTTTGTTCTTTTTAATGGCTTAAAAGTTTTATTTGACCAAATTTTTTTTTTTTTTTTTTTTTTTTTTTTTTTTTTTTTTTTTTTTGCTGGTAGTCTTTGAAGGGGGAGGGTTGACACTTATTAGGTCTCATGAAGATTCCTTCACCATATTCAGAGCTCTTGACATGAAAACATTGCCTTCCTAGGCACCTGTTTTTTTCCTCCAGTTTTATTGAGGTTTGGTTGACAAAAATTTTGTGTGTTTAACGTGTACAACATGATGTTTTGATATAACTATATAATGGGATTACCACAATCGAGCTTATTCACATATATATCACCTCACATAGTTACTTTGTGTGTGTGTGTGTGTGTGTGTGTGTGTGTGTGCTGAGACTTAACATTTAATGCCTTAGAAAATTTCAAGTATATTCTACAGTATTTTTAACTATAGCCACCACATTGTGTATTTTCTCCAGAACTTATTGATCATAAATCAATAAAACTTTGTGTCATTTGACCAACATCTCCCCATTTACCCCACTCCATAGCCCCTGGTAACCCACCATTCTACTCTCTGTTTTTAGGAATTCAATTTCTTTTAGATTCCACGTGTAAATGAGATTATACAGTATATGCCTTTCTGTATCTAGCTTATTTCACTTAGAATAATGTGCTCCAGTTTCATCCATGTCACAAATGTCAGGATTTCCCTCTTTTATTTTATTTATTTTAATTTTTTTAATGTTTTATTTATTTTTGAGACAGAGAGAGACAGAGCATGAACAGGGGAGGGGCAGAGAGAGAGGGAGACACAGAATCTGAAGCAGGCTCCAGGCTTTGAGCTGTCAGCACAGAGCCCGACGTGGGGCTCAAACTCATGAACCGTGAGATCATGACCTGAGCCGAAGTCGGACGCTTAACCGACTGAGCCACCCAGGCACTCCAGGAGTTCCTTCTTTTTAAACACTTCATTATAGGAGCACCTGGGTGGCTCAGTTGGTTAAACTTCCAACTCCTGATTTCACCTCAGGTTATGATCTCATAGTCATGAGATTAAGCCCTGCAATGCTCACACGTGGGCACTCTCTCTATCCCTAAAAATAAATAAATAAATAAATAAATATTCCATTATGTATTCTATTTTGTGTGTGTATATATATGGGGATGTGTGTGTACATATATATGTATATGTATATGCATATGTATATGTATATGTATATGTATATAATATCGTATTTTCTTTTTTCATTCATCCACTGACAGATACTTAGGTTTTTCTACATCTTAGCTGCTGTAAATAGTGCCACAATGAATACAGAATTGCCAGTAACTCCTCAAGATCCTGATTTTATTTCCTTTGGTATATACCCAGATGCAAAATTGTTGGATCATATAGTAGTTCTATTTACAATTTGTTTTTAATTTTTAAACTTTTTTTCATTTTAGACAGAGAGAGAGAGAGAACATGATCTGGGAGAAGGGCAGAGAGAGACAGAGAGAAAGTGAGAGAGACAGTGTATGCAAGTGGGGAAGGGACAGAGAAAGAGGGATAGAGGGACTCCCAAGCAGGCTCCATGCTCAGCGCAGTCTATCACAGTGCTCAGTCCCATAACCCTGGGATCACGACCTGAGTTGCAGTCAAGAATTAGATGCTCAACAGACTAAGCAACCCAGGCACCCCATTTCTAATTTTTTGAGGAAACACCATACTAGCTTCCACAATGTCTGTACAAATTTACATTTCTACCAACAGTGTACAAGTGCTTCCTTTTCTTCACACATTCACCAACACATGCTATATCATCTTGTCCTTTTGATAATGGCCATCCTAAAAAGGCAAGGTGTGATATCTCAATTTGGTTTGATTTGTACTTCTGTGATGACTAGAGATGTTGAGCATATTTCCATACATCTGTTGGCCTTATGTATGTCTTCTTTTGAGAAATATCTATTCCAGCCCTTTACCCTTTTTTAAACTTTTTCTAAGGAGTTTTTGGCAGTCCTTATGTACTTTGAATACCAATTCCTTATCAGAGGTATGCTTTGTAAATATTTTCTTTCATTCCATAGATTGTCTCTTCACTCTATTGATTGTTTCCTTTGCCATGCAGAAGCTTTTCAGTTTGATGAAATACTGCTTGTCCATTTCTGCTTTTTTTGCCCATGCTATTGGGATCGTATCACAAAAATCATTGCCAAGACTAATGTCAAGAAGCTTTTCCTCTGTTTCTTTTAGTATTTTTACAGTTTCAAGTCTTACATCTATGTCTTTAAGTCATTTTGAGCTGATTTTTGTTTACAGTGTGAAGAGTCCAATTTAATTCTTCTGCATGTGGATATCCCGTTTTCCCTACACCATGTATTTCAGAGACTCTCCTTTTCTCATTGTGTGTTCTTGGAAACTTTGTCAAATATTAATTAACTATAAGTGTGTGAATTAATTTTGGGGTTCTATTGGTCTATGTGTCTGTTTTTATTCCAGTACCATATTTCTTTGATTAATGTATTTTTGGGGCACCTGGATGGCTCACTGGGTTAAGCCTTTGACTTGAGTTTAGGTCAAGATCTTACGGTTCATTAGTTCCAGCTGTGCTGACAGCTTGGAGCCTTGAACCTATTTCAGATTCTGTGTCTCCCCTTCTCTCTCCCCCTCCACCACTTGCATTCCGTCTGTCTTTCTCTGTCAAAAATAAATACACATTTAAAAATGATAAATGTATCTTTGTAACATAATTTGAAATCAGAAAGAGTGATACCTCCAAGTTTGTTCTTTCTTTAAAAAAGTTTATTTATTTATTTTGAGAGAGAGAGAGAGCACATAAGTGAGTGCGGGAGGGGCAGAGAGAGAGAGAGAGAAGAATCTTTAGGTTCGGCGCTGACAGTGGAGCCGGACTTGGGGCTCGAACTCATGAACATGAGATCGTGACCTGAGCTGAGATCATGACCTGAGCCAAAATCCAGAGTCAGACACTTAACCAACTGAGCCACACAGGTGTCACTCCAGGTTTGTTCTTTTTGCTCAAAATTGCTTTAGCTATTTGGGGCCTTCAATGGTTCCATTTGAATTTTAGGATTGTGTTTTCTATGTCTGTGAAAAAATGTCATTGGAATTTTGACAGGGATTGCATTTAATCCGTAGATCACTTTGGGGAGTATGGACATTTTGACAGTATTAATTATTCCAATTTCTTAGGCTCTGTAAATTTCTCACACAGGGGTCCCCTTGACCTGAGAAATAACTCTTCACACCTTGTACTAGTTTTTATAATACTCCTGTACTTTCAGTGAGGAAATCCAATGGAAGAAATTTGTTAAGAACCTCAGGGCTATAAACAAAATAGTCAATATTTACTTGCCTGTGGTATTGAATCCAAATACTATTTTGTAGTCAGGATCACTTGAGGCTGTATATTTTACAGTTGCAATTATGTGTTGTGCTTACTTTAGTGACCCTTTAGATCAAGAGAGCTAATACCTGCTCATTATTTCCTAGGAAGTCACAATATTTCTAAAACTTCAGTCTCAGAGGTTGACTAAGTCTCTTATTTCTTAAAAGCCACTAATGAGGAACTCAAATATCTTTGTAACTCTACATTTATCCAGTATGTGAATGATCAGTTGCTATTTTTTAAAGGTGAAGTAAAGTCTAAGATGGATTCCATTTACCTATTTACTATTTTATTTCAGAGAGACATAAGTTTTAAACAAAAATAGATACAATTTTCTAAAAAAAATAGATAATTCATGTGAAGAAGGCAACTTCCTCAATCTGGACAGACTATATGCCATTTAAAGTTTTCCCAGGCTAATCATTAGAATCAATTAAAAGTATTTGTAGGATTTATTAACTACTATAACAAATAGTTTCTCACCTTCTCTGGTGTTTCTTCAGTTCTGAAACTACTTGATGATCAAAACATGAGCAGATATTTTCAGATTTAAAATAAACTCTTCAGTACCTTTCTTCTCCGAGCCTAGCTAATTATCATAAATCTTTCCACCTATACACACATGAACAACCTGGACAATTGATTTAACCTCACAGAAATCATCAGAGACCAGTAGGTTACTAAAACCTCTCTCCTGACCCGGTGTCCATAGCCAGCTAATAATATCTGAGGACCAAAGCATGTTTATCTTCCCAGGATAGAGATTCAGGGACTGAAGAAATATGGTAACTCAAGTAAAGGAAATGTTGATGTTTGGGGCTGCTTTTATTTTTTTCAATATTTTATTTTTGTCTTAAGTTGACATTGAAAAGCATCTCATCTCCTAGAAATTTTTATTGTACTTATTCATATATAGTGATATATTAGTGGTAACTCAAGATGCTTTATGGAACAGTGATTAAATTGATATTTAAAATTGTGCTTTGTAAGCTGGTGCACACTTCTAAGGGTTTTATACAATTTTTACATAACAGTTATCAAGCAGGAGACTTAAGGGAACACAAGAGCAAAATTTGTGACAGCTTACAGCAACAATAAGTATTTTTTTTTTTTTTTTGCGTTTTAATTCAAGTCATTCGCAGTATTTCAAGAAATATATCAGGCAATATAGAAGCGGGTAAAATATTTTTTTAAATTTCTGATGATCTCAAAAGATGGTCTTTCTGTTCCACTTTGCTGTTTTTATGTATATGTAATAAACATTCATGCTACAAGCTCTGAATTACATCCCTACTGAAAGAAACTCTGTCAAAGTGATACATAACAACTCATTATTTACAGCGGCTACAGATTAGGCCAAGAATATCATTTCCACATCATTGCTCTCAGCCAGCCAAAAATGGTGACAATAAATCTTGCCTCACTTTAAAACCTCCCATAATGTCCAAAGTGCTAAACAGCACCAGTTTTACCTTACTGAAGCCAGTTAAACTTTAAAAACAAAAATTAAAAAATAAAAAAGACTTAGGGTGAATTTGCAAATGAGCGTTGCGAGCTTTCTAATTTAATTAAGAACTTCTCAATAATTTTGAATACGTCCATGGGTTTTTTTTTAAGTTTAAAGAGCTTTTTTACTTAGCACTATAAATAGCAAATCTAATATTAATAATGATAAAATCCTCATTAAGAACAATTTAAAAGAATAATTTTTAAAAGGTCATGCAAAATTTCAGTATTCTTGCAATATTTTCATCAAATAACCAGGATTCAGTAAATGTGTTTGAGAGAAAATATTGTTTTCTGTAACATAAATGTCAATTCCTTGTCACAAGAATTTTAATATTATATATATATACATACATACATACCAGAAGTTATAATAATCCTTTAGAAGAAATCCTAGTTTATTCAAGACCAGTGGAAAAATTTATTAAATTTCACTGCTATTGTATATACACATATTTATGCAATATATGGGATTTTAAAGACATAGCTGAACTAGGACAGGTATTCCATTTTTATTTTAAACATATAACAACAGTGAAAATATGCAGCCACTATAGATTCTAAAGCAATATAAAAGTATTTGAAAATTAGCATGTTCTTTTTCAAAAACTAAAGGGCTTTTTATATCTTTTATATTGTTTCTTCATCCTTTATATTTTTTGAATTGATACACATACCTGCCAGCACTGAGTTTTAACATGGAACATTTTCATACTAATTAACTGTGAACAGAATATTTAAGTGCTTACTACAAAGTTCCCAGACTTTCACATAAAATCCTAACTAACAGCCACACTTCATTAAATATAAAAAAGTAAGCTTAAGACTTTCATCTCGATATTAAATATCGAACACTGACTAATCATATAAAATGGTGTTATTTCACAGTGATTACAACATTTATAAAAAAGCAACTCAAGTAATGATGCAAATTAGAACAACTTTTGTTTTGGGAAGTTTTTTGTTTTGTCTCTTAATTTGCTCTCTGTTTCTCTTAGTTTGGAGAATTCTTTTGTAGTGGAAGTTTATTAAAAATTTCCATGAAAATAGCAAATACTATATATATATATATACACACACACACACATATATATATATTCCTGAAAGAGAAACTATATATATATATATACTATATATATATATATATAGTGTATATATACCATAGTATATATACACTATATATATATACTATATATACTATAGTATACTATATACTATATATATATACTATACACTATAGTATATATATATATATACACACTATATATATACATATATATACACTATATATATATAGTGTATATATATGTATATATATATATTTATATATCAGATAAAATAACAGACTATTAGAGAAACTCATCTAATTTACCAGTTCTAAACAATTTCCTGCTTGGACCAGCGATGACCCCACTGAAGCCTATTTCTTAAATTTCTACAAGTCTCTGTCCTGGCTATCCCCATCCAGACACTACTGAATCATTGTCAGTTATTCCTACATTGCTTTGCATGCTTGGTAAACAGCTTGTAGTCTACTGCCCTGTCACCTTTGTGGGAGTTGAACAATTTTTGGTTGTAAACAACTGCCAGGAGTCAACAGAGAAGAAATGACATGAAAAAGCAAGAATTTAATAGTAACAAAAACATTTTTCACTCTTATAGAAAGAGTCAATGGGGGCGCCTGGATGGCTCAGTCGGTTAAATGTCCGACTTCAGCTCAGGTCATGAACTCACAGTCTGTGAGTTCAAGCCCCGCCTTGGTCTCTGTGCTGACAGCTCGGAGCCTGGAGCCTGCTTTGGATTCTGTGTCTTCCTCTCTCTCTGCCCCTCCCTTACTCATGTTCAATCTCTCTCTGTCTCAAAAATAAATAAAAACATTAAACAATTAAAAAAAAGAGTGAACAATAAATTAATAATATTACACAGAAATTTTAAGCATACAGTTCTGGGTATCCTATGGGAATAATTTAAAAGTTTTCATTTATGACTTAATTTCTTTCTTTTCTAAAATGAAAATAAAACAATTACCATCTATTTCACTTAAAATCTTTCCCTCAATGAAAACTGAAGGGTCTTTACTTACAAAACATTTTTGACAGAAAAAGGACCCCAAAATTGGATTAAAGAGCAATTATATGATAATTGATTTAATCTAATTTGATCCAATTCAGGGAGCTAACCTCATGAGAAATTTAAAATTGACCAGGGAGTGGTAATTTTTCTAATTTATGCTCAGAGATTCAATTGTGTCTGTTATTATGAAATATGTGGTAAGTTTTATTTCATTATTTAACAAAAATTCTACATAGTTAGACTTTAGAAAAAGAAAACATGTATTTCAGCCTACATTAAGAGGAAGAAAAAAAAGCAGTTAGAACTTTGTATATAATACTGTGGTAGGCAAGCTCCTGGGACAAGATTGCTGTCTCCTTTATTTCTTTTGCATAGGCAGAACCTGTGAATATAATGAGCTGTCACTCCTGTGATTATTTTATGCTATTTGGGAAAAGGGATATTATTCTTGGTGCAGCTGATAATCAAAGCAGAGAGATTTCCTTGGCTGGTTTCACAGGAAGAAGAAAGAGGCCCTGTTTTCTTAGAAGAAAACAAACAGCCATGTTGTAAACTGCTGATGGGGAAGGGTAGCTTCTAGTCTCAGATAACAGTTCCAGAACAGTAGCTGGCCAGAAAACAGACAAGAAACTGAACTCTGTCAACAACCAGTGATTTGTAAGGGAATCCTGTACTCTAGATGTGACTCACAGCATTGCCAATATGTTGGTTTCAGCCTTGTGAGACTCAGTAGAGGACCCAGCCCAGCCAGCCTATCCCTGGACTCCTGGTTCATGGGAACTGAGATAATAAATTTGCTGTTTTAAATAGAGACATTTGGGGTAATTCTATATACAATGTTAGAAAACAAATATAAGTGCAAAGAGAATAAAATGTAAGCTAGACTGGCCTTTCTTTTGGCTTTTGTATAAAGCTTTTGGCTCTTTGTCCCTACTTCTTTTTTTTTCTTAATGTTTATTTATCTGAGAGAGGGAGAGAGAGAGAGAGAGAGAGAGAGAGAGAGAGAGAGAGAACGATCAGGGAAGGAACAGAGAGAGAAGGAGACACAGAATCTGAAGCAGGCTCCAGGCTCTGAGCTGTCAGTATAGAGCCTGATGCAGGGCTCAAACCCACGAACTATGAGATCATGACCTGAGCCAAAGTCAGACACCCAACTGACTGAGCCACCCAGGCGCCCTGCTGTGTTCCTACTTCTTAATGTATGCTCCTTGAAATGATAAGAAGACCCCAACACAACATTCACAGAAATGAGTAATTTTAGTGCATTTGCTCATTCTTTGATATTTGGGTTTACACATTTAGTGTTTGGAAAAGAACTGTCATGTTGTGGAGGCTTGCCCAGAAAAGCCAAGTTGTGTAACTGCCAAAAAGTCTACAAAATAGCCCCTAAACTGGTATTTCCCAAAGGATCAGGCATCTGTTATTGAACTGATTCATTGGCTGACAGTGAAATAACATATGAGACTCATATATTAACCAAAAATAAGTTATCAATTTATAAAACATCCAGTATCTCTTCAAATAACTCAACAATGATTGAGTCCCTTACCAAGATGATGCTTGTCCCTGTACCAAGACATCTAACCAGCAGCATTTGCAATTGCTTGTATAGTAAACATGGAATCAGAGAGAAGAGGTGCACAAAGTCCTGAGCATGGGTTATAAAAAGCTTGGGATTGCCTGATGATATTTATGTGTCTCTATTGAGAATACCAGTTCACCTGTCAAATCCATGTCTTCTAAAGATTGATTACAACATGCACTCCATAGTTTATTTTATGAATCCTATTAACTTCTGTATTCCAGTCTTAATCATTTCTTCACCTGACCACTTGATCTTTCTTTAGATATATTAATATTGTGTTCAGTAGATCACTGGTCTCAGTAAAGCAGCCAATACTTTAGATATGAAGACATTTCCTGTGCTTTTAATACGTACTGAAAAAATTACTTTAACCTTCAAAGGTCATCCACATAACTCATTTCAGGAAATAGAAGTCATTCCAAATATTTTAATTAAGAAGAGATTTAATACATGGGATTTCAAGCGTACAACATAATTGGAGGGATGAGGAAGCAGGTTTAGTGTTGAATGTTCAGCACACATGCCTGAAGCACATACCAGCTGTTAATGAAATTGCCTTTAAGTATCCTAGAAATTGGTGAGTACTCATCAGAAGCTTCAGTACAGGACTTTGGACCATAATGTGAATGAGAAATGAAACTTTATTGTGTTAAGCCACTGAGATATGAAGGTGTTTGTTATAGAGTTATATTAGTAGGATTGATACAAAAATATATACTTGTAGACATTATTACAAAAAATATATACTTTTAGACATTATTAGTATAATTTTTAACCTGTGGTGTATTTGAAAATATGAAAAATATATTCTTTTTAATTTTGAGATGATATGTTTGATTCAGGGTGTTTAAGTATAAGATCAAATAATGGGCTTATACATGCAGCCCAAATCCACAATCTTGCTTTGTATACCAATGTGTTATACATGGCTTTTATAATTTAATAATCTGAGAAAGAAAAAAAAACTTTTGTAATAATTCTGTAAATATTACAAATAATAAAATAATTTTATTACAGTCAGTCATATGTTCAGGTGACCCACTCACTGAATCCATTCCTCCTTGGGCCATCTTCATGACTACACATTCATCAAGTTTTCAATATAAGTAATTAAGTGTCAGTAGTGTATCATACTAATTTATATTCCTCCAAACCAAATTTAATCTAGAAATGTAAATAATCCAAGCAATTCTATGTCTCTCAATTGCATTTAATTTTCAATATTGTGTCTCAGCAAATTGAGACAGTATTTAGGATGACCATCAGCTTGAGACTGCATCAGACCCCTTTATAAATTGTTCTAAATTAGTGTTTCATAAATTGAGATTGTTTTTTGGATACTCAAACTTTTCTGAACATGGCCTTTGTTATTTGATTTAAAAAATATGTAAAATTCCAGCTCGTATTGCCACAAAATATCTGCATACATGCTTCTATTTGTCCTTCCATTTGCTTTGGATCGGCATAAAGCCAAACCATATGTAAGTTTGGTAATGGTTTTCTGTTTCAAATGGTAAATTAAAAATAGTAAAAGAACTGAGTCTTTGTATGATACATGAGTAGCAAGCTGAACTCGAGAGAATCTTTGCTATATAATCCAGGCCCTGTTAATTTTGGAACAAGAGATATTACAATTTTTTTTATTGCACTACTTTATAATAGGTCATTATATGATACTGAAATATGATAAAGAGAAAAAATTGGTTTTGGCTTCTAGCAATAATTGAATTAGATATCCATTTAATGAATATTTCAATTAGAATAAAATGCTATCTTTTTCTGAAGTGAAAGAGACAGCTTTACAAAGTTATTAAGCCATATATCATCAAAATGGAATTTGAGAATTGATGACTTAAAAAGTATTTTGTTTAGAAGTACTTATAAGGGTGCCTGGGTGGCTCTGTAAGTTAAGCGTCCAACTTCGTCTCAGGTCATAATCTCACAGTCATGAGTTTGAGCCCCAACATAGGGCTCTGTCAGCACAGAGCCTGCTTGGGATTCTCCCTTTGTCTCCCCCTGTCTCTGCTCCCCACACCAAAAACAAAACAACACAAAACAAAACGAAACAAAACAAAAAAAACCAAACTTTTTTTAAAAGAAATAATTACTTATTTCACCTAACTAACAAGTAAACACTGATTTCATTAATATTTGAAGCAGCATATTTACAAACACAGACATTTCCTGCATTATTCTTACTTCATCACATAGAGTAATAGGTTGAATGGATAGTTGCACCTTAGGTTACAAGATTTTACCATTATTACCAACATAAGTGACAATGTACGAATAGGTAACATCATCCATTACACTGTACCAGAGTGAAATGAAATTTAACTGATTACATATTTTTGTATTAATATATGCATCAATATTATTTTCCTTACAATTGATTAAGACCTAAAAGCATAAGAAATTGACAGAGTTTTATTTTTTGATGTATGTATGTAAATTATTACTATGTATAGTAATAATTTAAAAATATCAGCTGTGGGATTTGGGGAAAAAAATCTTCGCTTCTGGTATAAAAACTACTAGTTTGCCTTCCATCCATCATCCCCCAGATCCATCTTTCTTCTACCATAGTAACATATTCATTTATTTTTGGATGGGCTCAAAGCTGTCCAATGATTAACACTCCTTCTTAAGTCCCTTTGATGCTGGATATAGCTTGTGTCTTGTAGCCAAATGACTAACTTCCGTACAATGTGATGTGAATGGAGGAGATATGTACAACTTTTGCACCATGACTTTAAAGTGAAAGAGCAGACCCTTATTTCCTACCTTCCCTGTTATTTCTGTATTATATTGCAGATTATGTGGTGACCACAAGTCTCTTGTACAGTGAGGACAAAAGTAATGAGTAATGTTAAAGAAGCAGAAGTGGAATAGTCTGGGAATCCAAGGTAGTGGAGCTTCCATATCAACCCTGGAATATTTAACCATAAACTGTAACATTCTAGACAAAATTTTCTTTTATTTTAGCCACATGTTGTGGTCTCTATCATAGTAGCCAAAACTAGCTCCTAAGTAATACAGATTTTGGTACATAGTTGTAATATTGAATGGAATATAACCTAAAAGTGCCATGAGGTCGTAGAAATTGCAGGCTGGAAAATGATACTTATTTCACTGTGGAAAAAATACCTATTGGTAAATTTACCATAAGTAAGTTTTATACACTTTAAGATCTACAAATTTGGAATGCCTCTCATATTTGACAGATTTTCATAATTGTTTTCAGCTAGAGGGGAAACTTGGCCAGGTTGTTATTGCCTATGCCCCTGGATCAAATAGAAATTTCTGTATAACATTCAACTATCCTAGTCTTAGATTTGAATTAGTTGATCTGTAGAGAAAATGGATAGTTGACCGATGCAGAGGGGTTTTATGGTAGAAAACACAGCCTTGGCAACTTGAGGGGTAGTGCCGTGATGGTTCAGCAGCCAAAGAGTGGTCTGGGGCAGAGGCTGACAGTTGTCCCCCATTAGTTCTGAAATTAACTTTCACCCATAAATTTTAACATTTCTGGATGGCATTATCTTTTGGCATACAAGAGCAACACTCTAGGGAAGGCAGGTCAATGTGATAAAAGTGGTTTGGGTCTCCAGTTCTATTGGTCTGCCAAAGCAGCGATGGGCTGCTTACTCTGGAACTGTGCCTTGAGCTAGATAAATTATTGAGCTTAATTAATGGCTATTTTAAAGTCTCTTTTAGAGCAGTAAGCTATAGCCCCAATAATGTACCTTTTTACAAGGGTTCAAACATTACTCAAAGTTAACAAGACAATCAAATTTTCTTGATATTGTTATAAATGTTTTAAAAAAAACACTAAGAATGCTCAAAAGTCCAAAACAAATGATAGTATGATAATCCTTGAATGTAACAATTATTATTATTAGTAGAATAAGTTCTCCAATCATTAAACAAATTTATAAAGAAGTGATAAACCAGATATGTTGTGATTCTAGGATGGCAATTGTCTGTTTTAGGATCTGATGGTATTTCCAGTGTAAATACCAATTTTAATAAGCTTATTTATCTTGTTATTTTACACAGATTGGCTTTTTGAAATGAGAAATGTGAAGCGTTTTTGGTCCCACAATTAATTAGTGCATTCTGATCTATTCTACATGTTATCAAAAATCATAGACTAATAGCACTGAGAACAACTCATAACGCTTGTTTAACTCTTTCTTATTACTTTGATAGGAACAAAGCCATACTTAAGTTAATGTAAATGGTCACCAGAAATTTAATAATATTCCCCTCAGAAATAGTGTATATGCATTATTTGAGAAATTTCTTCTGGGGAAAGTAAGCCAAGTACATGTAAAAGTATTATTTCCTAATTTGTTGTTATGAAAGAGATATACTGATTCAGAAACTGGGAATTGTGGTAAAAGGAAAGGAAAATTTCAAAAGGAAAGTTTGATGTCACGGCAATACTGTAGGTAATAACAAGTGTGACCTTGAAGGATAAATTTATTACCAGTTGTGGCAACAACTGCAGCAGATGAAAGATATGCCTTCTATATTGACAAATCTACAGATGTTTCTAAGAAAATTTTGGTTAATAATTTATGCTTACAATTGCAATCATCAAAATGACTTCACTGGTGAAGGTATAGCATTAAAGACTGGACAAGAATATAAGTGGAAGAGAGTTTTTTTAAAAACTTGGACAGATTTATTCAAGGTGATATGGTTTTCACTGAATATGGCATATAAAAAGCGCTATGGAAAGGGATATTAAAGTGATGTGGCACAAGAATGAATTGAATTGTTTTTCTCCATGCTTTAAACTTGAATTTGGGAATATCATTATATGCTTATATAAACACTAGTAAATACAAATTTGAAATCTCATCTAAACAGAACAGTTAAAAAGGTAAATGTTATTAATTCCAGGGTACTGAATTAACTATTAGCATTTTAAATATTGTGTAAAAAACGAAATTAACTCACCACTTGTTGCTTTATTCAGAAATGTATGGAGTATACGCACACGCGCACACACACACATATACACGCATACATATATAATGTATTTATATTTGAAATACAAAATAATTTAATTTTGAAATCTGAAGTCGAACTTTATATGGCTAATTTATTTTGTAATTAGGGCTGACTATGCAAATTAGATTAAAGAGCAAACACCTCAGGGCACTTGGGCAGCTCAGTCAGTTAAGCGTCTGAGTTGAACTCAGGTCATGATACTGCAATTCATGAGTTCAATCCCCACATCAGTCTCTGTGCTGACAGTCTCTGTCTCTGTCCCTCCTTCCCTCTCTCTCTCTCTCAAAATAAATAAATAAACATTTTTAAAAAAGAGCAAACACTTCCTATTTATTTATTTATTTATTTATTCTCTAGTTAACATACAGTGTAGTCTTAGCTTCAGGAGTAGAAACCAGTGATTCATCACTTACATAAAACATCCAGTGCTCATCCCAACAAGTGTCCTCCTTAATGCCCATCACCTATTTAACCCAACCCCCCACCCCCATCAATCCTCAGTTTGTTCTCTGTATTTTAGAGTCTCTTGTGGTTTGCCTCTCTCTCTGTTTTTATCTTATTTTTCCTTCCCTTCCCTTGTGATCATCTGTTAAGTTTCTCAAATTCCATATATGAGTGAAATCATGTGATATCTTTCTCTGACTCATTTCACTTTGCATATTACCCTCCAATTCCATCCAAGTTGTTGCAAACACCTCCTGTATATTGAATAAGCAAAGGCTACTGGACTATGATTTTGGTACAAATAAATGTAAGAAAAGTGATAAGGCAAAATTAATAATCTGAAAATATTCCACTGACAAGGATGTATTCAGTTTAATGATATTTAAATGTTCACTCTTCTTGAGTATATCAACTTCAATAAGGGCTCTATAAGTGAACGTGTAAGTGGTCATTTTAAGAAACTAGTAGCTCAAAAAAATAAATAAAAGTGTAGTAGCTCTTTGATCAGCATTAGTAACATTATTTGGCATTCATCACAGAAATTGAAAGAGTGAATTATTGCAAAATTCATGTATTTTCCAATTAGTTTCCAATGGCTTGTTTAAAAAAATTTTTTTTTTAATTATGTCCAATTGATTTGTTAGGTAAAAGGTCATTGTATCAATCAGGACCCAGTCAGTAGAACAAGCCCATGGTCGTGGTGCAATAGAATGAAATTAGCCCTTCTACTTATGAAGGACTTAGAAGGGCTGAAAAGCTAAAGAGAAAACAGGAAAGCATTAGACACTAGCAGCATTAGAATACTGTTAATACTTCTAGAAGCTGGAAGAACAAAGGAAGGAGTTGTGTTAACTAAGTAAAAGCTGCCACTAACGGCTTGCAATACGCCACTTGTCAGGGGCCATTGAAATACATTCCACGACAAAGTGCAGAAAATGAATCTGAAAGCAAACAGGCAAATGGCTGGCATAATTTGCACCTTTTCTTCTCAGCATCCATTTTCTTCCTCCTACATTTATTTGACTCTCATTCAGAACAACATCAAATTTTTCCTTATCCTACTGTAACTTTCCTTCATACTTACTTTCTCATTTGTAGTCCTCACAAGATGACGGGGTCCTTCCCACCATCTTCCCTGGCCTACAAAGAATAACCACCACAGACCTTCACAAGGACACTGGCACTTCCCAAATAATCTATTTAAAGACACATCGCTGAAGAAACTAACCAGATAATATAGATAAAAAATATGTTTCATTCCCAACTTGTCATAAGGTCATGTGCCCTACCTAACGTTTACAGATCATGTGTTTGTGGATGAAGGGCAGAAATCAAAGTGAAGAATATATGACAAAATGCAATCTGTGTCAGTCTGGGTGTCACTTGGTGCACTCACATATCTACGTCTGATGGTCCCAGTGCTCCACAAGGGCAGCTTTCGGAAGCTCTTTGGCACAGTTGTGCTGAAGTATATTTGAAGAAGTATATTTGAAGTATATTTGGTACTCGTATGATACCATCCAAGGAAGCTAAAAATTTTTAGCTCCAAAATATATACCCAAATTGGACAAAGGCAAAAATCATTCATTAGCAACATGTTTCTTGGACAACAGAAGCCAAAATGTCCTTCAAGAAACTTGAGCTAAGTTGGCACAGGTCCAGGACTCACAAACTGAAGTTCCCTTAACTGAAGAGAGACATACTGGGGAAAATGACTCATTGTCATCTATTGGTTGCAGAAAATGTAACCAACCTCTTTCAGGAAATAGGGAGAGTGTGGCAAACAGCCTGGAAAATATCACACCTTTAAAAACCATATGAAACAATCTCAACAGATAGTTGGATAGCATGCTGAGGAAGAAAGGTGTAAGCAAAAAAAAGCCCAAGTATCTTCACAGCAGAAATGCAAGGAATGAACTTATGGGGACGTATGATCCTTCTAGTGCACCAAAAATATAAATGGAAAACCCGAATACAAAGTACATTCTGTACAACTGAGTGAGGATTGTCCGTCTGCCCCGGCTAGTTTTCAGATCATTCTAAGACTGCCTATACTTTCTACTCATTTCACCTTAACCTTTCTTAGGGCTTTATGTAAATATACCCTGTGGAGTCTAATAAGTTGAGCTGACCCTGTGGAATTAGAGCAGTACTGATTGTGTAGTTCTTTGGAGTCATTTCACAGGTGCTCATAGGGAATATGTGATCCTTAAATTAGGGATGCAACAAATTAAGATAATCAAGTTGATAAAACAGTCAACATTCCTCATTTATATTAAAGTCATATTCCCAGAAAATATTATTCCTAAGAGAAAAATACAAGAATTCTCCCTACTTCCTTGTGAGCCTGTGGAAAATGGCCCAAGCCTACTATTATACCTAGAGGTGTCTAAAAATGAATTCAGGGAGAATATCCTAAGGGAAATACTTAATTATTTCCTAAAGTTGAAGAAATTTGTCAAGAATAAAGCAAAATTTCTTAAAAACTAATAAACTTGTTATTTGAAATAAGTGTGCGAACATTATTAAAACAATGCACCAAAAAATAAATACCTTTGCATGTATTTGTGTGATCGCTATAGCATTTTCAACCCTAAGCTGAAAACAACCAATTTTTCCATATCTAAATGAGTGGTTAGATAAATTTTAGTGTACTGATATTATGGAGAATTGTACAACTATTTAAAATGAAAGTTATACTGAGATAGAAGGAATTTGAGATAAAATATGGTAAAGATAATATAGCATAGAAATATAAATGTAGTGTTTTACTTTATGTTGGAGAGTTTATATATGCATGTGTATGCATTTAAATATAGACCAATATCTGAAAATATGTCTATATATTGCTTGAATTTTATAGAACAGGGATATAGTAATAAGATATATAATGGTATAATAAAACTACTAAAATAAATTATTTCTTTTAAAAATATGTGCAAAGGGGTGCCTGGCTCAGTCGGTTGAGCGTCCGACTTCAGCTCAGGTCATGATCTGACGGTCTGTGAGTTCGAGCCCCACATAGGGCTCTGTGCTGACAGCCCTGAGCCTCGAGCCTGCTTCGGATTCTGTGTCTCCCTCTCTCTCTGCCCCTCCCCTGCTCATGCTCTGTCTCTCTCTCTCTCTGTCAAAAATAAATAAACATTAAAATTTTTTTAAATAAAAAAAATAAAAAATGTGTGCATGTAGCTCTCTATAGATGCGCAGAGAAATGTTGAAGTATATTATTTATAATATATATTATATATAATATAAAATGTGTTTTTCCTAGTATTATACTCTAGGTTTATAAAAATGATACAGAAGATCTGTGTGTGGCATGCGTTTATTTAGCTTTTACTTTATTTTTTATAGTTTCCACATTATTTAATATTTGAAAGCCTATGTTGTATTTGTAATAAAATATATTTTTTAGTGTGTTTTCATTTTTTTAAAACTACATTTAACATCCTTATGCATATTTTTTTTCCTGGAGAAACTTTTATTATATCCCACAGGATATACTGAAGAACAGTTTCTAGCTCAAAACATTTTACTGTTGGGGTGCCTGTGTGGCTCAGTCAAGCCACACAGTGGTTGAATCTTGATTTTGGCTCAGGTCATGATCTTATGGTTTGTGAATTCAAGGCCTACATTGGTCTCCACATCGACAGTGTAGAGCCTGCTTGTGATTCCCTCTCTCTCTCTCTCTCTCTCTCTCTTTGCCCCTTCCATGCATTCTCTCAAAATAAGTAAATAAACTTAAAAAACATTTTACTGTTTTTAAAGTTTTTATTTATTTTTTGTCAAAAGAATATACCATCTCTTCCTGTCTGATCTACTAGGTCACATGTATCAGATTACATCTTCTTATGTCTGAATGGGTTGTGTGAGGTTATGTGACTTCTCTTACATTGTCCTGGGAGATAAGTGTAACAATTTTTTTTTGTTTGCTTATAACTGTATAAAGGCAGCTCTTGTGTGCAAAATGTAAAGGATTGTGAAAAGGGGATGCGGGGTGTCATTAGAACAATGAAGCCTCCTGGGAGATGAGGGATACTGACCACGACTAGCTTTGTTAAGTATAATATTATTTACAATACTGGTAGTCTCCAGAGAGGTCTATAGTAAAAAAAATGGCCTCTAATGACCTCTAAAGGGTAAGGAAGAATTGAAGCTTGGGTTCTGGGTTCAGTGACATGATCTAGAACTTCATGGGAAGAAACTAGCATGGTTATAGTATGTGAATGATAGAGAAAATCCTCTAGATCCACTTTGTTCTAATGAACATGTTTTGAGAAAAATGAGCAAGATTTTTTTCCAAATTGGTGGTTATGTTGGGAATTCAAAAGTGGGAGCCACTGTGGTACAAGCATGGGTCTGGATAATCAAGGCCATTGCCTCAGAAGTGGATAGAAATACAACTCAAAATGTGGCAATGATATAAAAAAACAGTGGGCTAATCATGGTCTCCAGATGTCTCTGTCTCTGAATGACCTTCAGAAAAGGGGCTCATTCACACAATAGTAAAAGTATTCAGCACTCTTGTAAGATTTAAGACAGTGAAAACCTTGAGAGCGTATCTATTACTATCAGAATGGTTTAAGAAATGTATTAGTGATATCGCAACAAGATAATAATGATTCTAGTTCTTCCTATGATCTACAGTTGCATAAGAATGTCTAGAGACTTGGGGCGCCTGGGTGGCGCAGTCGGTTAAGCTTCCGACTTCAGCCAGGTCACGATCTCGCGGTCCGTGAGTTCGAGCCCCGCGTCAGGCTCTGGGCTGATGGCTCAGAGCCTGGAGCCTGTTTCCGATTCTGTGTCTCCCTCTCTCTCTGCCCCTCCCCCGTTCATGCTCTGTCTCTCTCTGTCTCAAAAATAAATAAAACGTTGAAAAAAAATTAAAAAAAAAAAAGAATGTCTAGAGACTTTTCAGTAATGGTTGTTGTGATCGTTATCTATCATATATTATTCCTCAATTTTATAGTATTGATTTATTGCTTTACCATTAATTTATTGTTAACTTTCTTTGAGATTAAGGATCCATCAATCTACTCCTTGTTTGGCAAAAGTATAAAGTAAAAATAAAGGTTGACTTTATTGCCTTTGACGTATTTATTTCAAATTAGAATAACTAAATAATTGTATTTATTAATGCATATACCAATGTTAAAACATTCATGATTATATGTGTATTTTATATATGTATATAATTTTTATGTACATTATAAAATTTTTTCTCCACCACTAGAACATAAACTGTGAAATTCCATGAGAAGAAATACATTGCATACTTTGATGAATTGTTTTACTCCAAATTTAAATCAGAATCCTGACCATTTAGACACTCAAAGATATACATATAAGTGATTTAATTATCATTTTACTGTGATACTAGATTTGGCTTTCTGGTATTATTTTAGTTTTCTTTTAATTTGTATTATTATTAAATAATTGGAGTTTAGGGATACCATCTTCATCAGATTTAACTTGAATTATATTAAATGCATTGAGACATAAAATTGTTGTACCTTCTCTTTAGATTTTATAGCTTGAGAAAATATTTTCTTTTTTTTTTTTAACGTTTATTTTATTTTTGGGACAGAGAGAGACAGAGCATGAACGGGGGAGGGGCAGAGAGAGAGGGAGACACAGAATCGGAAACAGGCTCCAGGCTTTGAGCCATCAGCCCAGAGCCCAACGCGGGGCTCGAACTCACGGACCGCGAGATCGTGACCTGGCTGAAGTCGGACGCTTAACCGACTGTGCCACCCAGGCGCCCCGAGAAAATATTTTCTAAAAACACTTAGAGACTTTTATCCATCAAACCACTTAGATTGGAGATATTTTCAAGATTTCCATAAAAAAATTACTTAATTATATTTTACATACAATTAATGGCACATATTTAAGTGTGCCATTTGAGAACTTGCATAGAGATTTCCTTGAAGAAGACAGGCAATAAGCACACGAGATGAGAAGCCACTTCACACCCATTAGGACAGCTATTACTTTAGAAAGAAGAAAATAATTGTTGCCAAGAATTTGGAGAAATTGAAACCCTTGTATATTGCTCGTGGGAAAGTAAAATGGTGCAGCTCTTATAGAAAACAATATGACAGTTGTTTAAAAAATTAAGAATAGAGTGCCTATATGATCCAGAAGTACACTTTTGTGTCCATTGCCCATGAATTGAAAGCAGTAACTCAAACACGTTTGTACACCCCTATTCATAGCACTATTATTCACAGTAGTCAAAGGGTAGAAGTTATCTAATGCCTATCAGTGGATGAATGGATCAGGAGGGGCGCCTGGGTGGCCAAGTTTGTTCAGAATCTGACTCTTGATTTCGGCTCAGGTTATGATGTCATGGTTTGTGAGTTCAAACCCCCTGAGTCCAGCTCTGCTGTCAATGCAGATTCTCTCTCTCCCTCTCTCTGTGCCCCTTCTTCTCTCTCTCTCTTTCTCTAAAAATAAGTAAATAAACGTTTTTAAAAAATGGATAAATAAAATGTAGTATGTAAATACAATGGAATATTATTCAGCCTTAAAAAGGATATAAATTCTGATGCCATCTACAACATGGCTGAATCTTAAAGACTTGATGTTAAGTGACATAAGCCAGTCACAAAAAAGACAAATACGCTATGATTCCATTTATACAAAGTATCCAGAGTAAGCAAATTCATAGAGTCAAAGTAACATGACGGCTGCCAGTCCTTTGGAGAGGTGAGAATGAGAAGTTATTATTTAATGACTACATAGTTTCAGTGTAGCAAGATGAAAAAACGTTCTGAAGATGGATGTTAGTTATGGATGCACAACAATGTGAATGTACTTAATACCACTGAATTGTACATCTAAAAGTGTTTTTAAAGCAAATGTTATTTTATATACATTTCACTGCAATTAATACATTTTTAAAAATATAAAGGAAAGAAATATTTTTATTTATTATGATAGCAAAAATATATACATTCAGGTTTCTTAAATTTTAATTAAAATTTATTATCATAAAAGCTATTTCACCTAAATTATTTATTGCTTTTGTATCTTCTTTAAAAATTTTTTTTAATGTTTATTTTTGAGAGACACAGAGAGTAGAGCATGAGCGAGGGAGGGGCAGAGAGAGAGGGAGGCACAGAATCTGAAACAGGTTCCAGGCTCTCAGCTGTCAGCACAGAGCCTGACGTGGGGCTTGAACTTGAAAACCAAGAGATCATGACCTGAGCTGAAGTCAGACGCTCAACCGATTGAGACACCCAAGTGCCCTGATTTTGTATCTTCTATTGAGGCATATTTTCATTTTATTCATCAAGAACCATGTTCCACATTTGTACTTTTTCAGTCCACATATGTCTATCACACAGGTAGTATGTACTGTCTCATATATTTAGGTAATTACTGCATCATGTACTCTCTCCTTTCATCTTGTCTTGTCTCACCAACTGTGTTACATGTCTGCTACTGGTGATACTTAGTTTTGATATTTTTCTGTAAGCAGAGAGAAGTATATTGATATTCACGGTGCATCTAAGGAAAACAAATATGTATGCATTTATTCTATACGATTGTATTATGAAACCCTTAGGATTGTCAAATTCCAAATCAAGCAACAATATTATATTACATATCTATAAAAGAGAAAGACTCAAACTATTTAAGATTATTTTGTGAATAAATAATGACAAACTGCCGATAGCATTTAGGAAAAAAATATCTGAATATGCACAAGCTATGATATCTTGCCTAAATAATAAGGAGGCATGAAATTGTTTTATTTCCTATGCATAAAGTTTACCTCATCTTTTAGTTGCTTTGTCTTTGCCATAATTTCTTCTGAGATTATGTCTTAGAAATTCTCAATCCAGAACAATTGCTGCCAACTGCTTTTTTTTTTAAATAGCAAGTGAGGCCTATAGTCATGGGAAATTTTTCATGAGTCTTTTGGTGGCTTTCATTTTAAAGTTTTTTTTTTTAATGTTTATTTATTTTTTGACAGAGAGAGAGGAAGAGCATGAGTGGGGAAGGGGCAGAGAGATAGGGAGACACAGAATCCAAAGAAGGCTCCAGGCTCTGAGCTATCAGCACAGATCCGGACACGGGGCTCGAACTCACAGATTGAGAGATCATGACCTGAGCCGAAGTTGGACGCTCAACCGACTGAGACACCCAGGTGCGCCAGTGGCTTTTAATAAGTGATCTTAATTTTACACGTCCTAATGGACCAGTGTACAGACGAAGAATTAACTCAAGGATCATAAACGTGTAGCCACTAACATTCAAGCACATGCTACATATTAATTAGATATTTTTATAATCTTTATCTAATTTAATCCTTACAAAGAAAACGTTATATCCTTCATTCTATAGATGAGGAACTCGAATTCTAAGATTAAATAAATTGCATACACACACAACTTTTGCACCTTAGATTTGTAATAAAGGGCTTTTAAGATTATTATTGTTGCTTCTGGTGTTGCTAATCCAAACTATTTGCACTTTGTACCACATTCACCACTTCCCTCAGGTGTATCAGCATGTGTGTGTGAGTGTATGTGTGTGTGCGCACACATCATGACAGCCCCCTTGAAGATATTACTTAGGAATTTCTAAATATTTTCTAAAACTTCTATACCAATAGATGGTTAGCAACAGCAACATTTATCTTTAATTTTTTCTTGAATGATTTATCTCACTTATGATATACTAGTTAGTGACTAATAGCATGTCTTAACTTGGAGAAAGTGATTCTTTTAAGAAAAAAGTATTTTTAGTGTCAATAAGCAACATATAACATGCTTAGTATTTGCTTCATGCAACTTTTAATTTAGAAGTGAAAACTTATGTTCCCAAAGGAAATGGCTCACTTTCTGCACAAAGTATTACATTTTTGTGATTTACTGAGATATTAACATGGAAATGGTGATGTTAAACAATACTTTTGATAGCTCTAAAAGTGTAGTGGGAATCATGATTTCATAAGAAGTAAATTAGTTATGTAGGTAACATTATTGTATAATTTCCCACAGGATCTATACATTGGGATAGGTTTTATTATATCCTAAAACAAGTTGCCCACATTCACTTTAGAGATAAAGTAATACTGAATACAACAATATCATAAGGCAGCTCACAGTGCCGAGAGAAGACATCTGTTAATGGTACCATGAATAGTTATGAACTGAGGTGCTCAAATGGTTTTGCCAGCAAAGCGTTGCCTCCTAATTTATTTTTATAGCAAATGGAAGCCTCATTTTTCATGGTTGGGTAGTTTGCATTCAAATGTACCAATAACTTCAAATGCAATCACTTCTACACAGGATGTTTTATTGTAGAGCATAAGACGGAATTGCTAGTGGTCTGTTGATGGGTAGACATCTCCCCCATCAGCAGTTTTGTCTCAGTCTTTATTTTTCTGTGTTTAAAATAATTTTAAAATAATATGCATTTATTTGTGGTAATATTTTGAAAAATGGATGTTATATGGAGATTTAGTATAATTTCAAATTGTGTAAATCTGAAATAAAGTGTAAATGTTACTCTCTTTGACCTGAAATTAATTAATATTTAACCCATCGTGTTCTACTTGAAACACGCTGTGAAAGAATTTTTATGTAGGAACAGGTATCTATATGCTACGGACTACATTGTGTCCCCTCTCAAATTTATGGAAGTCTTATTCCCAGTATGGCTGTATTTGGAGATAGGACATACAATGAAGTAATTGAGGCTAAGTGAGATTCTAAGGGTTGAGCCCTGATCCTATGGAACTGGTGCCCGTAGAAGAGACACCAGTGAATTCCTCTCTGCCCCCTGTACTCATAAAGAAGAGGTCAAATGTGCACACAGCAAGAAAGAACTGGCCTCAGAATGGAACCTACCTTGCCACACTGTGATCTTAGACTTGCAGCCTCCAGACTATGAGAAATAAATTTCTGGTTTTTAAGCCACTGAGTCTGGGGTTATGCCTGTGGATAAGTTTGTGTTCAACAGTCTGAGCAAACTAATATGCTATTAAAATATATTTAAGGTTAAAACTTTACTGAAGTCAGGGCTCCTGAGTGGCTCACTCTGTTGGGTATCTGACTTCAGCTGAGGTCATGATCTCATTGTTCATGAGTTCAAGACCCACATTGGGTTCTTGGCTGTCAGAGCAGAGCCTGTTTCAGATCCTCTGACCCCTCTCTCTCTGCCTGGATCCCACTCACACACACACTCTCTCTCTCAAAAGTAAATAAACATTTAAATAAATGAATAAAACTTTACTGAAGAGAATTTACTTATAAATAAGTCATGAATATGAAAATTTCATTCATAGAACAAAGCCATAGAAGCTCAGACAACTGCTACATTAGCAAAGGTAAAAACTTTAAATATTTTAATAGGTTACCATTCCACCATTTTTGAATCAGTATTCAAGAGAAATGATTTGAATTTTCACATATATGTGTCTTCATTCCTGAATTATAAAAAAAAATACTTTTAATTCTGAACCTATAACTCATGACTATCATTTTCTATTTTTTTTTTCTTTTTTATAGAGACAGAGTGAGAGCATGAACAGGGGAGGGGCTGAGAGAGAGAGAGAGAGAGAGAGGGAGAGAGAGAATCTCAAGCAGGTCCATGCCCAGCACAGAGCCTGACATGAGGCTTGATATCACAACCGTGAGATCCTGGCCTGAGCCAAAATCAAGAGTCAGAAGCTCAACTGACTGAGTCACCCAGGCACCCCAGATACTATGTTTTCTAAGAATTTTATGTTTTTAGCTCTTGTATTTATATTATTTGTCTATTTTGAGTTGATAGTGTGAGGTAAGGGGTTAACAAGTATTTGTATGTGCATTCCAGTAGTTCAAGCACTATTTGTTGCAGAGACTTCTTCCCTCATTAATGAATCTTGGCACCTGTGTTGAAAATCAATTGACCATATATGTATGAACTTATTTCTGTGTTCTTCATTCAATTTAATATGTTTGTATATGCCTATTCATATACCAATACTACACCATTTTGATTCCTGTAGCTTTGTAGTAACTTTTGAGATTTGGAAATGTGAGACCTCCAACTTTGTTTTTTCTCAAGAAAGAGATTATTTGTGACCCCTTTAAATTTGATGCTAACTTGAAGATTAGCTTTTCTATTTCTGCCAATTTTGATAGGTATTTGATAGGAACTTTAATAGGAATTGCCTTAAATCTATGGATGGCTTAGAGTAGTATTTTTATCATAATAATATTAAGTATCCAACCCATGAACATGTAATAAGTTTCTTTAGGTCTTATTTAATTTCTTTTTACAATATTTTGTAATTTTCTTTTTTTTTTTAAAGAGACAATTTACTTATTTATTTTTTAATGTTTTTATTTATTTTTTATAATTTTTTTAACGTTTTTTATTTTTGAGACAGAGAGAGACAGAGCATGAACGGGGGAGGGGCAGAGAGAGGGAGACACAGAATCCGAAACAGGCTCCAGGCTCTGAGCTGTCAGCACAGAGCCTGACGCGGGGCTCGAACTCACAGACTGCGAGATCATGACCTGAGCCGAAGTCGGCCGCTTAACCGACTGAGCCACCCAGGCGCCCCATTATTTTGTAATTTTCAACACACAAGTCTCCTTGGTAAAATTTATTTCTAGGTATTTTATTCTTTTGTGTACTATAGTAAATAGAACTGTCTTCTTAACTTTCTGTTCAGATTGTTTATTGATGATATACAGAAACATAACTGAATTTTGTGTTTGACCTTGTGCCCTATAATTTTTATGATTTTTTTTTTTCAGCCTGGTTTTCAGTCTGGTAGATTTTTGTAAATTCTCAGGGGTTTTATATATATATGTATGTATATATATATATATATATATACACACACACACACACACACACAATTCAGCATATATATATATGTGGATAGAGTTTATATATATATATGAATTTATCAGCAAACAAATATAGACCTACAAAAATCTATCTATCAATCTATGATTTTATGTACATATGAACTTATCAGCAAACAGCTACAGTTTTACTTCTTCCTTCCAAATTTGGATATTTTTTCTCTTGCTTAATTGTATGAGCTAGAAATGCCTATAAAATATTGGTTGAATGGAAGTAGTGCTAGTGGGCATCCCCATCTTATTCCTGATTTGGGGGGAAAAGTTTTTCATCAATAAGCATGGTGTTAGTATTGGTTTTCATAAATGTCATTTACCATGTTGTGGAAGAACTTTGTATTCACAGTTTTATAATTTTCTTTTGTTTCATTTTTTTAGGTTTATGTTTTGAGAAAGAGAGAGAGATTGGGGAAGGGGCAGAGAGAGAGACAGAGAGAGAGAGAGAGAGAATCACAGTCAGCTAACAGTACAGAGCCCAAAGCAAGGCTCATTCTCACAAACTGAGAGATCGGTTTGTGATCACTTTCAACTGAGAGATCACGACCTGAGCTGAAATCAAGAGTGGGACGCTTAAGGGACTGAACCACCCTGGCGCCCCAATTTTACTTTTTTCAAAGGGTGTTGGATTTTGTCAAAGGTCTTTTCTGCATCAATTGAGATAGCCTGTTTTTGTTTTTCCTTTGTTCTACTAATTTGGTGTATTTCCATTGACTGATTTTCTTACATTGAAACACCCTTGCATTATTGCATCCCTAAGGAAAATCTCACTTGGTCATGGCCTATAATCCTTTTAATATGCTGCTGAATTTTGTTTGCTATTGTTCTGCAGAGAATATTTGCATCTATATGCATAAGGGATATTGATTTGTAGTTTGTAGCTGAAAGGGGAAACTATAAGAAGCTTAAGTCTGACAAAATGTCTACTAGCAGTAATATATGGTTTGGATTTAAAAATATAATCCTGAGTAAATTACCTTGTTCTTTGAATCAGAAAAAAATGAATATGTCATCAAAAATTTTGAAAAGAAAAAAGGAACTTTGGCTCAACTTCATTCTCAGTTTGTTGCCAGTAGACTGTCCATGCTGCATCAACATCAGATAATGGTCCACCTAATGCATAAGGTTATCTTCAGTGGCAGCTGGAATTGTCTTCTTTATCTGATCAGAGCCTTTTCCCTTCTCAGAAAAAACAAGCACTTATAAAAATCTTAAAATGGTTGAGTATAAAAGCAGGAACACCTTGGGTTATATTTTTTGAAGATAATATTTTTTTATGAGAGCAAATGCAAAAAGCGTCCTATTAACAGTGGATCCTAGGAAGTTTAGTGCTTTAAGTTTCACACCCGTGTCACAGATGGAAGACATACTATCTGCTTTTCTGAAATAGCTGCAGAACCCAGCTCCAGTCCCATCTAAGTCTAACAAAATCTTTCACATTTTGTTCCTAATAAATATTCAGTTAGGGGAGACTGGGGGGGCTCAAAAGCGTTGGACTTGGGCTTAGGTCATGATTTCCCGGTTCCTGAGTTTGAGCCCCGCATCCGTCTCTGTGCTGACAGCTCAGAGCCTGGAGCCTGCTTCACTTTCTGTGTCTCCTTCCCTCTTTGCCCCCCACCACACACACTCTCTCTCTCTCTCTCTCTCTTAAAAATAAATAAACATTTAAAAAATCAGTTAAACATTTTGAACATCAAACTTCTACCCTCAGCATATACCCAAAGACGGTGAATCTGACAGCAGTGATATAGATCAGGGGTTGGGATAATGAGACTCCACTCTTTTTTTTTTTTTTTTTGGCAAATTTTAAGCATTATAAATAAATCAAAGAGAAATAAATTGAGGAATTTGAATCTGTTGTACCATACATAAGTTAGGGTCAGAGAAAAATCATGCCTCATAAAATTACTAATACTAAATTGAAGATTTTTTTAAATTAAGTACTTGGAAAATGTGCATGGAATATAGGATTAAAACAATAAGTGTCCAGAGGACCTCGGTGGCTCAGTCAGTGGAGTGTCCAACTCTTCAGCTCAGGTCATGATCTTCCAGTTCATGACTTCGAGCCCTGCATTTGGCTCTGTGCTGACAGCTCAGAGCCTGGAACCTGCTTCAGACTCTGGTCTCCCTCTCACTCTGCCCCTCCCCCGCTCATGCTCTGTCTCTCTCAGAAAAATTAAATTAATTAATGAATTAAAAAAACTAAAGTGTCCATGTTCCTACCTCTAGTTTCATAATCCCTATATATTTTACATATAATAATTATCAAGCTTCTTGATAGCATCTCAGTAATCTAGAAGTCGCTAAAGACAATACACACTTGGTTCTCTGGTAGCATAGATCATACCCTAATTCTTAAGTTTTTTGGATACTTTTGGTAGACTATATCAAGAAATGTAATGCTGTCATTTATAGGTCTATTATCTCTTGATTTTTAGGCAAAATTGTTGTCTTAATACCTTTGTATATGCAGTTCTGCAACAATATATGTCCACATGGGGATTTTATACGTTTTATATGTTGTGGCATAGAAATGACAATTAAACTGAAATAGACCCATTTTATATTCACATATCTATTTTGCTTATATGTAGAAAAAAATAATTATGGTTAAATTAGGTGGTCAATGCTGATGCTTCATATGTAATTTCACTTGAAGTTTTATTGGAACCTTTACACAGTTGGAAACTGTATAAAATGAGTTAACTTTTCTGAACTTGTATTGCCTGGATTACAGTTCTTCAAAAGTCTTTGCTCTTAGTACAATCTGAAATTCCAGGTTATGTACAATCAAACTATTCCAGAATTTTAATTTTATCAAATAGTTTCTCTAGACTATGGCTTAAAGAACGATTTCTGCTATATATATATATATATTTTTTTTTTTTTTGGGGGGGTGATGGATGTAGGTTTATCTTCCTCGAGTTTAGAGCAAAGAACAAAGTTGTTATAACTGTGAAAGACAATGACCATACTTAATCAGTGCTAGTTATAGTCTACCAGGAAATGATTAAAACAGATAATCTCTGTCCCTATTTTGTGCACCACCAGTCAGGATGTGTTTATGTGCACCACCAGTCAGGATGCAGGTCAGGACCTGCATTTTGGGTCTTCAAACATTTTGAATAAATTTAAATTTAAATTAATCTATTATATAGAAAAAATAAGTAATCTGAAATAGCAAAAAAGTAATATTTTGTGTAAATTTTGGATGAGTATGAATATATTTTGCATATAATTGATGTTTAGCTCTACACTTTTGTATTCCCAAAGCATAACATAGAATTTTTTAAATACAGGGATTTAATGCTATAAATATAACAGATGATGCTTATTTTATACAGACAATCTCAAAGCAAAAAATAATAAATGAAACAAGCCACGTGAATGCTGTATATTAGTATTATTGATACAAATAAGTTTATTTTATTATTTTTAAAAACTTAAGTACAGTTGACACACGATTACATTGTGTGCAAGGTTTCGGCCTTACGACATAGTGATTCAACTTTTCTATATGTTATACTATGCTCACCAGAAGTATAGCTATATCATCTGTCATCATACAATGCTATTGCAATATCATTGACTGTATTCCCTGTGCTGTGACTTTTATTCCCATGATACATTCATTCCATAACCAGAAGCCTGTATCTCTCATTTCCCTTCATCCATTTTGCCCATCCCACCAACCCTTCCATTCTGGCAACCATCAGTTTGTTCTTTGCATTTATATGTCTGATTATGCTTCCTGTTTGTTTATTTGTTTTGTTTTTGTTTTTAGATTCCATATATGAGTGTAATCATATAATGTGTCTTTCTGTCTGACTTGTGTCACTTAGCCTTATATTCTCTATGTCCATCCATATAGGTCAAAAATGGCAAGATCTCATTATTTTTTCTGACTAATATTCAACTGTATGTATGCCACAACTTCTTTATCCATTCATCTATTGATGGGCACTTAAGTTACTTCCATATCTGTCTATTGTAAATAATGCTGCAATAAACATAGCGGTGCATATATATGTTTTCAAATTAATGTTTTCATTTTCTTTGGGTAAATACCCAATAGTGGAATTATCAAATCATGTGGTATTTATATTTATTACTTTTTTAAGGAAACTCCATACTGTTTTCCACAGTAATTGTACCAATTTATATTTCCACCAACATGCAGGAGGGTTCCTTTTTCTCCACATCCTCTTTATCAACAAAACAAAAAGGCATCCTTCTTAATGGGAGAAGGCATTTGCAAATGATTTATCTAATAAGAAGTTAATATCCAAAATATATAAAGAACTTGAACTACTCACACTAAAAACACAAATAATCCAATTTAAAAATAGGCAGAGGGCCTGAATAATTATTTTTTTAAAGAAGACATACAGTTGGTCAATAGACACAAGAAAAGATGCTCAACATACTAATCATCAGGGAAACACAAGTCAAAACCACGATAGGTATCACCTTATATGTGTTAGAGTGGCTAAAATTAAATAAAATTATTTTTAAATATTGCCTACTGGCATTGAGATTTCAATTGGATATTATTAAAATAAGTCTAATATCATTATTTTATATAGAAAATGATGATTATTTCTTCAATTATCATGACTTCCTTTAAATTAAATCATTTAAGCATAGATGGAGATTTGTAGTACTAAAATTAAATAAGATACAAAACTGGAAAAACATCTAGAACTTTTGACTTTTTAAGTTGAAGTTGGTTTTCAATTCTTATTATTTTTTTATTTCACAGGACATCTATAATTCAAACTTTACCAACATTGAAGATATCTCCTATTTTTCAAAGAAAAGTAGATTAATTTTTTTTAAGAGTAAAGGCAGTGCACACATTATAAGATTTTAGATTGATTCTGTTCTTACTGCTTTCTGAACTTTCTCATCTCCCATCTTTTCAACTATTGTATGTGACAATGTCTGGTGAGAGTGCGAACATTTGAAATGTCAAATGCTCACCATCTATCACAGTGGCCATGTTATAGCTATGTAAATACATAGACAATTTCTGGTTCAATGTTAGTGTGCTTGGTGGCTTCTAAGCTGAGCATAAGATCTATCACAAAATTTTATACTTTTCCCAGATGTTTCTTGTTTTAGTGACAATTAAATTATAGTAATACTTTCAAAAGAATGTTTATGTAATGTTTGTAAATGTAATGTTTAATATGTGAAGTACCAAAATATGAATATCTTAAGATTTGATATCTTGGTGTATTCGTATCGTATGGCAGTTTTTCCTAGTTAAGGAACAGTCATCAGTCTGTCATAAAATGTTAGTTCTGTTGTAACCAGAGCTTGTTAGTGACATTAATAAAACCATAAATTCTAATGGTGCATTCAAATCATAAGAAAATAACCCCACATTAATCCTAAACACAGAAGAAAATAACAGTAAAATTAAAGCAAATTTTTAAGATAATTCAATTCAGTACACTTAAATAGTAGCCTTACAATTTTTAGAATGCAATTTCTTTCAACTTGGTCTACTATTAAATATCAATTAGTTTTATAGCACTTTTACCATGCTTCATTTAAAAGGAATTTTTTTAAAAAATTTAATGTTTCTTTAAATTTATTTTTGAGAGAGAGAGAGAAAGAGAAAGAGAGAGAGCAAACTGAGGAGGGGCAGAGATAGAGGGAGACACAGATCCAAAGCAGGCTCCAGGCTCCAAGCTGTCAGCAAAATGCCCCACGCGGGGATCCAACTTATGATCTGAGAAATCATGACCTGAGCTGAAGTCAGACGCTCAACTGACTGAGCCACCCAGGCGCCGATAAAAGGAAAATATTTTAGTGTTTTCCCTTTGAACACAAATAATATAACAAGAGGTACCTTACTTACTCTGAGAAAGAAGACTGTATCTCTGATTCACTTTCTCCTGAGAAATATGTATTCATAAGAATATTTTGAACATGTATTTTTAATTACTTATATTTCTGGCATAGTATTTAAGAAATGTGTTTATTAGTAACTTTTTCATTCAATTTCTGCCTTGTCAGTTTTATGCTTGAAAGATCTAAAACTTTATAAAAAGAGATATATCTTACAATAGTAGTTGATAGGTTGGATGAAGGATCTAAGTGTCTATCAAAATGCAGAGCATAGTATGAAATAGTCTTAATTTTTACTTTAATGTTAATCAATTTGGAATTTTAATTAATAGTTTTCTGAGATAGAACAAGATTAGGCATAGAAGACACTCTACTACAATAAATAAGTAGATGATACAAGTGCATTTTGACAAAGTAAACAAACACCTGAACAATATGTTTTCAAAGAAATTTCAAAAAGAGAATTGTAGACATCTGTCAAAGGAAACACCAACGTTTTTAAAGATTGCCTTTGATCAACACTGATAAATAATAATTTTAATCTAGAAAGTTGAAAAATGGAAACAAGATGATGTAAAAATAGATTACTGACAGCTCATTAAATATGTTTCACACTTTGCTTATTAACCTCACCCTATTCATGGTCCCCCCCCACCCCCACCCATTTGTAGACAGCTTTGGCTCTTCAAGTCAGTGGAAAATGACTAGTACATAATCATACCACCAATTCATTCCACCCCAATAGAAAATAAGTGTTTGGACAGCTGGGCCAGATTCTTCAGGAATTTAGTACACTGTATATGGGTCCCCACTAAGACAGTGAAAGATCTCTATGTAGAAAACTTTAAGACATTAATGAAAGAAATTAGACACAGGAGAAAAAGGAAATATATCCGTGTTCATGTAATAGAAGAGTTAATATTGTTAAAATGTTTATACTACTCAAAGTGACCTCCAGGTTCAATGGAATTCCTATCAAACTTCCAATGGTATTTTTTTTCCACAGAAATAGAAAAACAATCCTAAAATTCATATAAAACCACAAGACCTCAGATAGCCAGAGCAATATTCAATAGGAAGGACAAAGTCGGTGGCATGACATTTCCTGATTTCAAATTACATTATAAAACTACAGTAATCAGAAGAGTATAGTACTGACATAAAAACAGATATAGACCAATGAAAAAGAATAAAGCTCCTAGAAATAAACTCATAGTTCAAACTATGGTTTATTCTTTTTTGACAATGGTGCCAAGAATAAACAACAGGGAAAAGGTAGTCTTTTAAATAAAAAGTGTTGGGAAAATGGATATAAGAAAGAAAGAAAAGAAAGAAAGAAAGAAAGAAAGAAAGAAAGAAAGAAAGAGAAAGAAAGAAAGAAAGAAAGAAAGAGAAAGAAAGAAAGAAAGAAAGAAAGAAAGAAAGAAAGAAAGAAAGAAAAAGAGAAAAGGAAAGGAAAGGAAAGGAAAGGAAAGGAAAGGAAAGGAAAGGAAAGGAAAGGAAAAAATAAATCAGAGAGATGCATCAAATGCAAAAATTAGCTCAAAATGAATCGACTACTTAATTGTAAGACCCAAACGCATAAAACTGGTAGAGTAAATCACAGAGGAAATCTTGACAGTGGTTTGGACAATGAGTTTTTGTATATGACGCCAAAACATAGGCAAAAAATAAGCAAAAATTTAAAAAGTGGGATTACATTAAGCAAAAAAGCTTCTGCACAGCAAAAGAAACAATCAGCAATATAAAAAGGAAATCTATGGAACAGGAGAAAAGATTTGCAAACCGTATATCTTTTAAGGAGTTAATATCCAAAATATATAAGGAACCCATACAACTCAATAATAATAATCTAATTACTGTGGGCAAAGGATCTGAATAGACATTTCTCCAAAGAAGACATACTAATGTCAAATAAGTATATGAAAAAGCACTCAATATTAGTAATCTTCAAAGAAACATAAATTAAAACAATGAGATATCATCTCATACTTGTTAGGATGGCTACTATTAAAAAAAAGCAAAAGATAATAAGGGTTGGAAATGATGTGGAGAAAAGAACACTTGTACATTGTTGGTGCAAACATAAATTGGCACAATCATTACGGAAAACAGTATAGATGTTTCTCAAAAAATTAAGAATAGAATTACTACCTGATTAGAAATACAACTTCTGGGTGTATACCTAAAGGAAATAAAATCAGGACCTTAAAGAGATCTGCACCCACATATTTATTATAGCATTAACAACAGCCATGACAGGGAAACACCCTAAATGCTCATTGATAGATAAATGGATAAAAAAATGTGATATATACATGCAATAAAATATTATTCAGTCCTAAAAAGAAGTAAATCCTACCATTTGGGGCAACATTAATGTACCTGGAAATTATTATTATAAGAAAATAAGTTAGAGAAAGACAAATAAATAATTGTATATATTAATTTTAGTAATATAATATTACTAATACGTGGAATCTAAAATAGTCAAACTTATAAAAGCAGAGAGTAGAATGGTGATTTCTAAGATCTGGAGAGTAGGAGAAAATTGGAGGTGATGCTTAAAGGGTACAAAGTTTCAGTTATGCAAGATAAACAAGTTCTGGAGGTCTGCTATTCAGTACAGCTTTCAGTTAACAATATTGTTAAACTTAAAATACATGATATATGGGGGCACCTGAGTGGCGCAGTTGGCTAAGTTTTGAACTTCAGCTTGGTCGTGGTCTCACAGTTCGTGGGTTTGAGCCCTGTATCATGCTTTTTGCTGACAGCTTAGAGCCTGGAACCTGCTTCGGACTCTGTGTCTCCCTCTGTCTCTGCTTCTCTCCTGCTCATACTCTATCTCTCAAAAATAAATAAAACGTTAATTTAAAAAAAAATATGATATATGACATATAATAGATAAAATATAAAATATAGATGATAGATTTTAGGTTGTATTTTACCACATACATGAAAAAATATATATGTAAATATATAATAATAATTAAAGGGTTGAAAGATACTTTGAGAGAGCCAAAGCATAAGAGACTCTTAAAAACTGAGAAGAAACTGAGGGTTGATGGGGGGGTGGGTGATGGACATTGAGGAGGGCACCTTTTGGGATGAGCACTGGGTGTTGTATGGAAACAATTTGACAATAAATTTCATATATTGAAAAAAAATTAAAAAAATAAAACATAAAAAAAGAAAGATACTTCGAAAGTTGATAGATATGTTTATGCCTTTGATCGTAGTGACAGTTTCATGGGTGTATAATTATACCCAAACTCATTAAGTTATATATATGAAATATGTACAGCTTTCTGCATATCAATCATACCTCAATAAAATGGTTAAAAATGAGGTAAGCCACAATTTTAGGGGAGTTTGGAAGAAAGTAGAGTCAGGAGCTGGTCTATATACTGATTACAAACAATATATTTGTCTCTACAAAGTTTAAGTTATATGTGGTGGGAATAAGGAAAAAATAACAAGAAAAAGTGGATGACATATGGGTTAAATTTTTATGATTTCAGACTTTAAGTGATGCAAGTTGAAGACATAGGAAAGTTAGCTAAAGTAGGATTGAAGTGAGACACTTTAAGTTTTAAGGCATGTTTAGTCTAATGTTAGCAAAATTATCCAAACTCTTAAAAAAAAAAGGCATAAGAAATTATTGCCCAGTACAGTTCTGAGCATGACATTTTATTAAATAGGCAATTTAAAACTCTTAGGCAGAGATTAACTTATAGATTTTGTCTGGTAGAGATTGGAATAATACTGAAACATGGAGCCAAATACATTGTGATTTACTGTCCTATTAAACATTATGTAAGTTTGTATCCAACTCAGTAAATCTTTCTTAAAATTTATTGATTAAATTGCTTGCATAGGGGTGCATGGGTGGCTCATTCGGTTAAGCATCTAACTCTTAATATTGGCTCAGGTCATGATCTCATGAGATAGAGCCCCACCTTGGGCTCAGTGTTGACAGCAAGGAACCTGTTTGGGATTCTCTCCCTTTCTCTATGCCTCTTCCTTATGCCTTCTCTCAAAATTAAAAATAATAATAATAATAATATACTTTTATTTTTAAAATTTTTAATGTTTATTTATTTTTGACAGAGAGAGAGAGAGAGAGAGAGAGACAGAGCATGAGCGGGGGAGGGGCAGAGAGAGAGGGAGACACAGAATCTGAAGCAGGCTCCAGGCTCAGGGCTGTCAGCACTGGGTCTGATGTGGGGCTCGAACTCACAGACTGTGAGATCATGACCTGAGCTGAAGTCGGACGCTCAACCGACTAAGCCACCCAGGCGCCCCTATAATAATATACTTTTTAAAAAGCAAAGTAGCTACATGGTTGTTATTACAGTCAGATTTGTATACATCATTTTTTTTCTTGTTTGCCTTCTCAACAAATAATTTAAGCATAATTGAAATAATTAGCTTACATACAGCCCAGTGCAAATATGTTGTGGATTATTTGAGACAGAATTCATTCTAATTTTCCATTGGAAAGACAAATATTTCCTAATTTGGATTATGATAAACACCACCCTATCTATAAAGGATATTTGTATACCATCTCTAGTGTCAGATTTAGATTATTGCTAGCAGGATTATTTGAAAATAGTCTAACCTAGTCTAAGAGCAAAATGTAGTAAACCTGTGGTTTAGACTTTTCATTCTAAAACAAATACGTATAATTGGACACCTGGCAATATTCACAATTAGTTTCACTTCACATAATTTCTTTAACATTTTATTATCATCAACACCATCAAGTAACTTGATAACGATCTTTTCTGTTGTCACACAGTTTGAAAAACGATCAATTTCCATGTATTTCTAGCCTTCATGGGACAAAAATTATAAGACAAGCACAGTAATATAGAGTGAAAATATGTTTTCACTGTATCTTGTTCTAATGTGTTTTATTATATATATATATGTATACATATATGCATATGTCTACATATACATATATGTATATATGTATACATATATATGTCTTTAAGGCCTGTAAATTAAAATTAAAATTAAAATGTTTTATTACCTGCAGAACATTATTTAAGCTATAAACATTTTTTTTATTTTTTTGATATGTTTATTTATTTTTGAGAGAGAGAGTCAGAGCATGAGTGGGAGAAGGGCAAAGAAAGAGAGAGACACAAAATCCAAAGCAGGCTCCAAGCTCCGAGCTGGCAGCACAGAGCCCAACTTGGGACTCAAACTCATGACCCATGAGATCATGACCTGAGCTGAAGTCGGACACTTAACTGACTGAGCCACCCAGGCACCCCTAAATTTTTTTTTATTTTTAAATGTGTTGAATAATAATCCAAAGATGTATTGCTTTCTCTCTGCCCCTTCTACCTTACTCTTTCTCTCTTATTAGATAATCGTTTCTTTTAAATTATGGTTTTGTCTCTAATTTGAATATGATGAAATCATATTGCATCAATCATAATACTCAATATGTTGATATAATTATGAAATATATCATATATAGTATATATAAAAACATGCATATGTACGTATACATGTTTATATGAACATCTCTCTCATAGTGTTAAATGTAAACACTTTTATCCACTTTGTTGTTTTTGATTAATCATTTGCTATGAAGATCATGCCATCATATTACCTAGCACTACTCTTACTGTATTCTTTTTGTTATAGTTTACAGTATTTTATTTTCTTAATGCACCATTGTTTATTCAGTCAGTCTCCTATTGATGGTCATTTGCTCTGCTTTCAGGCTTTTGCTATTACCAGACACCTAATACTTACTGTGATTTCATATTTTTCCTTGTGGATCTTTGTGACAAATTCATGGAATAAAATTGTTGAGCCAAATAGGAAGAAGATGTGCGTATTTAGTTATTGTCAAATTCTCCTTTACAGAGATTATATAAATTTTTATTATTATCATGTGGGAATTGTCCATCATTTTGTCAAATAAGAACACTTTCAAACTTTTAAAATTTTTTCCAGGATGCCTGGGTGACTCAGTTGGTTGAGTTTCCGAGTCTTGATTCCGGCTCAGATCATGATCCCAAGGTTGTGGGATCAAGCCCAGCTTCAGGCTCCACACTGAGTGTGGAGCTTGCTTGAGATTCTCTCTCTCTCTGCACCTCCCCCTGCTCTCAATCTCTTAAAAAAATTGCTAATCAGATGGGTGAGAAATGTTATCTTAATTTATGTTAATTTTAATTTTTATTTCTCTCATGTTTAAAGAGTCTTAGAATTTTTCATATGGTTAAAAATCCATACATTTTGTTTATATTTCTAGTCTATTTTTTCTTTATGGCTACTACATGTATTTTCAATTTTTACATGTCTTTTATATATGTGAATTATTAGATTTTTTATCTCTGATATACATTGTTTCATCCAGTTTCTCATTTTTCTTATATTGATATTTGCCATGTAATTTAAAAATATGCACATTTGTTAATGTCCCTCATTGATTCTAATTTTTATCATGCAGTTTTAAAAATGTATATACTTTTGTATATATTTGCATTTTTTATAATAAAAAGGTTTCAAAAGGTAGTATACTTAGTTGTGTTATAAACATTTACATTATTTTCATTAGTGATGGCCACTGTGCAGAGTGCTTGCTCTACACAGATTTTCATACATGTCCACAAATGATTCTGCAAGTTGGATTCTATAATTATTCCATGTGAGGAGCAAGAAAAGCAAAACTCACAAATTTTAAAACAAATTGCTCAAAATCAATTGAAAAAATACAAGAATATTAGAATTTAAAATCATATGTATGACTTTTGAATCCTCACTCATAACCTTCAACATAATGAATAGAAACAGTATATATGCTATTTCCTAATTTTCCTCTTTTAAAATACAATATTAAAAATGTCTTTCATACAACCCTTATTTTGCTTAGATAATTGTGGAGTCAATATATACGTTGTTTTTTGAGAAGTCAGATTGCTAATTTAGGTTAGGTTCAGAAAATATTAGTATATGTGAAAAAATGCAATTCTTTTGCTTATATGGTTGGTTCAGCTAATGAAAGTTAAGCCTAAAAAATGTGAACAAGGATACTTCCAGATTGTAAATGAATGCTATTAATTTATGGAGTAAAAGTTATTGTTACCTGAGTTAATTAACTTCTAAATCGTAACATTTAGCTTCTTTTTAAAAACAAATTTCCAGGGGCGCCTGGGTGGCGCAGTCAGTTGAGCGTCCGACTTCAGCCAGGTCACGATCTTGCGGTCCGTGAGTTCGAGCCCCGCGTCAGGCTCTGGGCTGATGGCTCAGAGCCTGGAACCTGTTTCCGGTTCTGTGTCTCCCTCTCTCTCTGCCCCTCCCCTGTTCATGCTCTGTCTCTCTCTGTCCCCCCCAAAAAATAAATAAACGTTGAAAAAAAATTAAAAAAAAACACAACAAATTTCCAGAAAAATCAAGATCCTCCCTATATAGAAGGGCAAGTTTTAACTTGGTTTTAAAACATATTCTTCTTCTTGAATTCTTTAAGAAGCAGTGATAGCTAAAGCTTCTATAAATATTGCGTGCATTTAAACAAGTCTCTTTGTTTTCTCCAGGATTGTAAATAATTGATTAGCAGCCCATAAATGTGTTCCTAAAAGCTAACAGTGCCTTACTTAACACTACGTGTCAGTGATAATGATGCTGAACTAGGACTCAGGATGAAAAGACAGTGGGGATTTACTGCCTGTGTGATGTGTAGGCAAATAAACCTGTATAAATTTGCATTTTGGCTTCACTTTAATGCTGTTATAAACCACTTGTATCTTTAAAATAAAAAGAGGCCAATGTACTGCATATGTGATTTGCTACTTTTTTGATCTACTATGTGTAGATCATGAGTTTGGTTTAAATGAGATCAATGATAGTTTGTCCTCATTTAAAAAGCATCAAAGATGATTAGATAATGCAGCCACCATGTTAGAATATTTGTCTGTAATAAAATGTATTCTTACATTTCATAAAAGAAGCACTTGATTTGTCTGATTTGTGAGCAGTTTTGAAATCTTTCTAAAGGTTCTAAGAGGATCTAGACAGCAACTAATAATCAACAATAACAGACAAATAAGCGAAAACTTTCCCTATTTTGCCTACCACTTGAATTTAGATGCAGAGAATAAGCCTTGTGATTGATTAGAAATATTGGCTGAGCCATTAAGAAGCTACATGGCACCATATCCCAATTAGAACATAGTTCAAATGCCTTACAAACACACTGGACTCTTAAGACAGAATTGCTATCATCCCTTAGTTTTTTAGTCTCTATCTAGGGCACACAGGTACTAAATTAAGCACTGGAGATTGATTCAATTCCAGGTATTTTGGTTCCAGAGTCCATGCTCATACCATTCTGTAAATCTAAGCAAATCTCTAAAGCAATCAGTTTCAATCCCTTTATTTTTAAGGTAAATCTCATGTGCTTTGAAAGCCACATAGGCAGATGGTACAGCCACAGTACTTTCATGAAAATTAGCACATTTAATAAAGATACATGTTTTAATAGAGAGCTACCCTGCTCTCATAGAAAGTGGGGAAAGGTATTGTAGATTGTGACACTTAATAAGTTTTATGAATATTGTTTTAATAGCATTTACTCTATTAATTGGATTGTGTTATACCTTGAAAATAGAATTATGCATATTTCAAATATTGATATATAATTAACCACGTAAATTTTAAAGAGTCAAAATTGAAAGATTTTTTGCCCCAGGTGAATTTTGCCAAGGTAAAAGAGAAGATATATGATGAAGATATTTTGATTGTTTTATAGATTTTTAAAAACCATGTAATGTTCTATTAATATTAATAAAATATCAAGTCATACATATTTATAAAATTCTAACATTAAATATCTATAATAAAGGTTATTAGATTCTTATTTTATCAATCTAATGCTAAAATAGTTCTGCATCTATTAATAAACATGGAAATTAATGGATATAGGAATTTTTCCACATATAATTAGAAGACAAAGAGAAAAAATAATATTTTTATTCATTTTGAAATGTATACAATTGATAAGACTATTAGCAATTATGTCCTCGTGACCTTTACTTCTTAATGACAATACTTACCCTGTTCAGATATTTATTTTCTCCAATTGGTCTTATAGTCCATTAAATCTGCCTTCTGCTTCTCAGATTAAGATACTCCCTATGGATTGAAAAGTTCCACACATAGATTGTATTATGCTAAAAAGAAAAAAGAAAGTCAGATAAAGACAAATACTATATGGTTTCACTTATGGAATCTAAAAAAAATAAAAATGAACAAACAAAACAAAACAGAAACAGACGCATAGATGTAGAGAACAAATAAATGGTTGCCAGAGGGGAATGGGGCAGAGGAGAGAGTAGGTAAAATAGGGGAAGGGTATTAAGAGGTATACATTTAGTTATAAAATGAATAAAATATGAAAATGCAATATACACCATAGGGAATCTAATTAAAAATATTGTAACAACTTTATATGGTGACAGATGGTAGCTAGATTTATTGTGGTGATTGCTTCATTATGTACATAAATATTGAATCAGCATATTGTATATCTGAAATGAATATAATATCGTACATCAATTACACTTCAATATTAAATAAAATTAAAAATTTCCCTTCCATCCAAGTGCATTTTTGTTGCTTCTATCATCATTTTTTTTTCTCATTTGCGTCATCACCTTCCACAACAGTGTTCCTAGAGCCTTCACTTTACAAATTTTAAGTAGGTATCATGACTAATATTTTTGTAATAGGTCATGAGCAAGGACTTACATTATAAATTTAAATTATTTTTTAGTCAAATAATCACAAAATAGACAACCAAATTTCAATGTCTCAGAGTCCATCAAACTTATGAATAAATTTATAAGTTTCAAGATATCTCATTCAACATGATGCCTACTATGAATCTACCAGTTGCGTTTTATCAGTGGAAGGATATCTCAGAAAATGTAAGTCACCAGTTTTGCCAGTTTTTATGAGCCAATTCCCCATAGAGACCTCACTAGCTCTATTACATCCGTTCCTAGGTGACTGCATCTCTCCTTGGCACCACCTCTATCTTTTACTGTTATTCTGAAAGAAAAGAACACAGAATGCTAAATCTTTAATGTTGTCAACACGGAGTTAACTGCTGTTCCACCGTTTCTCGATATTCTCCATGCCTTATCCAGATTACCAGCAAAGCATTTTTTTTCTATTCTCATTTGTAACTAAGTTAATCAGAGTAGTTATTATCGAGTAAAAGTAAATGAAATATATTCTTCAATATAAACTGTGTAAAAGCTTACTGTATGTTTAATAATTATTTCCTAAAATCCAACACAAGGTTCATATCAGCAAGTGGCTTGGTTTAAAGTTTGATTTGTGTTAAAATGTCTAAGCATTCCAAAATACAACATGCATGGCATGGTTTATTTATTCATTGTTTAATAGAGAAGAATAAGTTGTATTTTCCTTAAAGATTTAACATCTTTCCAAAAATGAAGGCTGAGATATTTATATTTTATTGAGCCAACTATTAAAAATAATTTTGATTATGCATTAAACTTCCGAGATAGAGCCCCATCCCTCTCCTTATGAATACTCAAAGTCCTCTATACTCAGCTTGTTGCTGTGTCTTTTTTTTTTTTTAATATTCTAATATAATTTCAACTGGGTATTTAGAAATCCATAAAAGAAGCATTTTATCAATATGAATTCCCTGAAGAGTTTTAATTATATGAATTTGATTTTTATATGTCAAACTAATTGAATACTGATTATAATTGAATAAATTTTGTCATAAATCTGAACACTTATCTTTTAGCTTTTCATATGACACATGAAAGGATAATGAAATCTAGAAGCTGTATTCCTTAAATAGTAAATGTGTGGGGTACCTGGGGGATGAAGTCAGTTGAGCATCCAACTCTTGATTTCTGCTCAGGTCATGATTCTAGGATCATGTGATTGAGCCTCACTTAGAGCCCCATGCTTAGTGTGGAGCCTACTTGAGATTCTCTCCCCCTTCTCTATCTCTCTCCCTCTGTCCCTTTCCCTGCTCCTGCTCACTCTCTCTCTAATATAATAAAATAAAATAAAATAAAAATAAAAATGAATAAAATTTAAACGTGCAATTGCTTTGTTAAATGTACTTGTAAATTAATATGAAAAATTATATACTGAACATTACAATCACAAAATTCATGCAATTTACATGAATAAATTGCAGAAAATCTTTTTTTTTAATTTAATTATTTTGAGAGCGACAGAGTGCAAGTGGGAGAAAGGCAGAGAGAGAGATAGAGCAAGAGAATCCCAAGCAGGCTCTGCACTGTCAATGCAGAGCCTGATGGGGAGCTCAAAACCATGAATCCGGAGATCATGATCTGAGCCAAGTTGGACACTCAACCGACTGAGCCACGCAGGTGCCCTTGCAGCAATATGTTTATATCTTGTTTTTAGTTTTACCCTTTTATGTTTGAAATGCAAATATATATTAATCATATGCAAATGAGCATCAAGCAAATATGTAAAAATTATGTTTTTCAGTTATAGCTGGAAAATTTTACATGCAAATCTTTTATCTTCCAGCCATCAATCTATTTGTGAGCTGGCAAGCAAGAAAAAACCAAGGCAAGGTGGATATGTTTTTCTGAATTCAGGGAAGCCAGACTTAAATTGGCCGAGGCTCCTTTACTCTTAAGCAAGTTTTAATAATATTGGGTCAAAAATTTTTTTCAAAGATAATGGTAATATGTACGAATCTTTCAATTTTGTGTTCAGAGTTTTAAGACCAACAGCTAAGTTTTAAGAAAGAAGAAGAAATCCATGAATCATTACTAGAGTTTTACTAATGTAATGCTGAGAAAAGCCTTTGTTAATTAATTACCTGGCTATCCAGTGTTATAATGCCCTGGCCAAATGGAAATATAAAGAAATAAGTAAAACTTCTTTTATTAACCAAACAAAAATATGAGGAAATAACTAAAAGTCGATCAACTCTCCATACATACATTGAATATAAAATGTAATCAGATGGTATTATTTGCATGAAATATTAACTAGCAAACCCAAAATGGAAATACTGTTCTTTTCTTATTCATAGTGGTATGAGTTAAACAAAATACTCTTGGATATTCAAATTGAGAACATAAGTGCAATTGTAAAAGTTAAGTGTTCATCTTTCCTGTTATTCAAATTTCAGTTTAATCTAGCCATCTAAGAAAGGTTTTGCCTGAATACTCAATCAAATTGGTCCACCAGACACTATTTATTATCTTACTTAGTTGTGTTGTTTTTGTGTGGTTTGGTTGTTAGTGTTTTTCTCTGCAGCTCTTTTCACTGTCAAATTTTTGTTCAATCTGTTTACGTGTTTGTTTAGTGCCAGTTTCTAGATACTAACCTCTATGAGGATGTGGAACTTCGTTCCAGACAGAAATATGGAACATATCTATTTTAATTATACTTCAATCAAACTGTGTACCTCATTGTGTGCTTATGGTATGTAAGATCTAGAAAGCTTATGTTTGTAAGCAATGTCAAAATATCAAATTCATTTCACTGCTTCAAATAATGATAGCATCAGTCTATTCAGTCATAAAGCCATTTTAATCAAAATGTTTGAAGAGAAAAACAGTGACATTTGGAAAAAAGAAACTATGGATTTTTTTCTACCATTATAAGTCTACATTTAATTTTACTATACTATGAGAATAATAAGGGAGAATAGTAAATAACAATATCATTAGAAAAAGTAAAAATTTTATTAAAATCTAAAACGCATTGAATAATTGCCTGCATAATGAACTTTTTAAAATATTACGTAATTAATGCAAAAATGGCAGAAAACACATTCTGCATCTTCTAACCTAAAACTAAAAATAAGGGGCGCTGGGTGGCTCAGTAGGTTGAGCGTCGGATTTTGGGTAGGATCATGATCTGGCAGTTCATTCAATCTCCGCGTCTGGCTCTGTGATGACAGATAGGAGCCTGGAGCCTGTTTTGGATTCTGCGTCTCCCTCTCTCTCTGCCCCTCCCCCGCTTGTGCTCTGTTTCTATCAAAAATAAATAAAACGTAAAGAAACAAAATAAAACTAAAAATAAAATCTGATGTTCTTAAATAAAAGTGTTATTTTAAGAATAAGCTATGAAGGTTTTTTTTTAATTTAATTTTATTTTTTTTTAATTTTTTTAATGTTTTAATTTATTTTTGAGACAGAGAGAGACAGAGCATGAGCAGGGGAGGGGCAGAGAGAGAGGGAGACACAGAATGTGAAGCAGACTCCAGGCTCTGAGCTGTCAGCACAGAGCCCGACGCGGGGCTTGAACTCACAGGCTGTGAGATCATGACCTGAGCTGACGTCGGACGCTTAACCAACTGAGCCACCCAGGCGCCCCGGTTTTTTTTTGTTTTTTTTTTGGTTTTTTTTTTTATACAATGAATTGGTACAAAAAACTATTCTACTATATTTTTTTCTCTTCCATAGATTTTTAGTCTCATCTTTACTGGTATTTTTTAATGTACATTTATTTAAATATTTGATATCTAATGAAGTTGTTTTAGTCTTTGAATGCAAGAACTAGCTTTCTCTCTCTTTCCAAAGTTAATTGTTCTGTTGTTGTTGTTTGGTTGGGGTTTCTTTTCATTTTTATTTTGTCTTGTTTTTGCAAAACACTGTGATCAATGCAGACACAATTAGCTTAATGTGAATCTGTCAGACAATTTGTAGAAAATGCATTATTTTATAAAGGAAATACTTTAATTAGTGTCTGAATTATTCAAATTTCACAGAACAGGTTGATTGTTATGACATATACATGTTGATACTAACCATGATTTATAGAAAAATAATGCTAGGAGTGCCTGGGTGGCTCAGTTGGTTAAGCATTAGACTCTTGATTTCAGCTCATGTCATGATCTCATGATTGTGAGATAGATCCCCATGTTGATGCCCTGTGGCATGGAGCCTGCTTAACATTATCTCACTCTCTCCCTCTACACTTCTGCTCGTTCGCCTGTGTACTCTCTCTCTAAAAAAATAAAAAAACTTAAAAAAAATAATGCTAATTAAGAGTAAGCAATTTCTATGTCACTTTGTAAGTTTGTTTGCTTCACTCAGATTCAGTATAAAGTAATAGAAAGTAGATAAGAAAATTATTCAAGCATATCAATAATATTTCATGCAATATGTATCCAAATATTTTTAAAACAGAGATATGAATACATTAATGTATTAATGTATTAATAATATTTTAATTTATATGTTAGTGTTATGGTGTTTAATAACAACAAAGTGTCCTATTTGTTGCCATTATCATAGTGGAAATGCATTGTCATTAATAAGTTGCACCTTGTGAACACCTGTTGGTTGCCATTTCAATATTTTCTTCAAGATATTAATTTTTTTTAGAAAATTTCTATACTTAAAGTATCTTATTACATAGAGGGACATATTAAGAATATTAGGACGGTATGAAATCAGTAATTACTTCCTTTGCTTCAATTTTTATTTAATTATAACCTTAAACTAGGATACTGTATGTAGATTTCTACGGTTTCTTTGTTTTTCTTTTTAATGAGGCCCACACTGATGATTTTGGTGTCACTGTGATTTGTGAAAACGTGGGAATAGACTTAGTAAGCAGGCTTGTTTTTGAGGTTGCTCCAAGACTTCTAGGCTTCTAAGCATAATTAAAGTTAATGAAGAAAAAAATTAATTGCTCTACTTAAAATTGGTATATAGGGCCTTATAATACTTGAACAAGTTTGTATATGAGATACTTAATCTCTTAACAATCTCAAATGATTTATTTCATATGGAGCTGCTCTAAGTTCACATTTCCTGTTGCTCAGAATGCCGTACACATTCTGAAAACCAGTGTCAGAAGCTCACCTGTGCTACCCACTCTTTTTATCCTTCTAATTTTCATAGATGCTTTTTGTTGATAAGTCCACTATTGAGTATTCCTCTCCTTCAAAGGAAACATATTCAGTTTTACATAACTACATAAGGAAATTCTGTGTGCTCTTCCATTAGATAAATGTTGAAAAGATCAGCAAGACAAATCAGCCATAACAAGTAAGTTGCAAAACAAAAGAAACGTGTTTAAAAAAAAAAAGGAACTGAGTGAAAATGATGTCTATACATAAATATTTTCCTTAGATGCAAATATAAAATTGTTCAGAAAAAGTACAGAGAAAGCTGTTAACTATGGTTTTGAAGAGGATAGTGATATTGTATGTGTAGGAAGAATGAGTTACAAAAATGTTGAAGGACATTTTTACAATTATGCTTTTCACATGTTACATTTATTTGGATACGTTATGATTTTATTAAATTAATATTTGTTAAGTGAATCACAGGGAGCCTGATAGTGAGTCAAAATTCAACAAAAGACCACAAGAGAAATAGAAATAGAAAAATATTACAGGCCCTGGCAAAAGTACACAGAACAAAACAGGCAGAGCGGAATAGGACCTGGGATACATGCATTTATTAGGGTCTATAGGTGGAGTGCTTTGGGGTTCCCAGGCTAAATCCAGATTGGTCAATTTATTTTTTTATTTTTTAATTTTTAAAAATTTATTTAGTTAAATTCAAGTTAGTTAATATACAGTGTAATATTGGTTTCAGAGTAGAACTCAGAGATTCTTCACTTACATAGAACACCCAGTGCTCATCCCAACAAGTGCCCTTGTTAATGCCCTTCACCCAGTCAGTCCATCCTTCCACCCACCGGCCCTCCAACCACCCTCAGTTTGTTCTATTTAAGAGTCTCTTATGGTTTGCCTCCCTCTCTGGTTTTGTCTTATTTTTCCTTCCCTTCCCCTATGTTCAACTGTTTTGTTTCTTAAATTTCACATGAGTGAAATTACATATGTGTCTTTTGTTGATGGTCTTATTTTGCTTAGCATAATACACTCTAGTTCCATCCATGTTGTTGCAAATAGCAAGATTTCATTCTTTTTGATTGCCAAGTAATATTCCATTGTACATATACACCACATATTCTTTATCCATTCATCAATAGATGGACATTTGGGCTCCTTCTATAATTTGGCTATTGTTCATAGTGCTGCTATAAACATTGGAGTGCATGTGCCCTTTGAAATCAGCATTTTTGTATCCTTTGGTTAAATACCTAATCGTGCAATTGCTGGGTCATAGAGTAGTTCTATTTTTAATTTTTTGAGGAACCTCCACAATGTTTTCCAGAGTGGCTGCACCAGTTTGCATTCCCAAAAACAGTACAAAGGGTTCCCCTTTCTTAGCATCATGGCCAACATCTTTTGGTTCCTGAGTTGTTAATTTTAGCCATTCTGACAGGTGTGAGGTGATATCTCATTGTGTTTTTTATTTGCATTTCTCTGATGATGAGTGATGTTGATGAACATCTTTCCATGTGTCTCTTAGCCATCTGGATATTTTCTGTGGAAAAGTGGTCACACCTTTTGGTCATTTCTTCACTGGATTATTTGTTTTGGGGGTGTTAAGTTTAATAAGTTCTTTATAAATTTTGGATACTAACCCTTATGTCAATTGCAAATATCTTTTCCCCTTCTGTTGGCTGCCTTTTAGTTCAGTTGATTGTTTCCTTTACTGTGCAGAAGTTTTTTTTTATATTGATGAGGTCCTAATAGTTCATTTTTGCTTCTGTTTCCTTTGCCTCTGGAGACATGTCAAGTAAGAGATTGCTGTGGCTGAGGTCAAAGAGGTTGCTGCCTGTTTTCTTCTGTTGGATTTTGATGGTTTCCTATTTCACATTTAGGTATTTCATCCATTTTGTAAGTTTTATAGGATCCTATCTAAGGGGTTCACATGGGGAAAAGCCCTAGGAAGCAAAGGAGATTTTGATCACGAGGGCTTTGGGGGAAGTCATATCAGGAACTTGCATTGTTTATGACTCTGCAAGCTGTTATGTAGAGCATGGTGGATATGTATGATGGGCTAGTGTTAGTTTAGGATCCCTGCTGGCCACTTGTCCAAACAAATGATTCCAGGGGGGCATTACCATGGAGTAGTTTAGCTAAACTATCCACAATAAGTAAATATGTATATACACATGTATAAACAAAAATCTATTTTAGTTAGTATTTATTTATACATATATAAACCAAAATAACATCACGGCCAAGCAAGATAACATGGTATCAAAAAAGGAGGAAAATAAAGAATAGCAAGCAATTCTTCCTCTACCTACATTCATTTGTTCTGTTTTGAAATTTTCCTCTCCAGGTTTTTACTGTCTACACTATAGCATTTACCAGACAAAAATATATTTGCCAACTTTAGCACACATTTAACAAAAATAGTTATGTTGCAGCTTTCCCTATACAAAGTGTTTGGTTGAGAAGACAACATGCCATGAATACTATAAACGTTCTTTTTATATTGTCCATTTTCAAGCCTCCCAACAGAATGGAAATTCTGCTTAATAGCATCTTAAATTGACTCAATTCATGTGTAGTTTTTAAAAACTGTGATTAGACGCAAGCATAAAGACCCTGGAACATTTTATATCTATTCTTTCTAGCACAGATTAATTACTTGTTTCTAATTGGTTCTAATCGAAAAGCGATTCTTTTTATTAACATTTCCCAAGCACGATAGTTTCAGAAATGGTGGAAGACCATTAACTTCAAGAGTTAGAGGAGATTCAAGTTAGTTAATTAACTTAACTCATTATCAAATGATGACTGTGAGGCATAAATGAAAGTTGAATGACTCTACCACGACATTCCCTTTACAAGTTTAAATATCATAGTGATAGTAATAGGCAACGTGTATTGAGTATCATTTGCCACTTTAAGCATTTTTAATATATCACCTGCCTTAATGCTTGAAATACTGTTTTGAGGAAAATACAATTACTGTCTTAATTTTAGAGACAAAGCATAAAGTACCTTGTTACTGAGTAGATTATCTTTTTATCTATTTATCTGGGTCCTACACCTTCAATTTTACCACTGTGTATTGATCTGGTTTTAAATGATTTGGGTTTTAAATATGTAAGATATGACAAACTTTTTTAAGGCAAACTTTTTAAAACTAAAAGAATGTTTTTCCTTCCATATTTAGTTTTATTAAAATTTTTAAAAATATTTATTCATTTTTGAAGGAGAGGAACAGAGCGTGAGCGGGGGAGGGCAGAGAGAGAGGGAGACACAGAATCCAAAGCAAGCTCCAGGCTCCAAGGTGTCAGCACAGAGCCCCATGTGAGGCTCAAACTCAAGAACCACGAGAAATCATGACCTGAGCCCAAGTGGGACGCTTAACTGACAGCCACCCAGGTGCCCCCAACATTTGATTTTCATAAAGAAATGATCCATAGTCTAGAGTTTCTGGAATCATGATTTTATTGATGGAGTACCACATTTCATCCTTCACAAAATAATTTTCATTTATGTATACATATTCTAGTCACTCTTAATATAGTGTGTTTATTTTTATTCTCTTCATAAACAGATTCCCAGATTAGTTTATATGAGAGATTTCTGGTCTATAGAGAGTTCAATATTCGACCCTTATCTCTAGCTCAGCATTGTTCAACTTTTTAAACACACGATAAATCTGCCACATCTCCCAGGCCCCAACACATATAAGAAGTAATGTCCTGGGTATGACTTCCAAATAGGATGCATTCATTATGTGTGTTTTAAATGGATGTTGGCTGAGAGTAGTTATCAAGTGTGAGAACTAAAAGTAGCATGTTTCACTGTGTAAACTGGTGTTTGCCAATACCACCATGACAACGACAACACTACTAATGCTGGTGATATTTTAGTAATTCTTAAGAATAGATTAATCTATCTGGTACTGCATTTGAAAGATGGTGCATTTGATCTGCAGGGATTGTGTTTATTATATGAGAAAGGGCACTAGGTAAAAAAACCAGGCCAGCAAGATTTTTTTCCCTACTTACACTACTTATTAGTTATGTGAACTTCGGCATAAATTCGGCCCACATTGGTTAATGTGTGTTCACAGTTTACAAAATGATTTAACATACTTGAATTTATTTGATTTTCAACCAAATTATTTGCACGCCTACATATTTGAAACCTGAAGGTTAGAGACTTTATATGATTTCATCCAAAATTTTACCCAGAGTAAGAAGTGAGCCCAGGCAAACTGCTGGGTGTGTGGAGTGCTTCCTTGGCCATACCACACTTTTCTTGATTTTATGGGGTTGGAGTTGATAATCAAATGAAATACTATATCTAGAAGGAGTAGGTGAACTCTGAAATATACAGAATACAGTATTTTTCTGTCAATTTGTAAAAAAAATGCATTTAATTTTTATATTATATGTGCACTAATTAAAAAATAAAATTAAAATTTATTTCTTATAAAATCAAACCCAGTACAGAAGGGCTAAAAAATAAAGTTGTCTATCACTTCTCATTGTTTACTCCATAGAGAATTTATGGTTAGTCTACAATCTCTCACACACACACACACACACATATACACATACACACAGGCATGTCAGTGCTTAGTTACTGAAATATTAATATCTGAAAACAATTTAGGAACTTCATGTCAATAATTTGTGTTAAGATAGCTATCCTGATAACTGAATATTGCCCAGTAGTCTGAGAATGTGAGTTAATTTTATGGATCAAGTTGGAGTGTGTTTTTTGCTGTGATTAATTTTTAAATTGGTGAAATTCAGTAAGTAGATTGAGTTCTACAATGTGGGTGGACCTTCCCAAATCAGCTGAAGCCCTGAATAGAACAGAAAATGACCTCCTGGAGAAAGAAAGTATTCTCGAATAGATTACTTTTGGACTTCAGCTGCACAATCAGCTCTCTGGGATCTCTGCCTATAAGCCTTTGCACTAGAACTGCAGCATTGGGTTTCTTGGATCTCTGGCCTGCTGGGCTACACTACAAATTTTGGACTTACCAACCCCCATAATCATGAGTCAATTAATTATAATAAATCACCTTTTATATAAATATAGATAAATCTGTTTATATCTATTTATATATCTATCTATATCTATATCTAATCTATACCTATACCTATATATATCTATCTATCATCTATCTATCTATCCCATTAGTTCTGTTTCTCTGGAGAACATTGGCTAATATAGATGATAATATTTTGTAATAGCATCCAATACTTCACAGGCAGTAAGCATTTATTTCTGAAATAATTTTCTACGGCTTTTACTTGTACAATTTGAATTATAATTTTAGTTAAAAATTCTGAAAATTACTTATATGCGTTTATGCTGCTTTAAAGCCCAAGTCTTAATTGAATATTTACCACATCACAAAGGCATTTCATTTTTAGAGATGTTTTCTTTTTTAAAAGTAGATGTAAAAATGAACTAGAATGATTTATGGAGCATGTCACATGAATTTTAGAGATTGCTGTTTTCTTAAGATTGCTTTTTTATGAAAGCATTTTTCTTACATTCCCTCAAAAAGGTACACCTCTTTTACTGCAAGTAAAGGTTTCTACTTTTTTTCTATTTTTGTATATTTATCTTTTTTACCCTTTAGTGGTTTAGTAAAGAATGTCATTGGATCACCACATAAAAATTAAAAAACAAACAAAAATGGACACAAGCATGAATGTCACCTAGTCTTACAAGCCTATGAGAAATTTTTAATCTTTTGGAGATAGGCATAATTGAAAGGAAAACAAAAAACCAGGAAGCTTTGGAGAGCTAATGACCTTAAAAATAGTTTTTAAACTATTCAAGTTTTTTTTTTTTTCTTGAATGTAATCACATTGTTGGAGCTGGATTTTTTGAAAACTGATATATATTGCAAAACCAATTTTAATATAACCCAGCTTATGTTTCTATCCAATGTAATATAACTATTATTATAAAAGTAACAATGATATAATAATTTGATATGATGGTAGATACAAAGTACATTTCTGTATCATTTTTTTAAATTAGATGCCCAAAAAGCTAGACTCCTTCATTGCCATACTGAGAACAGGCTTGTATCTGCTCCATAACTATTTTATAATAAAAAAAAATTTTGCTGGCTTTTATCATGATTCCTGGAAGGGAAACTGTAAACCCTTGTTATTTCCTGAGTGATAGATCATCTCTGTTATTCACAGTGAGATACTCATGATCACACATTAGTCTGTGCTCATAAGGTGACTCTTGGTGGGTACCTAGATACTTTATGTAAATAAGATGGTTGGGGGTAGGGGGTGGCCTGCCAGAAAGATCAACCAAGTGATTAGAAGTTTGGAGCTCTGATCCAGGTGATATAAACCTGACCTCCTTGGAGAAGGGGCTGGAGATTAAGTTCAAATTATGTGACCAATGATGCCATCTAGCCTGTTTTTGTAATGAACAAAAGTCAGCTTCCCTAGTTAACAATATTCTGTGCATACTGTTATGCATCAAACTGCTGGTGGGGGAGGGGAGGGTGACATGTCTTGACACCAAAGGGAAAACATGGAAGCTTCAAGTTTGAGCCCTCCTAGACCTCACTATGTGCATGACCCTGACCTGTATCCTTTTTGTTTTAATAAAATTGCAATTGTAAGTCAAGGATGTCTCTGAGTTCAATGAGTCTTTCTAGTGAATTGCCATACCTGAGTGATCAGTAGGAAGCCCCAAATTTGTAGCCAATTGGTCAGAAACATTCTATGAATACTTGAGTTAGCCCCTGGTTTCTGAAGTTGACCTAGGGGCCCTGGAGTCAGCACCTGGTCTCTGAAGTAAGGGCAGTCTTGTTGGAGATTGTGCCATTGTAAGCAAAGTTAGGGGTCCTCCAAAAGAAAGAAAGACATAGCCTTTATGACACATACAAGACAAGTCATTCTAGACCTCAAGCTATTTTCTATAATCTATGCCTTACTGTGTCTATTTTCTCTAGCACAATTATTGCAGAACTTTCAAGAAGGCATTAGAATTACAAAGGAATACAAAACCTTAATAATTAAAGATTTTAAGGGAATAAAGGGAATACAAAAACTAACAGTCTCTTCCAGGCCAGGAAATAGCCTAACCATATCAGAGACAATAAATCAGTGCTAAAACTCCCAGTGCTGTTTCAGAAGTAATCAAGACTCTTCATTCCTTACTTGAGATAAGGAGCCCCAAACCCCATCCAATTCATACCAGCTCTCAGAGCATGCCCATAGCCCCTTGCTCTTGTCCTACAATTACCTCTCCTTCAATACAATGTTAAAATCACCACCCAGCAGAAGAACAAGTTTCATTAGCATAACATAGCACAAGTGTGTAGGCATGCTTTCTAAGTAACCCTGTGCAACCTTACACCCAACTTTACATATGATAATAAAACTCCTTTACTGAATATCTATCCTAATCCTAAATTAAAGAAACCTACTCACCCCCACTCAGAGAGTCACTGCTTTGGGAGCTATTTCCTGTGATCTCCTTACTTGATCCCAATAAAGTTTCCTTTGTGTGACAACTCTAGCTGATATAGTCTCTATCAGTAATGCATCAGGAAGCAAACTCACATTAATTTGGTTACATCTTTAATCTGTGGAGTCTGCACTAAGTCCTGCTGGTCAGTATTGGAAGTCATTGCAGCTACCAGGAGGTTTTCTATTCCCCACCTTATACACTGTAAATCTGTGGTCAAACACAATTTGGGTCATATCGCTTATTATTCCCATTGTCAAATCAGGGACATTTAGTTCAATAGTGTATAACCTTGTATTTGATTACTTTAGATGCTAGTTTGGATAACTATCCATAACAGTTAACAGAATCAGTCAAGGCAAGTTTCATTTTTACACAGCATTAAGTACTCTTGTCTTTTCCAGTTTAGTAGACTGCCCAATATTTTGCAGTTACTAAACACACTCTAGTCTATTCAAATAGTAGAGTCAGAATCAGTTAGATGTTTTTGAAGCTGAATTTACATTGCTAAAACATGAAGGTACAATTCTCTTGATCAGGCTCTATTAGACACCTGAAAGGCTTAGTAAAACAGAGAGTTGAAAATACATTTGTAGTATTATTTTTTTAATTGAAATTTCTCAGTAAAATGGAGCAAAGCATTATGTGCTAGATAATATGAAGTTTAACAAATAGAATTAACCTTAACTTGTGAAGTATACTTCAATATATTTGACAAGACAGTTGATAATAATTGCAACTGTAAGTATAACCTTTAGAAAGTTCCCTTGACATTTTTTTTCATCTTTTAATCTTCATTCTCTTTGATTAATTTGTAATTGCAAGCCATTTACTTTGTTTTTAGTCTAACATGTTTACCTTATCAATTTTTGAAACCCCATTTTTTGCATGTTTCCTAATTATCTATTCAGGGACAAAATCCCTGGGATTTTACAAAAGTAGCATTGATTATGTATTACATTATCCCCTGGAGGAAAAGTGTGAAAGCCATTGACTTTGGTTTTTGCCTCAGTTTGACTAAGATGAGTAAGGTAGTGGTATCAGTACAATCTTTTGGAAATACATAAGACTATATATATAAGAACACTGCTATACGCAAGATGTTAATAATTTTGAAAAGAAGTGCTAAAACTTTCCTCTGAGGTGGCAAAGAGCTGTTCTCTCACACAGACACAAAATAAACACACAGGGATGGTAGTTCAGTAAGATATTTTTATGAGCAATATAATACATTATATTTACAGTAGAAATTCAATGCAATTTAATCAATCAACCAACTAGGACCCAAAGACAAAGAGAGTCATCTCTAAGTAACTCAGAATCATTTGATTAGGAATAGCCACACCTTTAGACAAAACAGTCTACCATTTTACCATAATGGGAACAATCAGAATAACTGATTTTTATTTTCATTCTTTAACAGAGAGCAGATTCTTTCAGCTGTAGGTATATTCCATTGAAATAACTCTGTGGAAATGCATACTCTCATTCAGACTGATGAAAGAAAGTACTATTTAAATGGAAAAATATTAATTTACTGAAACCATATGGCTCTCCTACATTGCCTAATGCAGAACATGAGACCCTTTTGTAGAATATGGAATTGTGCTAATGTAACATAGGTAAATATAATTCTACAGGTAAAACTTATGTCCTCCATATGTTCCATTACTTTAATTTTTGTTATTGTTAAAATGGAGAAAATGAGCTAATATTCACATTTTTGCAGAGTGCTAAAAAATAAAAAAGCAAATTTACAAAAAAAAAAAAAAAACAGAACATGAGAACATGATAAGTACGCTACTTCCTTAGTAGGGAAAGATAAAAAATTATCTGTCTATCTATCTACATGTATATATCTGTGTGTATGTGTATGTATACAAATATATAGTAGATATGTTTGCAATGGAGGATAATATCCATTATCTTTTAAATTACACTTAAGATTGATAAACAATTTTTGTAGAATCTGTGTGTTTTTAAAAAAGAAAATAAAACCAAAGCAGATCTTCAGAGAATATTATGACCAAATTATTATTATTAAATTATTATTATAATTATAATTATTTATTAATTATTATCAATATTATTCCTGGCATGCTAGTATTGCTAGTATAAAATAATCCATTCTCACTGTATTGATATTCTTTTTCTAAATAATATGTATATAAGATCACTCTAGCTGTATTCTTGCATTATTTTGTTTTTCTACTCTATTTTTTATTATTTTTTTATTTAAAAAGTTTTTTTTCACTATATGAAATTTATTGTCAAATTCATTTCCATACAACACCCAGTGCTCATCCCAACAGGTGCCCTCCTCAATACCCATCACCCACCCTCCCCTCCCTCCCACCCCCCATCAACCCTCAGTTTGTTCTCAGTTTTTCAGAGTCTCTTATGCTTTGGCTCTCTCCCACTCTAACCTCTTCTACTCTATTTTTTAAAGTCTATATGATTATGGATCAATCGATTTGAAGACCGAGTATTTATCAATAAAATGTTAAAAGATAAACTTATATATAATTTGTTAAAGGAAAGAATCATCATCCAGAAAGAATAAATTGATCTTAGTAGTTTAGCTTATATAATGTTATGCATTTTTCATTGCTTCTAGGTGTCTATGAAGTGAATGTTTTCAATCATACCTTTAGTAAATCCAAATATCTTCTGAACACATGCCAATAGATGACATTCAATTTCATGAGTGGTGCTATTGATAGAAGAACATTTATAATGTGATTTTAGAAATTCGTTTCCACATACATTCTAAACTCTTCACTTTATAATTCTTCGTAAAGAGAAAGAGAGTTATCATATGTCTCGACGGTGCCGTGCAGAATTACATCGAAATTATTCTCCTGAAAGACATTATGGCTCACATATATCATCATTATCTACAGTACTGCTATGACAATAAAGTGAAAACTTTTATTTTAACATGCTCTACAAAATTACAATAATTATTCAGAAAAGATGATCAGGAAATACCATTCCCATTTTAAAGAATGTATTGTGCATTTCAGGGAGAACTGTTTCTCCTGAGATTTTGCTTACCCTTCTGCCCCTTTGAGGATAATGTGTCCTTCAAATTGATGAAAGAGTATCAGAAAAATAAATTTCCATTCTATGGGAAGCAGTCAAATTCATGCATGTGAATCCTTAAAGCCTATATGATGACAAACTCTTCCTGACTAGGATAGGTGATGGCAAGAGCACCACTGAGAAAAGATGAAGACTGGTGGGTAGGCGTGGACATGGGCGTGAGGAGAAAGAATTAAGAGATTATACCAAGCCATTTGACTTTTTTTTTCCCAATAGAAACAAAATCTCATGTGTAAATGGAAAACAAGAATGATTAAAACTCACCCACATGAAAATGTTGAAATGGGAGCTGTTGGGTTCCGTTAAGCCTTTCAAAAACCAATATACACAGGGTCCATTGTCATGATCTAATTATTGTTTTCTGGATAAATGATATAATGCCAAGTGGCAATTGACAATGCCAGTTTTAATAAAAAATAAATGATTATAGAAATTTAAAATTAAATGGACATATTCATTTTAATATAAATAGCAACTTAACATCTGCTTTGTTGCTCACTTTAGCTTCTTCATTTTGTATTTTAGATCTCCTTACTATAAAAGAAAAAAATCATTCTGTAGCTATTTTATAAAGTTACGCAAAAGGAAAACCTCTGTCTTCAGAGTGTTTGAATTTTGCTATTTCAGTTTATTTTTTAAATTGCATTACAAAATTACAAAACACTTAATTTTTGTAATGAGATTATAACATTTTAAAATGTGTATTATGATAAAAAAAATAGTCTGCATAAACCCCCTTTTAAAATCCAAACTCTTGATCTATGCTGTATGCATCTATATTCAGGGTCACATCTACTTCCGGAATAAAAAATAATGCATGTTTTTATTCTTCCTTATAAAGTTTATTTTTAAACAATATTTAATTTCCTCAGATTTTGTTATTATGTAATCTAATCCTTTGTCACTTTATCACCCACATTGCCTATTGTAAACACTGTAGAGAAAATGAGGTTTAAGGGACATAAAGCATCTGAGACCACAGTTACATTGTTTCTAAAGTGTCAGGATGTGTCTTCAGGCTGAGAAGAGCTGTCTTCAAGTACTCAACGCAATGTAAATTAAGGGAATTATTCAGGAGATTACTGAAAAAAAAGATTAGTGGTAAAATTAGGCAGAACTGTGCGCCTCTATACCTACTTGATTGCTCTACACTCTCAAATGCCTGAATGACAAAGATAACACCGTTTCTGTACTGTGCTTTTTGAAGTCATTGAATAAATCAGAGTTCTGTTTTTCTAAAAGATTAGTAAAGTAAAAAAAAAAAAAAAAGAATATGATGTCTATATGGAGTTTCCTCACCCAAGAAGAATCATTATCAATATATACCATTACATATAACAGTGCTATAACATTGTCAGCACTTAGTACATATGCAGTTATAAATGTGATACACTCATTTCCAAAATCAAATAAGTATCAATGACATCTTATGGGGTTTCCCTCAATTCCAATATCTGGAAATACTTTCTAATATTCTACTTTGGTCCTTGATAGGAGTCATAGGCGTCTGTAAAAAGGTGTCTCTTGTTCTATGGGATAGTAATACAATCCTGAACTGGTTAGAAAAGAAAAATTTGGGTTAATATAATGACAAAATAGAGTGCAAGCGTCTTACTGTCACAATGATTGAGATCAACACAGACTTTCTTTACTGTGGTAATTGGTACCTATCATGAAGATACTTGAAATGTAAGAATCAGTTGTGCCAAAGGCAAATTGACCACTCATTAGTAAAATAGGCCCACTAAGGAAGTTGTACCAAGGAATTTATCAAAAACACTATCAGTTAACATCCTTGACATTAACCCACTATCCACATGACTATGTATGCAGAAAAGACAATACACATTTAAGAACTGGTGGATTAAAAATCACATAAACTAAACATTACATGAAGCAAAACAAGGCAAAACAAAAAACAAGTTACAGCCTGTCTGTCTGAAAATAAAAAGAAAATCCTAATACATATCATTAAAATTCTTTATATTAATGCTGTTTGGGTTTTAATTGTGTTGCCATTATTTATCTATATAACAATTACAAATAAAGATTATTTGCAATTATTTCTTTATTAACTTGTTTTACCATCTTTACTGTTTGGAAAATGTAGCATCATACAGTTTCATACAAATCACTCCCATCATTTTGTCTAGCCAGTTGACTAAGGAAGGAGAGCTCTTGGATCACCTGTATGTGGATACTTTCAAAACATATTTAGGGAAGAAATTTAGAGTGTAGTGATTGTTCCAAATTCCTTATATATCATATTGGTTACCATTGGTTCATTGGCACATTAGAGAATCAAATCTGGAAGGGCTTGAGCTCCCTATAGAACACAAAAACAAGCCACCATGCAGGTAGACATCCCAGGCTTTGTTCAAGTGAACTCCACAAGGGCACCAGGTTCAGATTCTTTCTGTGTTTTCTCTATGGTTCCTAAGGCTTGACGATTGTTCTTATGGCCCTAAGAAACGTTCTGTTCTCCTGGTTTGATAGTAGTATTCCAAGTGGGAAGAATGAGGAAGATAGTGCCTGCCAGATGAGTCTACCATCTGCCCCCCAACCACTTCTGTGGGCTTTTGGAAATGAGCCAGCATCCAATCATTTCTGCTTATATCATTAGTCAGATCTGTGTCACTTGGTCACCATTCTTAAAAGAACCTGGAAATGTTTTCTGAGACGAGTACATCACTACTTCCATCCAAATTGCAGTTCTTCTTTCTAAGAAGGAAGAATAGAAAAATGGGTATATGACATATGGCGGTCCTTTGGCAATATCTGCAGCAAATAGGGTGATTCATTTAGCCCTCAGAAAAACCCTATAGAGGTTACCCTACATACAAGTACTGTTATAATACTCATTTCATGTCTATATATTACATGTAATATACCCATTTTATACTAATATTTATATACATATATTATAAGCTTCATTTTGCAAATAATATATTTGAGGCAGAAAGAGATCAAATAACATAAAGTCATAGAGTAACAAGAAGTAGAGATAAGATCCCATCAAGAGTAGTTTGTTTCAGAGCCATGGCAAAACTCCACATTCAGGGAATTCTTCCCAAAGTCTTTCAAGACAATATTTTAGTAGATTTTAGGTGTTTTTGTGAATAAAAATTTAACATCAATAATTTTTGTCTCTAAAAAACAAACCTCTCTTCTAGCCACTACATCCCATTACCAATTCGCCATTTATATTAGTGTTATTGCTTTAAGTTTCTACATCAATCATTTTTCCCTTCTACATCTCTCATGTACTTTTTTCATTTATCTTTACATTATATTGGCTCCTTTTTATCTGGTTGCCCTCCTTCAAGTACTCATTTATAGTTATGGAAAAGAACCTTTACACTAGGATTCATTTGTTTATTTTCTATGGTGAACAGCATATGTGTGAGGTATTATGCTAATACACTTCAAAAAGAGTTAAAAACATTTGTTAATTCCTTCTTTTACTAAACTATTGGTAATTTTATTCTAAAGAAGACACACACACACACACACACACACACACACACAATGAAACCTCTTATCAGATACATGGTTTGCAAATACTTTCTTCCATTCCTTTGGTTGCCTTTCACTCTGTTGATTGCTTCCATTGCTATACAAATGCTTTTTAGTTTGATGTAGTCCCACTTGTCTATTTTTGCTTTTGTTGCTGGTACTTTTGCTGTCATATCAGAAAATGTATTACCAAAACCACTGTCATGAAACTTTTCCCCTATGTTTTCTTCTAGGATTTTTACAGTTTTCAGCCTTATGTTTAAGTCTTTTTTTTTTTTTTAACATGTTACTGTCTTTTGTTTAATTTAATTTTATTTTTTAATTTACATCCAATTTAGTTAGCATATAGCACAACAATGATTTCAAAAGTAGATTCCTTAATGGACCTTACCCATTTAGCCCATCCCCCCTCCCACAACCTCTCCAGTAACCCTCCGCTTGTCTCCAAAATTATTAGTCTCTTATGTTTTGTCCCCCTCCTTGTTTTTGTATTACTTTTGTTTATTTCCCTTATGTTCATCTGTTTTGTCCTCATATGAGTGAATTCATATGATATTTGTCTTTCTCTGACTAATTTCACTTACTATAATACCCTCCAATTCATCCACATAGTTGCAAATGACAAGATTTCATTCTTTTTGATTGCTGAGTAATACTCCATTGCATATATATATGCATATATATATTATATATTGCATTATATATTATATAATATATATATTATATATTATATATATTATATATTGCATTATATATTATATAATATATATTATATATTATATATATTATATATATATATTGCATATATATATGCAATGGAGTATATACACCATATATATATATATATATATATACCACATCTTCTTTATCCTCTCATCCATCAATGGACATTTGGGCTCTTTCCATACTTTGGCTATTGTTGATACTGCTGCTATAAACATTGGGGTGCATGTGTCCCTTCAAAAGAGCACACCTGTATTCCTTGAATAAATACCTAGTAGTGCAATTTCTATGTCATAGGGTAGTTCTATTTTTAGTTTTTTGAGGAACCTCCATACTGTGTTCCAGAGTGGCTGCACCAGCTTGCATTGCCACCAACAATGCAAAAGACATCCTCTTTTTGCCTTATGTTTAAGTCTTCAATACATTTTGATTTGATGTTTGTGTATGGCTTAAGTGTCCAGATTCATTCATTTGTATATGGATATTCAATTTTTCCGACAAAATTTGTTGAAGAGACTATTCTTTCTCCATTGTGTATTCTTGGAACCCTTGTGCTAAAGTTGACTTAAATGTGTGGATTTATTTCTGGACTCTCTCTTCTGTTCATATAGTATATATGTCAGTCTTTATGCCAGTACCATACTGTTATAGTTTCTGTAGCTTGGTAATACATTTTGAAATCAGGAAGTAAAATGTCTCCAGCTTTGTTCTTCTTTCCCAAGATTGTTTTGGCTATTCATGATTTTAACCCTTACAACTCTATAGCAATCAAACCAAAACAAACAAAACAAAACAAAACAAAACAAAATGAATAAAAAGACTAATGACCAAAATAAAAATGAGCAAAAGACTTGAATAGACATTTCTCCAAAAGAGACATACAAATGACCAATAGGCATATGAAAAGATTCTCAACATCACTAATCATCAGGGAAATGCAAATAAAAAACAAAATGATAGACAAACTTACAACAGTCAAGTTGATTATTATCATAAAAAACAAGTGTTGAAAATGATGTGGCACTTAAAAACTGAGAACAAACTGAGGGTTGATGGGGGGTGGGAGGGAGGGGAGGGTGGGTGATGGGTATTGAGGAGGGCACCTGTTGGGATGAGCACTGGGTGTTGTATGGAAACCAATTTGACAATTAATTTCATATTGAAAAAATAATAATAAAAAATAAAAAATTTAAAAAAGGGAAAAAAAGAAAATGATGTGACAAAGTGGAACTTTTTTTTTAAGTTTATTTATTTATTTTGGGAGAGAGAGAGAGAGAGAGAGCATGCTTCAGTGGGGAGAGGCAGAGAGAGGAGAGAGAAAATCCCAAGCAGGCTCCACGACATCAGTACAGATCCAGACTTGGGCTCCATCTCACTAATAATGAGATCATGACCTGAGTTGAAATCAAGAGTTGGACACTTAACCAACTGAGCCACCCCGGTGCCCAAAGAAATTGGAACTCTTGAACATTGTTGGTGGCAATGTAAAATGGTGTAGCTGCTATGTAAAACACGATGACAGTTCCGCAAAAACATTGAGAATAAAATCACCAAATGATCATAACACTTCTGGGTTGAAATCAGGATTTTGGAGAGATACTAGCACTCATATATTCATTGCAACACTGCTCAACATAGATGACACTTGAGGACACTATGCTAAGTACAATAAGACACAGAAGGACAAATATTACATGTTTTCACTTGTGCGAGATATTTAAAATAGTGAAACTCATAGAGTGGAGGAGTATAGTGGTGGTTAGCAGAACCTGGAAGGAGGGGGAAATGGGGAATTGTTAATCAGTGGGAATAAAGTCTCAGTTATACAAGATCAATGAGCTCTATCAAACAATTTTCTGTACACTGCCCTGTAGTAACCCACACTATATTTTACATTTAAAAATTAAGAGGGTTCATCTCATGTTAAGTGTTGTTGCCACAATTTAAAAAAATTTTAAATAAATGGCCTTAATGTTAGCATAAGGAAGTTTGCCTAACCAATAATCGTCATTCTCTGTCTCTTGTTTCTTGTTTCTGTGTCTCTCCCTCCCCTCCCACACTCCATTCTCATAATATTTTATTTGAATTTAATTTACCATACCCATTATATTTACTAGATTAGCATAGCTACTTTTATGAGACAAGTTTTCTCTAGCATCAGCTATTTGAAAGCAGGGCAAGCAGGGCATTGTTGAATATGTTCTCACAGCAACGTGTAGTTTCTGAAGTGATAGTGATGTTTGATAAATGTTTGTTGAGTGTATGAATTTTGAAAATGATTTGTTTATATCATAAATTTTTTTACTGGAGTGACACTGACTAACTACTGAAGTATATATTTTGGACCATTATCTAGCTATTGGTCAGAATATATAGGAATACATATTTTACACACAGGAATGATAACAGAATATAATCTCATATTGAACTTTCATTTTGCATTATCATTTTTTCTTTCTCTACCTATTAAAATTGCAAAATAAAAAAGTTTTCTTAGCTCAAGTTGCTGATTTTAACAAATGAATGCAAACAAATGCAAACTGAATTTGTATTCAAGAAACTATAACTTTTTCTAGGGAAAATTTTATTTCAGTTACAATCTGCATTCCACAGTACACAATCCATGGCTAATGTGTATTTATTTATTTTTATTTTTTATTTTTATTTTGTGGGAGGCACGCAAGTCAACAAGCAGGGGAGAGGGAAAAAGAACAAGCAGGGAAGGGGGAACAAGCAGGGGAGGGGGAAAAACAGGGGAGGGGAGGGAGAGAATGTTAAAAGCAGACTCCACGCTCAGCCCTCAGTCCGGAGCCCCAGGCTGATCTCACAACCCTAAGATTATGACCTGAGGCAAAATCAAGAATCAGACACTTAAACAACTGAGCCACCCAGGCACCCTTAACTTGTCTTTACAATGATTGGATCTACAAAAATGAGAGTAAATTCATAAGCACCATATTGTCTAGGAAACAATCTCATTCTTGAAAGCTTGAACTATCAGAATGTTTCTAGTGAATGACAAAGATAAAGGTTTACATCTACTAGATCATTTATTAGAAATAGTGGTCAATATTAGTTCATCTAACATTATTAGTAAGTCTCTGTCCTAAGAAGATAGCATATTTTGAAAAACACTTGGCATGATCGTGAAATCCAGACAATATTTGGTAAAACTCAACAATTTTTTATTTTAAAATGTATGTTTACAATAAAATATATTTGTTAATTTAATACAGATTGCCTATTTTAAGCTAAGAATGAAAAATATACCAAATATTAAATTTAACTTGAAACAGTGGCTTTTAACCTTGTAGCTTATGTCTTAACTATAATAAAATAATAAAAATAAAATATTTTTAATTAAAAAGCAATAGAGTATGATATAAATTAAAAAGTAACTCTATAGTTTCCTACCACCATAATACACATATGCCCACACATACAAATACACATTACATCCTATCCACCAGGCATCAGTACTATTTACAGTATGGATTGGATTATATCTCTTTAGACATTCCTTCCTGACCTTCCTTCCTTCTTTCTTTCCTTTTTTTCTTTAATTCATTCTTATTTCTTTTCAAATTAACTTATATAAGGGCATATCTTTGTCTTTAGGTATATGTGCACTTATGTAATATAGACATAATATAAAAATAACAGTATATATTTATATACTGACATATTTCTATATCATTTTACCCAAACTGTGTCATATTGTACTTCTTTTTCTACAGGATTTTTTTTTTATTCAACAGCATGGTAAGGATAACTTCTCATATCAATACATACAGGTATTTCTCATTCTTTTTCGTATTCATTTATTTATTAAAAATATCTTTTTCATCAGTGTGTTTCTACTCATAGTTGCTGGGACTATGGCAGTGCGCAAAACAGAAAAATGAACACAGGTACTGGAAGATTTCTATTTTATAAAGAGAAATAGAAAAAGCCTATTGGCGCTTCTGGAGAAAAGTTGAGGGTGAGCACATGTAGATATGGGGCGGGGTAGGAGAACTCCAGGTGGAGAAACACAGAGCCAAATCCCTGACAGCACTTTTGTTGTGTGAGATTGAAGCCTGCTGACCAGAGTAGCGGAGGCACAGTGGGAAAGGGGAGAATAGTGCTGACCAAGATCAGAGACATAGACGAGTGGGTTCATTTAAGGCTCTGAGCATGATAAGGGTTTTGGATGTTGGAAAGTCTGAGTGAGATGGAAAATCACTGAAAGATTTGAGACAGCAGTGACTCTGATCTGGCTGCAGTTCTGAAACTAGACCCCAGGAACATGAAAGATAAAATAAATCTCTTTAAAAGGGACTTAGGTGAATTTATTCTGAAAGAATTAGAAGTTACTTTAATTAAGGGAATTGTTTTCCATATTATTAGTTTAACATGTGCAACTTAAAATGCAATGTATAAATTACCCCAAAACAACGAAGTGAGGGGACTATGCTTTTATATGATCTTTGTCCTAAAATATTTAAAAAATGTTTACCCTATTCTACCAATCTTGAGTTAAGAGGTATTTAGAACAGCATGAATTTAAAGCATCTGGAAGAATAACGAAAGAGTCAATGATCACATGTAAATATTCACTTTTTCTGACTGATTTGAAAAAGGAAAGCTATCATAATCCAATGGCCAATTGTACTATATCAAATAATCATAACCTAGACCGGAGATCAAACTTTTACTGCAAAAGGCTATTAAGAAATATATTGGGTTTGAGGGCACGTGGGTGGCTTAGTCAGTTGAGTTTCCGACTGTTGATTTCGGCTCAGGTCATGATCTCACAAAAGGTGAGATCAAGCCCATGTTGGGCTCTGCATTGAAAGCATGGAGCCTGCTTGGTTGTATCTCTCTGCCTCTCTCTCTCTGCCCCTCCCCTGCTCACGTGTGCCTGTGAGCACACTCTCTCCTCTCAAAATAATTACATAAACATTTTTTTTTAAAAAAAGAAAAAAGGTATATTGGGGTTTGCTGACCATGTTGTCTCAGTTGCAACTACATGACTGCCATTATAGTGAAAAAGCAACTCGAGATGATACCAAAACAAATGGATGCAGTTGTTATCTACAAAAGCAGTGGTAAGTAGAATTTGGTCTGCAGGCCACAACTTGCCAGTCCTTGATCTACCAGATGAATCTGGTGTGAACTAAGGATTCTTTTCTGTAAAGCCACAGGACTGTATGTCACACATGTGTGTTGTATGATTGCAGAGGCTCTACAGCCTTGCCTTCACTTAGGTCAAATAGCCTATGTGTGTTCTTGCCTACCTGTTGAAAGATATTTGATCTTTAGTAATTACTTTACCTTCCTCTGCCTCACTTGCATTTGTAAATGGACATAATATTCATGCCTACCACATAGAATTGCTCTAAAAAATTTTATTTATTTATTTATTTTTAGTTTTTTTAAAAAAATTAAATACTAGAATGAACTTAAAGCATTTGGAAAGTGTCACACAGTGCATGCTCAACAAACACTGACTCTTATAGGTGTTACTTTTATATCATAGATTTATGATTTTAAAAATGCCATAAAATTCATTGCTAATACTACACAAACATATATAAAATACTTTTCAGAATCAACCATGTAAGCAAATTAGTGCATTAGGTACAAAACAGAAAGATCTTCAACAACAGAACTAGAAATTTTAAACATAGGTCTCAAGGTGATTTGAAAAATATAGATTTATTAGATTAAGAAAGAAAATCATCAAACCAATATTTTATTATGTGCAACCTATATTACCGGTTACTTGTATCACAGTGTAGATGAGACAAAGGTGGGAAGGACCCTACATCTATGTATGGCCCAAATCAATTCCCCAGAGTCACAGGAGGGTGCACAGCCCAGCTGACATCTTGATTTCACACTTCTGGGCTCTAGATTGTGAGAAAATAAATTACTGCTGTTGTGGTAATTTGTTATGGAAATCAAATCAGTTTCCCGAGAACCTTAAGTGCAGAGTATATTAATTCCTAAGTATCAGTTAGTGGATATTTTTATTTTTTGTCCATATTTTAGGCTTACTCTGACTTAGAATATAGCTCCTGCAAAGGGGATATAGTCTATGTCATCGCAAACTTGCAACAAATTATTTGGTATTATATTTGCTTTGTGCAGTATTAAATTAGTCCTATTACAACAGACTTGTTAAATACCTATTTACTTTATGCCATTCATATTTTTGCAACTAATATATTTTTAAAATTCCCACTGAGTTCCATTTAAGATAAGAATAGGATGCTTTTCTGTCAGAATAAGTTTTATTTTTGTTTTCAGGCTCTCAAATTTTCACAATAGAATGTTAATGTTAGCATCTGTACACTAAAAAATAAGAACATATCTTCAGTCAGTAACACAAAATATCTATCAGGATATAAGGCATTCATGTGATGTGACAATAAATTAATTGATTTTCAGTACATGGCAAAATTGTAACTGAGATCATTATTATTTGAAACAGTCTGGATGGATTGCTAATTATCTATTCCTTCAGATCTCTAGTTGTCAAGTGTAACTGTGTTTAAAAATCATCTGTTACTTATAAGTATTCAAAACCTTTGTTCTCTGATTTAATAAATGTTGAGGAAGAGGATAACATTGATGATCTCTCTCATTTTTTAATTTCCACCTTGCCCACAGTGGGGGAAATTTGTTCCCTCTCTCATGTTTGCCCTCATGCTCTTGCTTCTGTCTTCCTCTGTGGGCAGCCATCCACTACCAGCTGCTCTAGTTCTCTAACTGAAATGTACCTAAGACACTCATTGTACAAGGTTTTATTTATTAATGGGTGGCAACACTGCCTCATAGTTAAGAACAAGTTTCTGTTACCTGACAGAGAACCGGTTCTGATCTCACATTCTGCTGCTACCAGCTTGAAAATCAATACTCAAGAGAAAAGTGATGGTAGGAAAGAAAAGTATGCTTCATTCAGGAAGCAGGAAACCTGGGAAGATGATGGACTAGTGTTCCAAAGACCATCTTCCCAGTCCTGGTGAAGCCAGAGCATTTTATTTATTTATTTATTTTTCTTTTTTTATATATGAAATTTATTGTCAAATTGATTTCCATACAACACCCAGTGCTCATCCCAAAAGGTGCCCTCCTCAATACCCATCAACCACCATCCCCTCCCTCCCACCCCCCATCAACCCTCAGTTTGTCCTCAGTTCTTAAGAGCCTCTTATGTTTTGGCTCTCTCTGTCTGTAACCACTTTTTTTTTTCTTCCCCTTCCCCATGGACTTCTGCTAACTTTCTCAGGATCCACATAAGAGTGAAAACATATGGTATCTGTCTTTCTCTCCATGACTTATTTCACTTAGCATAACACTCTCCAATTCCATCCACGTTGCTACAAAAGGCCTTATTTCATTCTTCCTCATTGCCACGTAGTATTCCATTGTGTATATAAACCACAATTTCTTTATCCATTCATCAGTTGATGGACGTTTAGGCTTTTTCCATAATTTGGTTATTGTTGAAAGTGGCTGCTATAAACATTGGGGTACAAGTGCCCCTATGCATCAGCACTCCTGTATCCCTTGGGTAAATTCCTAGCAGTGCTATTGCCAGAGCATTTTAAAGGGGAAGAAGGAAACAGTGGGGTAGGGAAAGGTTGGGGCCTACGTTTAGAAGAAGATTAGGATACATGACTGTAAACAAACTTGCTGTTATCTGTTGCAGCTGTTTTTGAATATAGTCAAGCCTTATCTTATGGCAAGTCTGGCCCTTCTCCTCAAGGCCAGTGGTCTGCAAATCTCAAGGAAAGTAGGTTAGTTCTGCCACAGAGCAAAGGGTTTAGGTCAGCAATCAAGGAGTTTGAATCAAGTTAACCCTTAAGACCACTTAGAGTGCTGTTATAGTTCTACCCTTCCTTTTTTACCTGTTGGGATCATGTTTCACAGGATCTTCTTTCATTTTCTTTTTCTCTCCATATTGTAATATCACTCTGGATACCATTTGACAGAGGTAAACCCAAGCACATGTGTTAGGTTTATGTAGTGGATTGAGCTATGCGGGAGGTGGAGATGAGTAAGGTAGTATATGTGAGTGGCTTGTCTCATCCATGATTTGCCTATATTGGAGATTTATTTTCCTGTGTGCATTCCTTTCCAAGACTGCAGCAGAAATGAAATGTAGAATTTGGGACTTAAAACTCGACGCTCTAACTTGAACATTCTTAAAAGCTATACCTTATTATTGAAAGAAATAACTAATTGAAGAACATTTCTTGATAGATATCAATAAAGACACCACTATATTAGTTAATATTTTGTTGTGTGCATATGTGTGAGAGTCTGATAAACCATAATCAAAAATTACTCATGAGTTTTTCTCATGGGAAAGTTTATATCCCCATGGGCCCTGTATACTGATGCTTATGAAAACATTGATTTTGTATTACAGATGAGCTTGAATTTCTGCTTTGTTTTCTGGGAAGGAAAGTTAAATATTCTCAATTTGAGTAGCAAACATCTGACAAGTTACATGTAGACATTTCTCTACTCTTTCTAAATGTTTCTTGAACATTCTAGGATTTCAATCTCAACTGGAATCTGAACTCACCTTGCAATCTTCCTGGTCACCACTCTCATTTCCTTATCAATTGTTTCCAATTATTTTCCATTTTTATCAAACTACACAGGTTCTCAATAGACAAGCTCAATTTCTACATCTCAGGCCATTATACAGGACCTTCTAAATTCCATATATATAAAAATCTACATCCGCCACAGGTATGACCCCTCTCATTTTATGTAACAAAGGAAAAGGCTTTTGTCCACTGTTTGAAATTAGTCTCTGTACCTTTGTCAAGACCACATGCCCTCCTTGCTCCACACAGATGTTGCTCCATCTGTTACTTCGTTACTCTTAATCTTCATTCTGTCTCCACTCCTTTTTAGCAGCAATTTGGTTAGCTTTTTAAAACTTTTTTTAATTTTAATTTGTTAACCACAATATACTTTTTACTGTAAAATAACAATAGGAAAACCATCACGTAGATATTCACAAATTAGAGAAAACAATTACTAACATATTTTAGTTTGGGAAACAGAGTTAATTCAATTCAAAGAGCCAGAGAGCTAAAATCTAGAGATCCAAAATGCAGCAAGAGTAACTACTAGTGGGATTCCTAAAAGTAGCATTTAAGTAATATTCCAGGAATGAAAAAAGGGAAAAGAACTCTAGAAGAATTTTGAGTGTCAATCTGTAGGACAAGCCAAAATATATGAGTATGAAAACAAACACATAAAAACCCTATAACTCTAAGACCAGAAATCAATAATAGCCAGGAAAAGGTAGGACAAAAATTTGGGGTCCAATAAAGTCAGAGTTTTGTCTGAGTTCTTCTCTTGTTCTCATCAATATAAACTCAGGGCCTAGATCAGAGGCTGACATATAATATGTTCAGCAGATATTGTTTAACTGAGTTATCTCAGAGGATAAGTGACTACAGATTAGCTGGTTAAGAGTAGGGGAATCTGGAATGGGTGCTGGGGGAAAGATGTGATGACAGTTGGAACAACTGTATCTTGTTTGTATCTTGTCTTACCCTTTTCTTGCAGCTCGAAATTTTGGGACTTAAATAAATTATGTAATAGTTATTTTTTTTAATATGAAAGAGTAAGAAAATACTCATGGCTCTAAGAATTCAATACCAAAAAAAAAAAAAAAGCGCACACATGAATGTAACATTCCCACTTGAAAATGGAGAAAGTCTACGTCTTTTGATAAAAAGATTTTATCATTTTATAAATTTTATGGATCTCATTTCTTGAATAGTCAGGCCAAAAAAGGTATTTTAGAATTATGAATTACATTTTGAAGTATATTATTAAGTATGTGAAGATGTCATATTTATCATTGGTCAAGACAATATATAGATGAAGATAGTCTAAAATATATAGATGATCAGGATATTATTCTAAATTTTTGAACATTCCAGTAACTTGGATAGAGAGATTTGGGGGAGAATTTTTTTAAAACTTTTATAAAAATTTAAAAATACTTGTTATAGGCACAAATAGTAATGGCACAAAAATAGACACATAGATAACTACAACAGAATAAAGAGCCCAGATAAACCAACAATTATATGGTAAATAAATCTATGGCAAAAGAGCCAAGAATACACAATGGTGCTGGGAAAACTGGACAGCTACATGTAAAAGAATGAAACTGGACCACTTTCTTACACCATACATAGAAATAAACTCAAAATGAATTAAAGTCTTAAACATGACACATGAAACTATAAAAGTCCTAGAAGAAAATAGAGGCAGTAACTTCCTGAATATCAGCCATAGAAACATTTTTTTAGATATGTTTCCTCTGGCAGAGGAAAGAAAAACAAAATTGAACTATTCGGATAAATAAAAATAAAAAATAAATAAAAATAAAAAATAAATAAATAATAAATAAATAATAAATAAAATAAATAAATTATTTATTTACTTAATATTTTAATATTAAATATTAAATATTTTAATATTTAAAAATAAAAAAAATAAATAAAAATAAATAAATAATAAAAATAAAAAATAAATAAAAAATAAAAAGGTTTGCACAGTGAAGGAAACCATCAACAAAACAAAAAAGCAACCTATTAAGTGGGAGAAGATATTTCCAAATGACATATACAATAAGAAGTTAAAATCGTAATATATAAAGAACTTCTACAACTCGAGACCAAAAACGCCACAAATAATCTAATTAAAAATGGGCAGAGGAGTCTCCTTATGCTTTGGCTCTCTCCCATCTGCTTGATGGGGGGGTGAGAGGGAGGGGAGGGGAGGTGATGGTTATTGAAGAGGGCATCTTTTGGGATGAGCACTGGGTGTTGTATGGAAACCAATTTGACAATAAATTTCATATATTAAATAAATACATAAATAAATAAATAAATAAATAGAATCAACAACTATTTTCACTTGATGTCATTGTTTCTACTCATAATTCCACACATTTTTATTTTGATTACCCAAATCATATGTAAAAATATATTATGGGCAAAGTAAAAGTCTCTTTGAAGCACTATAAAAAAAATGGGCAGAGGAGCTGAATACACATTTTTTTTTCCAAAAAAGACATACAGATGGCCAAAAAATACATGGAAAGATGCTCAACATTACTGATCATAAGGGAAATGCACATCAAATTCGCAATGATATATCATTTTACACTTGTCAGAATGGTTAAAATCAAAAAAACAAAAAAATAACAAGTGTCAGTGACAATTTGGAGAAAAAAGAACCTTGTGCCCTGTCCGTGAGAATGCAAGTTGGTGTAGCCACTGCGGAAAACTGTATGGAGTTTCCTCAAAAAAATTAAAAATAGAATTACCATATGATCCAGTAATTCCACTACTGGGGGTTAGCCAAAGAAAATTAAAACAATAATTCATAAATATTTATGCACCACTATGTTTATTGCAGCATTATTTACAATAGCCAAGATATGGAAGCAACCCAAGTGTCTGTTAATAGATAAATGGATAAAGAAGATGTGGTATACATATAACGGAGTATTAGTCATAAAAAGGAATGAAATCTTGCCATTTGCAACAACATGGATAGACTTAGAGAGTATAATGCTAAGTAAAATAAGTCTGAGAAAGATAAGTATAATGTGATTTCACTTATATGGGGAATTTAAGAAACAAATGAACAAATGAAAAACACAAGACCAAAAACAAAACAAAACAAAACCCAAACAAAACCCAAAACCCAAAAACACAGAGAACACACTGGTGGTTGCCAGAGTACAGGTGGATGAAAGGATGGATGAAATTGATTTAAAACAATTGTTACGAGGGGCTCCTGTGTGGCTCAGTCAGTTAAGTGCAGGATTTAGGCTCAGTTCGTAATATCACGTTCATGAGTTCAGGCGCTGCATGGTGCTGTCTGCTGTCAGTGAGGAGCCCGCTTAGTATCCTCTGTCTCCCTCTCTCTCTGCCCCTCCCCTGCTCATGCTCTCTCTCTCTCTCTCAAAAATAAACATTAAAAAATAATAAAAATTAAAAAATAAATTGTTATTAAATAATTACTATTTTCCATTGCAGGTATTTTCTCAAATAGAATTGGGACAAAGTTGAAAAGTGATACTTCTTTATAATTCTTATATAAGGAGAGATGAAGATTTATCAAATATGTCAATGAGTATAATCTTACTGGCTGCTTACCTTACTTCTAGTAATGTGACAGATATTCTCTTGGTTTCCTCTGAGCTTCCACTATTTCTTCCTTGCTTTTTATTTGAAATACAAACAGCAAGAGAGAAAGTGAGCAATATAGACAGCAAGGCAGCTTTGGTTTTGTCATCACAACTGAAGGAACAAGAGCACAGAATAACACAGACAAGAGAAAGATGCCATAAGGAATACTGGCTTAAGTAGGTGTCGGTTTATATTAACACTCTTTTTCTACTTCTGTGTAGTACATTCACTAATTAACATAATTAGAAAAATTGTGATAGTTTATCATCCATGACTTTATTTTTTTTCAATATATGAAATTTATTGTCAAATTGGTTTCCGTACAACACCCAGTGCTCATCCCAAAAGGTGCCCTCCTCAATACCCATCACCCCCTTTCCCCTCCCTCCCACCCCCCATCAACCCTCAGTTTGTTCTCAGTTTTTAAGAGTCTCTTATGCTTTGGCTCTCTCCCACTCTAACCTTTAAAGCTTCAGTGTATTTTGTGTGAGACCTCATACTTCCAGGGAGTAGAATGGCAAAAATAAAGCTGTATTATTATTCCATTTTCTTTTAAGTTAGTGAGAAATATGCCTTAGTGAGGACTACTTTTAATTTTGTCTATAGATGCTGTGCAAACACAGAAACTTGGTTGGATAGCATCTAAGTGAATAAACAAGAACCTGTAAAGTGCCTCAACTTTTGGAGAACTGTCCTAATTCTCATTTAGAGATTTAATACACTGCCTAAGAGCTATTAGATAGAAGAAAATACCGTAAAACTATACAGATTGATATAGTTTTGGTAAAATGTTCAATTTTTCTCAATATGATAGTAAACATACTGATTCCCTTGAGTTAGTCAAATAGTTTGGTGTAATCATTTAAGAAAACAAATGCCACATCAATAAGAAAAAAAATAAAATCTTTAATAAATTTAAAATTTAGTTGAGTCAGTAAATCTAGGTGTTGGACGATTCTAATATGCTATATTACAGATATGTACTTTGGTGTCTTTTTTCCATATGTAACATTCTTAATGTCTTCCCAAGTATATTCCTCGTTTATTGTTCTGTAATTCAGAAAGGGTTTGCACTTCCAAGAATTGATTGACCAGAAGAAGACGATATGTTCTGAAAGTGATGACTAGGAGATTAATGTGTGAGGCACAGTTTTCTAAGAAATCTTTGGGAAATGCTGGCGTATCCTGACTAAACAGTGGGAATAGGTGAGCGTAGCAAAAAAGAGACAAAGTAGACCTAGTCCCCAAAAGAAAGTGATCCAAACGTGGGTTTGCTGTGGACTAATGTGAGAAATTCTGCTCCTTGAACTACCATAAATATGTGTTTGCTTTCTTATGCACTGCTGAATATAATAAACCTGCTAATTTTGATATACTGATGTTTATTTAATCTAGAAACAAATCTTCAACAAATCTGGTACATAATATACATACACACACGTACATACACACACACCACACACACACACACACGCGTGTGTATATATATATATATATATATATATATATGTAATCACATGCAGGATTAATGATCAAAGAACAAGATTTGAAAGATGACTTCAAGCCCACTTTGTCAGAAATACATTCTCTTGAAAATTCTTTTACTTTTTAAAATAAAATTGATGGGAAGACTGGCAGTACAAAGTGGAAGATTTACCCAGATCTGATCTGAAATGTGTTCTAAATTTTGGTAAGCTGTGCTTTGTGATTATCGTTCTGAGTGAAGTTCTTTTCTGTTGTTTTGGCTACAAGGCGATGCAGCTGCCTCATTGTCCAATAAAATTGCACATATATTAACTGCCTTTCAACTTACGGGTGTGACTACTGGCTAAACAGTGTGGGCTAAACAGGATGTAAGATACATGTTGCTGATTAAAGAAAGCTTGTTGGGGGCGCCTGGGTGGCTCAGTCGTTAAGTGTCCGACTTCCGGCTCAGGTCACGATCTTGCGGTGTGTGGGTTCGAGCCCTGCGTCTGGCTCTGTGCTGACTGCTCAGAGCCTGGAGCCTGTTTCAGATTCTGTGTCTCCCTCTCTCTCTGACCCTCCCCCGTTCACGCTCTGTCTCTCTTTGTCTCAAAAATAAATAAACGTTAAAAAAATTAAAAAAAAAAGAAAGCTTCTTGTATTACATGAAAAACTATGATTGTGTAGATACTATTACATAGATACTACTTTTCTTAGGTATTTATAACTGTGGCCTAACTTAGATGTTTCCTGATGTGTTTATAATGTTTCTGTTTTAGACTGAATTTATTTCTAAAACAAAAAATCAAAATTTAGTGCAACTGAAATGCGAATGCCCCACAGGCATACCCTGTACACACAATAAGTAGTGTCATTCACGATTCAAACTCTGAACCCAGCGATTCATGTTAATCAGGTTAGAGTCATCATTCATTAATCAATTGATCCCAGCTTATAGTTTGACCATTGCATGAATTTAGAAAAATAAATTGGTTTTAAAAAATCAGTCCAAAGACTCAAGGAACAATAAGTGATTTTCTCCACAGATGTTCTGTGCAACCTCTTAGCGATTGTTCACTGCAGACATGTTAACATCTTGAAGCTCTCTCCTCATTAACAAAATAGAGTTTAGAAGATTAAAGTCGCCCATATAAATGACTTAGCATATTGTCTGGTATATAATGAAGCATATTGCTTTTAATGGTATTAATTTTTTAAATGATTACTTATTGTCTTCCAGACAACTATTTTATAGTATTTTTTTTTCCTCAAAGAGAGTTCACCTATTTTATTTTTATTTCTCACTATGCCTTTATTAGATAGAATCATCACAATTTTTTTTTCCTCTCAAGATATACATCATTTCTCTCTGAACTTAATTGAATAAGTATTTAAGTGAATTCCTACTATGTACAACATAACACCAGGCACTGGGATAACCAAGATGGCTATTACATAGCTTTGTTGTCAGTCCGTTGGCAAACACAGATCCAAATAATAGTTAAGAGATGCATTTCTTTAGCAATGGAGACCTGCATAAATGCTTCCCTTCTAGAGAAGCCTTTACTCATTTACTCATACTTCAAATTGAATTTGAATATTTACTCATATTTTAAATTGAATTTGAATGTCTGCTGTGTTTAATATTGTAAAAAGGAGCTTATAGGTATAACTAAAGTGCACACCTCAAGAACTTAAATAAAAGATTTAGAGACTGTCCTTGGTGAAAATGCCACAGGAAAAAAGTAGAATGACATCAAAGCTTATTGAGTGATCTTATAGAATTGATCTAGTTTAAGAACAATACCCAATCCAGTGAGATAATATTTACATAGAAATAAGTATTTTTTTGTAATCAACCTCACAATTTTCCTTCATATACCAGCAGTAAACACAAAATAAAAGATATAATAGCATGAGAATTCTAAATTACCTGAAAATCGGTCTAAGAAAAGTTATGTGGGACTTCTTTGTAGAATCGTATGTAATATTATTGACAGAAATTTAAAATGAATAGCACAAATGGAGGGCTATGTGGTAGTCGTGATCACTAAGGGGTCAATGCAAGCAGCAAAAGGAAGTCTTCTGATAGAGTCAAAACATCAAATGAGACCAAGAAGGAGAAGCCAACATAGAAATAAAAGTTTTAAAGTAATCATCACTTTTGTTATACATCATCAAATAGACATTGAGGAACTTTGCACCAATATATATTCTTGTAAGCCAAGCAAAACGGCTGGTTCCGGCAGCCTCACTAATACTACTAATTTCACATCTATAAAATGTGTGTAATTATTGTTTGAATTTACATTTTTGGTTAGCTGAAATTTCTCCTATAACAAATGAGAAAGCTTCTAGTTTTCATAAATGAGTAATAATAGAATAACAAGTTATTTCATAATGTTCAAAAAACTAAAATGCATATTAAATGTTAAGTAAGGCTCACTAAGCATAAAGTAACCATATAATTTTTTTTCATATTCACTGATGTAATATTTTAAAAAACTCATAAAGCAATGTTGATATTTCTGGAAGCCACTATATATTCTGATATGACAATAATTTATTGAATGTAGTAATTATCACCTATTTATATTATAATTAATACATGTGCACATATGTTGATAATTGAAACTATTCAGTAACATGAGTTTATGATATAATTGTCAGGTGCTAGTGTAAGGCTTTTCCCTCCTATTTCCTGCCCATCATGCTCAACTGTGACTCTGTCATAATTTGCTGCCTCATTGAAGGTCCCAGAGTAATGCTAATGGAGCAGTCTCTATCTGGAACATCATCAATTGCCAAATAAGAAAGTTTTGATAGCTAATTTTAGAAATGTTGTAATTGTTAAGATTTTGAAATATAATGTTGTCATAAAAGAAAAAAATAATTAGCTACCAAATTGATTAGCTGGATATTTATGTTTGTCTCAGGGTAATATGATATACTTGAATTAAATTTTGAAAGTGATTGGGGCACCTGGGTGGCTCAGGTGGTTGTGTCCAACTTTGACTCAGGTCATGATCTCTGGGCTTGTGGCTTCAAGACCTGCATCAGGCTCTGTGCTGACAGCTCAGAGCCTGGAGCCTGCTTTGGATTCTGTGTCTCCCTCTCTCTCTGGCTCTCCCTGTACTCACACTCTGTCTCTGTCTCTCTCTCTCAAAAATAAATAAACATTAAAAAAATTTTTTGAAAGTGATTAATTTCCTAACATAAAAAAGGCATTATTTTGAATAAAATTCTTAGGAATTCTTATTGATTCTCAAAGTATTATTTCAGGAGCTGATGTTTCAGTTAATGTTTTCTGATCATCAGTAAATTGTTAATATTGGTTGCCCTTGACATTTTATATTTTATGACTATGGAGGGCATGGCAGAGTGGTTGAACTCCAGAACGCCGAATTGTAAAACATTCAGAACATATCTTTTGTTGATGTAATTAAAAGACACCTGTGCATTTTCAATGGAAAGTCCTCATTATTATTTATTTCTGTACTCTAATAAAATGTGTGTGTGAAGGGGAAGATTTCACTTGAAATCATTAATGACATAATATTTTCAGAGAATAGCTAAAGTGAAGGTAATTCATACCTAGATAGATCAAATCCCAAATTTCTTCTATGCAAATAATCAATTATATTTTAATTAGGAAAGCTCTAGCATTATCCACAACATCAGTAACAATAACTATAGGTATTTAAGAATAACTTTGAACATTAATTAGTACTGTGTCAAAGGTCAAAGTAGACTAAAAGGAAGACATCTGTCAGCAAATTGACAAATATAGTTTGATAATACAGGATATAATCTTAACAGAGTCTTCAATATAGATTTGAAACAAACTCAACTGTTAGCATTCCCCCTTCTTATAATAGTTTCATAAATATTAAGCTTTTAAAAACATTTTATGAAAAGGAATATTTTTATGCTCCACAAATATGATCTTGCCTGGATATAAAACAATGAAATATAACTGCTATAGGGACACATAACATTGCAATGAAATCTAATATATCCCATTGTGTTACTATTCTCAAATCTATAACAAAAGTAGCTCATATCTCAGTGAGGGATGAATGTATGCCAGTAAATGGGAAGCCTCTGCTAGGAACCCAACTAAACCCTGTGACACAATGTCTCAGCAAATGCATCATCAATCAGCTAGAAATTCACAGGGTCTGTTCTGAAATATTGTTTTCTGTTCTCATTCTCCCTACGTGGAGTCTGAATTACTCTATGTGTGGAAGGGGGTTGCTGGTTACTTACTAAAGGTCAGAGCATTGATTCAGACAGCCCTTGACAGTAGTGGGTGCAATAGGGTATAGTCAGTTATAGAGAGAATAAAAATGATGTAGTGTCTAGTTACAAGTGCATGGCCTGCAAGTGGGATGATGGGAAGTTATGTTTTGTCTTACCAACACATTGCTTAATGTATTCTGAATGGCAATGCCTTCACTCTTTCACCTTACCTGAGTATTGAATTACTCTGCATTTGACAAGTTACTCTAACTCCATTGTGATTGGCCCTGAAAGGCATCACATTCACACCTCAACAGCAGGGAAATGTTTCCTTTCATTAAAATTTGTACTTTCTGTAAGTTCAACCACTAGCAAGTAAATAAGAGAACTAAATTTGTTACTTCATAGTGAAATTTAAATGGAAATTTGTTTTTTACTCACATTTATGCAATGTTATATTTAATGTTTAACACTGCTGAGATACTTCAAATCTAAACCTTTGTCTGGAGTATCAATGATGAAATGATAAAGAGTGTGACTTTTGACAATATGGACAGGTATAATTCTTAGTGTAATCGATAAAATAATTGAGTACTTCATTAAACAAAAAATTACCAAGCATATACTAAATACATGCTAATTGATCGGGCACATGAATATGAACACTAAAAGATATTATAATTTGGGTTGCCTAGGTGACTCAGTCAGTAAGCATCTGACTCTTGTTCTCAGCTCAGGTCATGATCTCACAGTTTGTGAGTTTGAGCCTCGAGTCCGGCTCTGTACTGTCAGCAGAGCCTGCATGGGATTCTGTCTCTCCCTCTCTCTGCCCCTTCCCCACTTGTACTCTCTCTCTCTGTCTCTCAAAATACAGAAATAAACGTAAAAATAAGATATAATAATTCTGAATTATGCTTAAGGATTTCAAGGTGCAGTGGCTGAGTGACGTTTTATTTTTAATTAAAAAAGAAGGGTTATGAAACTAAACAATGAATTGGTTGTACCTAAACAAGTAATAGGATATCAAGAAATGTTTTAAATTACAAGTAATACTTTAGCTTAGCCTTAATTACGTTTAACCCATCAACAGAGCAGAGTGGGGTAGAAGTGTTTTCAGGTAAAATAAAAAGTAAAGAATGGAAGGCTATGGAAATTTTCCAAAGCATGAAAAGGTACATAAACAAATTGATTTGGAAGAAGAAACGAGTGAATATTGGCTTCATGGGAGATGAGATTAGAGGTTAGGTGAAAGAAGGATATTAAATCTAATTTATTAAAAAGCAACAGACAATATGGAAGCATTTTTAAGCCAGGGAGTAACATGATTAGCTCTTCATTTTTAAAGAAATTATGCTGGCAGTGACAGGACAAACAAAGTAGGAAGATCTTCAGTCTCAGGGTAGTTTGATATTAAAATTTTAATTAGCTTTCACTGGCAGAAGATATCATAGACATTTGTATATAGTGGTTAATGAAATGTGTTGGCTCTATGGAAAAGGCTAGAAAAAAAGATCAGAAGCCTCTGTCTATCTCTATTTTCCTTGCTCAATTATTTCCTCTAATTGGAGAATGGACATTAAGTACCAAACTATAATTGTCTTTCTCCCTGTAAACCTAATAAATTAGCACTGTTTGATCTGCCTTCCCTGTAAAGGCCAATGACAGTACAGCCCAGGAAGCATTCTATAGTGATTATAATGGCTGGAAAGAAAGCCACACATCCATTATGCACTGTTTATCGCTACCCTAAAAGTGAATTTCATTGCCGTAATAGTCCAGTTTTGCTATTACGTGTATTGATTATGTGATTTGGGTCATTTAATAGTTTAACTTTTGTGAAGGCCACACAGTTTCTTTTACCACCATGCACCTTCATCTGTTCTACCCAACTCATTACTTTGGGCTTTAACAGGTAGGAAAATTGAGAGATGGGCTATTGTTGGCCCTAGAAATGGATGGGATGGATAAACACCCTTAGGATAGTTGTAACTCATAATATTTCTTAAATAAATAAAAACCTTTTTAAAGGTTGAGAATCCAAGGCAGGGTCCACACTCTCAGCTCAGAACCCAGTGTGGGGCTTGATCTCACAAACCTTGAGATCACAATCTGAACCAAATTCAAGAGTCAGATGCCTAACTGACTGAGCCGCCCAGGTGCCCCATCATAATATTTATCCAAGAAAATATTATGTTTGAAAATATTTTCATCAAGAAAAATGTGAATGTTCAGCCAGACAGCATGAAAGTCTACTCTGGTTCTAAGATTTTATTTTATTTTATTTTATTTTATTTTATTTTATTTTTAATTTAATTTAATTTTTATTTTTATTTTATTCTTGTAGATTGATTTTTCTGGCATATTTAGTATAAAGCAAATGAGACTTTCTCCTCAATAAACAAAAGAATGTATTGAAATATTTAGAGAATATATAATTTTTTCAATTGTGAATATAAATCAAAGAAGGGCCTGGAAATGGAACCCAGATTCAAATTCAACTTAAAGAATGTAGTAGAAGGGTTAACATCTGTACCCAAGAATGGTAAATACTAAAGGAAATCCAGTTAACAAATAATTTTTTTCAGAAATAATTATTGATGTAAATTTATGACCAAGTTATTGTTTATAATCAGTTTTGTGGTATAATTGTTTTATTTATTCCTCAAATACATTTTAAGAAAATACTAGTCTTCACAATATAGTAGATAACAAAAGAGGTTAAGATTTTATTCATAAGAGAACTTACACTTAGGCAAGTAATACAAATATGTATAATGTACAGTATATGATGATAAACTGTAATAATGAGAAGAATTCTAGGGGGAAAAAGTAATTCTAGGGGGAAGTTCTGAGGAAGAAAGTGTAATGTATCAGGTAGTCAAGAAAGGGTCAATAATGTAACTATTAACTAGAATCCCAATGTAGCTGAGAAAGTAAGCTAAAAGTGTTCCTGAAGGAAAAGTATTATAGGCAGAAAAATGAGCCCTAGGATGAGGTTACCTTGTAATATTGAAGAATGACAATGTTAACAAATACAAGTAGGAGGGAGAATATTAGAAGATGAGGCTAAAACATAACAAAAAAGTAGATTATGTAGGGTTCCATTGGTCAAAGTAAAATTCTTTACTTTTTACTGATTTAGGTGAATTGGAAAACTTTGACCAGGGCAGCAAGTTGATATGGTTTATGTTTTAACAAAATCACTGTGGCTGCTATTTTGAGAACAGTTTGCAAGGTGGTGGGATGACAGAAATTGGAATCAGGAATACGATGGTGGTGTGGTCCAAAGTTGTAGTAAAAGAGGTGATAAGAAACACAGTAAAGGTTTGGATTGCAAGCAACTTGTTCTGCGAGTGTTCCACAAGATGATCAAACATTTCTAATAAATTTTAACCTGATAAACGAGCATGTCTAGCAATATGAGACCAAACATCACGTGATTACAACTGAGCCAACGGTTCTTGAAATTTGCTGTGATATACAAGTGCTTTGAATTACAACCATATTTCTGGGATGAATTATGTTTGCAAACTAAGGTTTTACTGTACTGTATTCTGTATATCCTTGAAAGAAACAAAATCTTTTAATATATTGTTTTGGCACAGGATAATTTCAAAAATTTTGATTGAGTTAGTAAAAAGTAAGATTACCTTAATATAATAGAAGGAAGATTATGACAGGAGCAGTTTCGAAAGGGAAGTTCAGGAGATTAGACAGGTTATATCTGAAATCATAAAATGTCTGTAATTCATATGTCTGAAGTTCAGAGAAGAGATCTAGACTGTGCATAAATTTGACACATTTCAATATGAAATTGGATAACATCACGTTTGCAGTGAGTGTGGATAGTATATAAAATGATTCTGTAAGTAAATGCTCAAACAAGAGACTTGGAAGAATATTAAGGAGCAGTATAAAAAGAGACACCAACAAACTCAAAAGAAAACCAGACTGTGAAGATCTGGCAATCAAATAAATGTATCAAACACTATTTTTTTCCATTTACCTACTGAAGGAGATCTTGGTTGTTTCCAAGTTTTGGTAATTATGAATGAAGTTTCTATAAACATTTATGTGCAGGTTTTAGTGAGGACATATGTTTTAATATTTTGGGGGTAAATACTAAGGAGCATGATTATAAGATCATATGATAAAAGTATGTTTTGTTTTGTAAGACCCACAAAATTATCTTCCAAAGTGGCTATACCATTTTGCATCCCCACCATCAATGAATGAGAATTCTTGTTGCTCTATATTCTCACCAGCATTTGGTATTATCAATGGCTTGGATTTTAGCCATTGTAATAGATGTGTACTGATATCTCATTGTTGTTTCAATTTGCATTTCCTTGATCTTTGGCTCATTTTTAAATTGTGTTATTTCCATGTATATTTTCATTATAATCCTTTATCGTGTGTTTTTACAATTACTCCCTTTCAGTTTGTGGCTTGCCTTCTCATTCTCTTGACATTTTGTTTCTCAGAGAAGAAATTTTTTAATTTGAATAAAATCCAGCTTATCAATGACTCCTTTCATGGGTTGCGCTTTTGATCCTGTACCTAAAAAGTCATCATACTCAAAAGCAACTGCATTTCTTCCTAGGTTGTCTTCTAGGAGTTTTTTTTTTTTTTTTTTGTATTGTGTTTTACATTTAGATCTGTTCCATTTTGAGTTAATTTTATGAGGGGTATAAGGTCTATGTCTAGATTTGTTATTTTGCATGAGGATGATAATTTGCCTTAGAACTATTTGTTGAAAATAGTTCAACAAATTGAACTATTTCAATGCTCCATTGCATTGCATTTTTTCCTTTGTTAAAGGTCATTTGTTTATATTAATGTGAATCTATGTCTGGATGCTTAATTCTGTTCCATTGATCTGTTTGTCTATTCTTCATCAATACCACACTGTCTTGATATTGTAGCCTTACACTAAGCCTTGTAGTCAAGTAACATCAGGCCCAGTACTTCTCTTCAATATTATGTGAACTATTCTGACTCTTTTCATTTCCATGTAAAATTTAGAATCAATTTGTCAGTATAAAAAAATAATACTTGCTGAAATTTTGATTGGCAATGAATTTATAGTTATAAATTAATAAGTACTGAAACCTTGACAATATTTAGTCTTTCTCTCCATGACCATGGAATATCTCTCCATTATTTAGTTCCTCTTTGACTAATTCATCAGTTTTATAGATTTTTTTCATATATATCATGTACATATTTTGTTAGACTTTAAGTTTAATTTCAGTTTTTGCATGCTAATTTAATGGAATTGTGGTTTTAATTTTGAATTCCATTTGTTCGTTGTTTTTATATAGGAAAGTAATTGAATTTTGTGAATTAATCTGACATCCTGCAGCCTTGCTATAGTCTCATTAATTTGAGGAATTTCTCAATTTTTGAATATTCTCTATAGATGATTATGTCTTCTGTAAACAAATAATTTTATTTTTCTCCTAATCTGTATTTCACTCATGTGTGGAATTTAAGAAACAAAACAATCATAGGGAAAAAAAAAAGAGAGTGGCAAACCAAGAAATAGATTCTTAACTACAGAGCACAAACTGATGGTTACCAGAAGGGAGATGGATGGGGGGATGGGTTAAATAGGTGATGGGCATTAGGGAGGGCACTTGTGATGTGCACTGTGTATTGTATGTAAGTGTTGAATCACTAAATTGTACACCTGAAATTACACTGTACATTAACTAATTTGATTTAAAAAAAACTTTAAGAAAACACAGGCCATAGTATGTAGTGAAATGGGAAATCATTCTATAGTCCTATGATTTGGGCTCAGATTTTGGTAAGCCTATGCACTGAATTATGAACTTCACCATTGCCTTTCAGGGATTTTCCCCTTTAGGTGGAACAAAATGGAAAGAGGAGGCTGAAATTGGGTATTTTCCCTTTATGTGGAATATTAGAATCACCTGGAGTTGAGTATTACCATGCCTCAACTGGATTAGGTTCTGAGACAACCCTAGAAGGTTAGGCTCTGGTAAAAAAATTTCTTTTGAAGACAGGTCTTATTAAAAACAGAATGCTCTAGGGGTGCCTGGGTGGCTCAGTCAGTTGAGCATCCGACTTCGGCTCAGGTCATGATCTCACGGTTCGGTTTGTGGGTTTGAGCTCCGCATCAGGCTCTGTGCTGACTGCTTGCTCAGAGCCTGGAGCCTGCTTCAGATTCTGTGAATCCTTCTCTCTCTGCCCCTCCCCTGCTCATGCTTTGTCTCACTCTGTTTCTCAAAAATAAATAAAAAATGTAAAAAATAAAAATAAAAAAAACCACAAAAAACAGAATGCTCTAAGCACATCTCAAAATGGTTCCTTTTCCCTCACCTTGCCAGATGCATGAGCACATTTTTCTCCAGTATTCACTGCAAAGGACCTGTAGTACTCCTTTCCATATAAATCATAAATTTGGGGTCCTCTGATGACTGGATCCCCCTGGAGATTTTAATTATCAGACTTGCCCTCATTGAGACTCTAGAAATTTGTCAGTTAGTTTGCTTTCCCTACCCAAAGAGTGCTTTCTGCAGAAACTGCTGCTCTGGTTAGTTGTGATACTTTATATATACTTGTCTGTTCTCCAATGTTGGAATCCTATGACCTCACTTCTCTAATAAATCTAAGAAAAGTTGTTGAGTGTTCAGGTTTTTCAGCTTTTTACTTGTTAGGATAGAATCATAACTTCTAAGCTCCCCAGCTGCTTGAGCAGAAACCAGAAGTCAGACAGTTTATTTGTAAAGTTGGGAGAAATAACCGTCTATTTGAACATTGTACAAAAAATACAGTAGACAGAGAAAATTTGATGATTCAAGAAAATCCTCAAACTAAAATAATTGAATAAGTGATATAAGGTGGTTCTAGGGAACAACTTGGATTAATTGATTAATAATCTGCATTGAATCTTTTGGAGTTATCAAAGTATTAACTTCTCAGACAATGCATTCAAAATAATTCATACTGGAATTTAAATGCTGAGTTTCATTGTAGATCTTACATTCTTTACATAAACAATGATTACTTTGAAATACAACTTTCACTGTAATAGCAAGCTTTTTGTGTCTTTATTCAAATTACTTTCTGCTCTTGGAAAATAAAAATTTAAAAGCATATTTGCAATATTTTCTTTATGAATAATTTTATGATAGAGTTAGGATGCTTTTAAAAACTATTCATCTGGTGATCCATTGCTACCTTTAGCATTTTGTTTTCATCTTTAAGATTTTCAGATTGGAGGCACCTAGGTGGCTCAGTAGGTTGTGTCTGACTTCAGTTCAGCTCATCATCTCACAGCTTGTGAGTTGAGCCCCACACCAGGCTCTGTGCTGAAAGCTCAAAGCTTGGAAGCTGCTTCAAGTTCTGTGTCTCCCTTTCTCTCTGCCCCTCTCTGGCTCGCGCTCTCTCTCATTCTCAAAAATGAATAAATGTTAAAAATAAAAACAAAATCCCCGAATTGATTTGTTAAAGAAGATTAGCTCACATAGTTAAACCCAATACTTAAAAAAAAGATTAATTAATTATATATTTCTAAAGTTCTCTCTTCTCCAACTTAGTATTTCTTAGAAGAATATCTTTTTAAATTAAAGATATTAGAAAAACATTTATGTGAAAACTGAATTCTATTATTTATAAAAAATAATGTGAGTGATAACTGAATACTACAATGATTTTTTAAATAAATTTGATGTTATAATTACTTGGGAGAAATAAAAACAAACAATATTTTGTATTTCAAAGTTGACTTGTTTCTGAAGAACAATTGTGGGAATTTCCAAAGCCATGTTGTATAAAACTACTAAAATAAGAGAGTGAAACAATAATCAAGGATGATAGATAAATGTACACTTTTAATAATATCAATCTTTAGCATGTCTTGGATTTCTGCTCTTGGAATGATTTCTTTTTTCCTTATGAAAAATAAAATGAAGTTTTTAATATATTTATAAGATCACTCAAAAGCGATGAATTGTATATTTCCAATGCTTCAGGCAATTTTATACCATGTACAAAATGAATAAGAATTGATCTCTGCCTTCCTAAAGGCAGATAAGGACTTGTCTTTCAAATTTACATTACTTCTAAAACATAACTTTTACATTTGATGTTTGTGTCTTGATCGATGCTAATGCTGCAAATGATTTCTAAAACTGAAAATTAGTTCTAAAGATTTGTTCCAAGGGATTAGAAAACTGCCATTGAAGTGTGGAATTGGGGTCCAATAACTGTGAGAGCAGAGAGGGGGTAAACATTTGTTGTGATCATTTCCCAAAGGTGCTGACACCTTTGTCATCAGTGGTTGAGAAGCTACGAATCTGAGAAGAGCTTTTGACAGACTGAGGAACACAAATCAAAATTCAGAGTTCACTAAGGAGTAAGGTCAATGGAAAACACTTAACGTTTTTGTTGGTCTCTTAGCAGCAGAGGTGAACAGGACATATAATAACTTTTCTGGGTCAAAAGCCCAGGTTTAAGTTTGAATTTCTTCATGATTTAAAGTAATCAGGCAAAACTAGTGTCTCCAAACTAGGTACCAATTAGAAGAAGAGAAAATTGATATTGGGATGCAAGTAGTATACCAAGTTTCAATTAACAATAAAACTTTTCATGTAAAACATCAAGTGCACAATCAAAATTTGTCATTCATATGACAAAGATGAGCCGTGACAGAGTAAGAAATGAAAAAAGAGACAGTACAGACATGACTTTCTCAGGATTAATCAGATACTTTAAGTTAATTATTATATTAAGCAATGAAATTATAAAATTGAAATATCAAGAAAGAACCAGAAATTATAAAAACAAATGGCTGTTGAAATGAAAAAATATATATATTACATAAATTCAATAATGCAAACAGAATTTTGCTTCTGTTTATGATGTAAACAGAAGTGTTTAGAGAAGTGCTAAGAGAAACAGAAGTGCTAAGAGAAAAAAACTAAGATAAGTAAAGTGATGGATACATAAAAGTCTTGGTGCACTAATTTGAAGTGGGCAGAGTATTTCACAGATGAGTAACAAGCTATTGTAGTTCAGATATTAGGTCTGTGTACTGGCAAAGCAAAGAGGTTTTTTTTGCCAAACACTGTGAGGTCATTGCATCTAGAAGAGGCAAGTGAGATATAAAATTCAGACTGGGACAAATGCAGCAGTACTTTGCGTGGCATAACAACCCTCCATGCCCTTTTAAAATTTGCCTAGATAATGGAAGAGTAGCACTGATAAGCAGAAATTGCCTATAGGGTTTTGCATATTCATATTGTGCCTGGAATGTCTAAATACAAGGATCTTATGAAAGTTCAACTCTCTTCAGGCATCAACATCAAATATTTAAGTAGATATACTGTTAGGCAATTACAGTCAAAGCAGGGTAATTTTATGAGTTTGATGAAAAATGTACCTACCAATCCAAGAAGCTTACTGAATCCTAAATACTATACAACCTCAAAAAAATCAAACAATATATTTAAAATACTAAAAGAAAATGTCAACCTAAAATTCTAGATGCAGCAAAAAAAAATTTAAATTCATGGTAGAATAAAGACATTTTCAGAGAAACAAAAGCTCAGAGTATTCATTACCAGCAAAGATGTATTATATTAAATATTAGAAAAAAATAAGATCAAACTCTCTGGATTAAAGAGAAAGCATACCAGCAGGAAACTCAGATATTTAGGAAAGACTGAAGAGTATCAGAAATATTACAGGAAAAAGTAAATATAAAAGACTCATTGAATATTTTTTTTTAGTTTTATTGAAATACATTTGATTTCTCAAAGTGAGATCTCCTTCCAACAGCCTCTCAATTTGTTAGTGTTGTCAGTGAGTCACTTTGCACCTCAAGCCTCCAGCCTCTGTCAAGTCTTTAGATGACTGTGGTCCCAGCAATTATATGACTGCAGCCTCATAAGATAACCCAAGTTAGAACCACCCACTCAATTTGTTCCAAGTTCTCAACAAAGGGAAACCATGAAAGTTAAAATGGTGGTGGTGGTTTTAAGTTTCTAGTGTGATATGTTAAATTGATACCTAACACATATATCTCTGCTGATAATGACTTTTATTTTTCCTTTCACATTTCAATCATTTATTTTCTTTTTCTTGTCTTATCACACTAGCTAAGAACTCTTTAACAAGGTTGAATATAAGTTGCAATAGCAGAATACTTGTCTTATTCCCAATTTTAAGAATAAGTCATTTCACCATGAATTACGATGTTTTCTGCAAGGTATAGTGTATATGCTTTATTGTATTATGGAAATTTTTTCTATGCTTAGTTTGTTTAGACATTTATAATAAAGAGATGCTGAGTGATATTTTCCCATTTATTAGAATGTTTATTTAATGTATTTTTTATTTATAAAGGTAAATGTCATTGATGTTCAAAATGATACTATCATTGCCTTCCTAGAATAACCCCCACTTAAAGTGAATTGACATTTCTATACATTCTTGCAATTAAATTTGGAAAGCTATGTAGAAATTTTGCATCTATACTTGTATAAGTGACTAGTCAATGATTTCCTTTCCTCTTATCATGTCTTTGTCAGTTGTTATCAAGGTTTTCTGGCCACATAAATTAGATTGAGAAGTAGGCCTAATATCTGTATTTCTGGAAGAATTTGTATTATAAGATTAGTGTTGTTCTTTTATTTATTTATTTATTTTTTGTTATTCGCTCTTAAATGTTCAATAGAATGTACTGGTGAAGACATCTGAGCCTGGGTTTTGTATTTTATGTATTTATTTTTTATTTTTATTTTTTTGATGGAAGATTTCCAACTGGAATTACCAAAAATTCATGTTACCTTAGTCAGGGTCTTCTGTGGTTAATTCTTTAAGTTTTCTCTTAAATAACGTTAATTTTTACCATTTTAAAATATATGATATTGCATAAAGAATTTGAGCTTAGCAATTGTTTTATTTCAGTACTGGCAAAAGCTCTGAGACCAAAATAAAATAAAAGAAGATTTGTGGCAAATAAATCCTATTTGAGGAGAAAAACTTCCCTCTCGGGTAGATAAAGAAAATGAAGTCATATTTACAGTGAAGCAGGATTTCAAATAGCCACATTCTTGGGCAGAGGACAGACATTGAATAAGATATAATTGAATATGGGAAAAACATTAGAGATGATCTGTTCTTGTTCTTTTATTTTAAAGACAAGGAAAAGAACATCAGACAAATAAAATGACACTTTAGAGTTCAGATAGCTTGTTAGTGGCAAAGCCTGAATATGAACTCATGTCCTCAATTCATAATCTGAATTGAGAGTAATTTATTATATCATTGGTTTAAGAATATGAGTCAATGAGCAAAATGTGGCATTAGATATGAAAACAGTAGGGAAAAACTCAAAATTAATCAAGAGGCCCTAGTGCTAGGAACTCTTAGTAATGTTTCTATCTGAATTTCCTGTAAGGAAATACATATATCAAGGTAAGTTTTATGCATGTGGTCCCATACATTATATATTTTAAATTAACTCTGTAGTAAAAATATTGACACTTTTATACTAGCAGACTAATGTAGTATGTTAATCACAAATGAGCATCATATGGTACTGAGCTGTGTTTTGGAGGTTAGCACCATTGGTCATACGAGCATATCGCAAAAACAAACACATATTAAGAATTAATTACACCAATTTTTAAAAATGCAAAGGAATTCAAGTAGCTGGAAATTAATGACTCTTCTTTTTAATTGCTTTGAATATTAACCAAGGTACTGGGCAATCATTTTTTTAAATAGTTCTTTCATGATGATTTCAGCTCATTAAGGAGTCATTAGGTGCCAAAATTACCACAAAAGGAAAGACAGTACTTTACTGTGTGAAATTTTGAGAAGTGAATTGAGGTTTGCTGACATTAGCACCATAATATGTTTGTAGACAACACCAAGTATGTCATTTGAATGGTGAGTACTATGGGCTGTATTGTGTCCATTCCAAACTTTATACAGCCTTAAGCCCTCCTGGGACTGGATTGGAGCTAGGGTTTTGGAGAAAGTGAGTACAGTTAATGAGGTCCTAAGAGTGGAGCCCTGATCCAATAGATCTGGTGCCCTTAAAAGAAGATAAAGAGATACTAGAGCTCTCTCTCCCTCTGCCATGTGAGGACACAGTGAAGAGGAAGAGAGTCTTTACTAGAAACCAACCATTCTGGCACCTTGATTTCAGACTTCTAGCTTCTGGAACTATGAGAAAATAAATTTCTCTTGTTTAAGCCATCTGTCTATGGTTTTATTATAGCAGCCCAAGCTGACTAATATAGTGAAGTATGCATTATGTTTTCTGATATGACTGAAATATGACTCCCTAAATATACTCTGTCAATCATTCTAGCTATGATCCTAAGTACAAGCCATGTCTTTCCCTTTCATTTTGTGTTTATCAAATTGATTGGTTATTTTTAACTTCTCATTTATCAGTAATGACAGAAAATCACAGTCATTCATCCAACAGGCAGAGGATGTAATAATATTTGTAATTTATATGTTATGTGTGTTATGCACCTTGATTTTAAATCATGTAGTCAATTAAGGATAACTCAGAAATATTTCTTTGCAAATGGAGCACACTTATATGCTTTAAAAATAGCAGCATCAAAATGAATAATGTATATTGATAAAAATATATTTTCATGGTATTTCTATATTATTGACTTGATTGTCTTTAGAGGTTTAGAATATTTTTGCATTAAACCGGGTTTTCTGTCTTATTGATCATTTGTTTTGATGCATACAATTTCCTGGAAGAAATAACATAGCATATTTCGTCTCCAATTTTTCAATTACTATGCATTTGGAGCTTTTTTCAAAACATAGTTTGATGTAATGACTTATCTAATCTTGAGTCACTACAACTTTCATAATCTTAGGTAAAGTTTAATCAAATTTTGTTAATTTTATCAACTCACAAGATGTTGAGTGCCCACGAAACTTATAAAAGAGACTTAGAAAAACAACCTAAATAATTTCCCTAAAAATTTTAACATAGGTTCATGAATAAACACTGTCTGCCCTACGCATCCCAGATTTCTTATTAATATCACTTATGTATTAACTCTAAATAATCCTTAAGAATTAACACCCTGATTCATATGCATGCTTTTTAAAGGTATCTTTGATATTCAGAAGAAAATGGAAAAAGAAAAGATAAATGCAACATAGGGCGAAGTGTAAACCTGTTTTCAGTTTGAAGTGCTTGCTAAATGGACTGTAAGTCTTCTACCTGTAACAAATTGTTTATATTTCTGCTAGGTGTTCCTTGTAAAGATAGGAAGCTGCAGGGAGAGTGCATGGCTAGAGCACAGTATAATGACTTGGTTCTTAAAAGGGCAGACGGAGAAAACCTAGAAACAGATGATATTAACAATAAAACCACACCAAACATCCTAGTTAACAAACGAAGACAATTAAGTGAGTTCTCTTTTCTATCTACCCACCAGCTGGGAGAGCTGCACTCTGCTCCAGGGAGCCCACACTATGTAACTGTTTTCTAAATAAAAGTTAATGCATCCACTAAAAAGACTACAGAGAGAATTCATTTTCAGATCTCTAGGGGTAGTTACTCTGATGTATTTCACAAATTGTGTTATTATTTAACAACTATATATTTTTTTATATTTAGATGGAATTGTTTTCAAAGCAAGACACTCAACCTATATAAAATCATTATTTAAAGTTCATAATTCATAGGCTACAAATAAGTGTTTGCTGAACTTGAAAAATTTGTTTTTCTAAGCAATGGCAGTAATAAAAGATCTTACTTTAATATTGTACTAAGCTACCCTTAAAAATCCTGCTTAGTGCTTGGACCAAGTTCAAATACTCCCTTTGCCTACATATAGTTTAAAATTTTCATACAGTTTTTCAAGTTTCATGCAGCCCAAAAAGAGCAGCATAACATGTTAAAATGTGAAATACTTCTTTTAAATTAGATACATCTTTTGAATAAATATTAAGTAATTCAAGAAGAAAATAGTATAAATAAGCAGAGGGAAGACTAAGTGAATTATGTACATTTTAATAATTTTACTCATATATGGCTGAATCTTATGAATTGAATTGTGTTCTCCCAAATTTATATGTTCAAGTTTATACCCTAATGTGATTATGTTCTGAGATAGGGCCTTTAGGAAGATGATTAAGGTTAAACAAAGATACGGTGTGGTCATACTCTGATATGTCTGGTGTTCTTTTATGAAAAGAAAGAGACACCTGAGCTTGCTTGCTTTGTCTGTCTGTCTGTCTCTCTCTCTCTGTCTGCACATGTGCACAGGGGAGAGGCCATGTAAGTCAGGAAGAGAGATTTCACCAGATACCAACCCTGCCAGTACCTTAATGGTGGACCTCCAGACTCCGGACTGGGAGAAAATTAACTTTTTGATTTAAACCACCCAGTCTGTGGTATTTTATTATGGTGGCCCTACAAGACCAATATAGTATGTTCATCACAAATGAGTATCACATGGTACTGAGCTGTGTTTTGGTGGTTAGCGCCATCAGTCTAGCTATTTTCAATACTGCTGTCTATCAGATAATGCCTAGAGACAAATTTGATCATGGTACTACAGCTGCTTAAAGGTTGAAAGATTCATGATTGGGTGTTTTAAGCAGAAACTGTGCTTTCTTCTGTGTGTTTATCAAAATCATCATCTCTAGGGATCTTGTGTCAGGAAAAGAAAAAGAATGTTCACAAAACACTGGGTGTTAGTTACAGCTCTTTATAAGTGGGCCTCTAAAATAACCACTCAGGGTGCTAGAGGAGATACTGTAGTGGCTTTTAAAAAATGGGGAATAAATGGTCACTCTGTTTAATAAAAATGTTTTCTATTCATAATTACAGAGGTTATTCAATAATAATGTGACATTGCCATTCCTTGTAGTCAGCCAAAGATACTGATTACCAAAGCAAGTTATATGGTAAGCGTGTAGATCAGTAAGCACTTAAGTATGCTTTTTTTGTATGAACCAATGGTTCTAATTCTGGACAGCATCCAGATTTGAACAGAGCACTGACTACATATGGCACCTGCCCTCCTTTATGTCCCAGATATTTCTAGAGAAAGTCTTCTTGTTAAATTGACTGAACTTCCAAGTGTGCCTAACAAAAAGGATATTAATACTGCCAAATGAAAGAAAGGACTAGGCATGCACTGTGTGTTAAAACCATACAGAACCTCATGCATGGATAAATCTCATTAAGACAATGGTAGGCACATAAATGCAGAAGGGAATAGATAAGTGGTGTTAATTTATTTACAGTTCAAAATATATATAAATGTTATATATGTTATAATATATACAAATGTAATAACTGTTACAAGAAATTTATAAAGCATTCCAAACGTATCTGTGGTCTCTAGATAAGGAGAGAAAGGATGGAGTTGAGGATATATATATATATGATCATCACAGGTATTAGAATTAATTCTATCCTTTAAAAATGTTCGATGCAGGGGCACCTGTGTGGCTCAGTCAGTTAAGCGTCCGACTTTGGATCAGGTCATGATCTCACAGTTCATGAATTCGAGCCCTGCGTTGGGCTCTGTGCTAACCTCTCAGAGCCTGGAGCCTGCTTCAGGTTCTGTGTCTCCCTCTCTCTCTCTCTCTGCCCCTTCCCTGCTCACACTCTGTCTCTCAAAAATAAATAAACATTAAAAAAATTTTTAAATGTTGATACAAATATAAACAATCAATAGAATTAAACAGATTTAAATAAAGTCTGTAATGTTATTCTTTGCACTGAAAAAACTAAATAACTCAGCAATGAATAAAAAAATACACTAATGCACATGACATATTACCACAAATCTACCATTTACTGATTATTATTACCATTTTGAAATCACATTACTCTCTCAAAATAAGATTGTTGGTAATATAGTTGTTATCATTGTTACTAAATCTATTCATTGCTAAAATAAGTTTTTAAATTATTTAAACTTCCAGTTCAGTTTAACCATACTCTCTAACCTTTCTAAAAATTTATCATTTAAAACATAATTTTTAATTGTCAGTCACTTTGTTTTTGTTTTGTTGTAGTTCAGGTAAAACATAAATAAGATAAGGTATGTAGCTTGGAAGTGCAAGACTCCATCCAGTTTGGTAAAATTTGGCAACCCCTGCACTCATCACCATTTACATCCAAATAGAAGCTCTTCATCATTCCAGAAAGTTCTCTCAAGGGCCTTTCCACAAAATAAGTGTTTATATGTGCGTGTGTACCTTCAGATACTTTATTCTGTTTTATTGACCCATTGTCTATCCTTACAACTTGTAATCAGATGTTGTAGGATTGAAAATAATGATGTTTTTCAAGATCATTTTCACTTCTAGGTCCTTGTTTCACTATGTAAAACAAATCAGTTAACTTCTCGATTTCTGCAAAATCTCTTGTGATTTTTATAGGATTGCCTTCAATCATGGATCCATTTCATCCCATGAGTGTTATTTTATAGTTTTCAGTATACAGTTCTTACGTATCTTTCTTTAACTTTATTCTTAAGTAACTGGACAAGGAAAGTGTTTTGGCGATATTTGTAATTGAAATGTACTATTTTAGTTTGCTGGAAGCATAAACAAACAAAATATCAGCAGAGTGTGGAATTGGCAAAGCAGAATCTGTGAAAACCAGTCAGTTAAACTCTGACAGTACAGGGTTTGCCCAGCTTATCTGATCGTAAAAATATAGCAGTGGTATTCATAAATTCGTGGTCACAGAACACACATAGCAATGGCACTCAAGAGAAAAACATTTTGCAGTTCCAAGAAGTCCTGGTTATTTTCTACATTGCTCAGCTCTTGCTACCTGACTGCAAGTGCAAATTGCAAGACTGCAAGTGCAAATTGCTCTTAAAACTGCCAAAGAGAGAGATACAAGGAGTTCTGTGCTTTGGATGACATAATGAAAATAGACATAGCTATAACTGAATTAAGTTGGCTCCAGATCAATAATGTAAATCAAAGGAAAATAAAACAAAAACAAGGAAGGGATAAAGAAGTAGGGCTCAATTCTGTTGGAAACATAAAAACTATGATTAAAAGTCCATTCCAAAAGAAAGCAGAGAATAACTTTAAGCAAAGGAGGTATTTGATCACCAGGAGGAAGTTAAGTGCAACATGCAAATACAATCTGTCTGAAAAGATTGTTGGCAATCAAATTTCTAAGGTTTTATTGTCCACTTGCTGGTCTGATCTATTAAAACCATAACACTAAAAGGGAGAAAATAGGAATCTATTATTTAGACAGACTTTGGAGATATTGCAAGTTCAGTACCAGACTACTGCAATAAAGCAAGTATCACAATAAAATGAGTCAAAAGAAAAGTTATGTATACAATATACTCTAGTCCACTAAGTGTGCAGTCATATTATCTCTAAAAAAAGCAATGTATATACATAATTAAAAATACTTTTTGCTAGAAAATGTTAACCATCATCTGAGCTTCCAACAAGTCCTAAACTTTTTGCTGGTGGAGAGTGTTCCTTCAATGTTGATGGATGCCGACTGATGTCAACCAAAATTCATGGAATGCAAAGATTCAGTCAGAGGCAAGGAAGAGTTGTATTGCCATACAGTTTGCAAACTGGAGAGACGTAGCCTTCGGCTATAAATCTGAAGTATGCTCAAGAGGGGATGGTTTAGGCTAGAGGTTAAATAGGCAAAACCTGCAAGTTCTGTGCCTTTTAGGTTGGTCAGACTCAGGTCCCAAACTACAAACTTCAACAGTGAAGTGACAAATAAGATATAGCCCGTTATTTCTGATAGCAGCGTCAGGATGTGGCAGTTTCTGAAAAGCATGACAGAATGGGTTGCAGGGGTCCTTCTGTGAATTTTGCTGAATTTTGTGAAAGTTTTTCACCTCAGACTATGCTGACTGGTTTTGTTTTCCATGGTCTTTTGGCCTGATTAAAATTTTACTTTCTCTCCCTTGACATGAGCAAACCCATCTTGTCTATTAGCTGTTGCTAATTATTGGAGTCTTGTTTTCACTGATCAGGGTAGTGTTTGCTGAAGGTTGGGGTGACCGTGGCAACTCCTTAAAATAATCCAACAGTGAAGTTTGCCGCATCGGTTGGCTTTCCTCTCGTGAACAAAATCTCTGTAGTATGTGATGCTCTTCAGTAGCATTGTACACAGAGAACTTTCAATATTAGAGTCATTCTCTCAATCCGTGACACTGCTTTATCAGGAGAGTTTATGTAATATTCTAAATCCTTTGTTGACATTTCAATAATCTTCACACCATCTTCACCAGTAGACTCCAACTCGAGGAACCACTTTTTGTTTCATCCATGAGAGTAACTGCTTATCCCTTAAAGTGTTATCATGAGATCTTACCAACCGAAGCAAAATTGTATTCTTAGTTCTCCTGTGATGTCTACCTCATCTGCAGTTACTCCCCCCATTGGTCTGGAACCCCCCAAAGTCATCTGTGACAGTTGAAGTCAGCTTCTTCCAAATTCCTGTTCTTGTGTATATTTTGACCTCTTTCCATGAATTACCAATGTTATTTCTATCATCTAGAAAAGTTAATCTTTTCCAGAAGGTTTTCAATATACTGTCCTCAGATTCATTAGAGGAACCTCTGGCTTTATGGCCTTACAACATATTTCTCAAATAATAAGAATCGAAAGTGAAAATTACTCCTTGATCCATCATCTGAAGAATTGATATTTTGTTAGCAGGGACAAAAAAATTAATCTCATTGTCCATCTCCGTCAGAGCTCTTGGGTGACTAGGTGCATTGTCATTGAGCAGTAAAGTTGTTTTTTTTTTTTTATTATTCCTTAAAAGTAGTTTTTAAGAATTGTTTTAAAATATTGGGTAAATAATGTTGTCAACAGTTGTATCCTCCAGACTTTGCTCCACATAAAATAAATAGCACAGGAAGAGTAGATTTAGCATAATTTTTAAAAGCCCTGGGATTTTTACAATGGTACATGAACACTATCATCAACTTCAAGTCACTAGCTGCACTCACTACTCCTTAACAAGAGAGTCAGCCTGTGCTTTGAAGCTTTGAAGACAGGCATTGACTTCTCTATAGCTGTGAAAAGTCCCAGATGGCATCTACTTCAAATATAAGGCTGTTTCATTTACACCAAAAATCTGTTGTTTACTATAGCCACTTTCGTTAATTACTTTAGCCAGATCTCCTGGAGAACTCGCTTCAGCTTCTACATTAGCACTTGCTGCCTCACCTTGCACTTTTATGTTATGAAGACAGCTGCTTTCCTCAAACCTCATAAACCAACCTGTGCGAGCTTCCAACGTTTCTTCTGTAACTTCCACAACTTCCACCCAGGTGCCTCGAAACTGTTTCACTTTCTTATCATTTGTGTGTTCACTGGAGTAGCACTTTTAATTTCCTTCAAGAACTTCTCCTTTGGGGAAAAAAAAGAAAAAGAACTCCTTTACATTCACAACTTGGCTATTTGGCAATTAAGTCCACTGTCTTATCTGGGTGTGGTTTATGGTGCCCCAAAACAGTTACAATAGTAACATCAAAGATCACTCATCACCCATCACCAAAACAAATATAATAAGAAGGAAAACGTCTGAAATAGTGTGTGTGTCCTGACTGGTCTACCAAAGGGCCATTCCCCTATCTCACTCCCTTGCCTGGAGCCTCCCTATTCCCTGAGACACAGTAGTATTGAAATTAGGCCAGCTAATAACCCTGCAATGGCTTCTAAGTGTTTCGATGAAAGGGTCACACATCTTTCATTTTAAATGAAAAGCTAGAATTAATTAAGCTCAGTGAGGAAAGTTTGTTCAAGCTGAGATAGGCTGAAAGCGAGGCCTCTTGTACCAAACAGCAAAAAAGCAATACAGTTTTTTTTTTATGTAATCGTGTATTTATATTGCTCTTGCATATATAACAGACTACAGTATAGTATAAATATAATTATTATATGCACTAGGAAACCAAACGATTTGTTTAATTCACTTTATTGTGATACTTGCTTTTATTATGATACTCTGGAACTGAACCCATGATATCTTTGAGGTATGGCTCTAGTTCTCCATTTTCCTGGGGAGAAAAGAAAACAATTGAAATATAACTTCTGGAGTTTTCCTGTGTTTTGTTTTAATTATAATTGAAGTCTTTGTCCTGTCATTTATTACCTCTGTGACATATATTTAAAGAAATGTTATTAGACAGCTGTTACAATTTATAAATGTAAGGAAGCATTCCTGAGTAAAAAGATGTTTCTGTGAGGAAATGTGTCCTTTTCACACCCACTACTAAAGCAGCAATACAGATTAGTTTAATTTTCTGAGTAGATGATCCATTGCTACAAACACTTATTTTCCTTTTCACTCTGGTGTTTTCTTGTGTATATGTGTGAGCTGGTTAGAATTGACCCCACTGAGGCAGTTCCATGCAAGGCTGAACTGATCCTCCTCTGGATGCACCACCACCACTCCTATTTCCTTCTAGATCTAGAACTAGACTCAGAAATTTGGGAAAGATGTGTGGGAATGAAAACTAAGAGTGTTCAATGTAGAACAATTATGGAAAGAACATATAGGTTTATAAATTAAACAAACAAACAAACAAACAAATAAGAGGAGACCCTAGTTCACTCAGTCGGTTGAGCATCAGACTCTTGATTTCTGTTCAGGTCATGATCGCAGGGCCATGGGATCAAGCCCCATGTCAGGCTCTGAGCCAAGCATGGAGCCTACTGAAGATTCTTCCTCTCTCTCTCTCTCCATCTCCCTCCGCCTCTCTCCTCAACTCATGCTTTTTCTCTCTTTCTCAAATTAAAATATATATATACATATATATATATATGTACATATATATAAAATATTAAAAAAAGGAATTTGGCAATATTAAAAAAAAAGAAAGAACATAAGCATGGATCAGGCAATACTTCTTTATGAGGGCTCCCAAAACAGAGATTCTGCACTTAATTTGCAGCTGGGCAGTTAGAAAGGACTCTAAAAGTTGTTTTGCATGCTTTGCTGAAACATGGACCAAAAGGAGACCTACCTTTTGGTGAAATAAGAAATGCAGACGTTAGTGGAAGGAATTTGAATGGCTTAGGGAAATTGGAATTTTAGAGTAAAGTAATTTTAATTTGTCATTTAAGACCTACTCACAGTGGGAGGGTACAGACATGCCTTTCACCAATACTGCGTGAACTAAATTTGTGAGGGGAGCCTGGGAATCTCTGAAGAGCTCCATAATCACTCTTCTCTGTAGGACTGTCCTTACAATGGGAACTGAGGCCACTGAATTGAGAAACCTAAATGCAGTGGGAGTAATTAGATTCTGGGGTAACAGGGGTAAGCGGTGGTGCTCAACTGCCCAAAACAGGCATGGTATATTTACTGTGATGCCAGCAGAGTCAAAGTAGCAATCAGAATAGTCCAATTCACCCAGACCTACAGCATTGGCTGGTTGATCACAGTATTCCTAGAAGTGAAATAGAGAAGAAGCTTACTAAATTCTTATTTGATATGTTTAAGCAGAAACATTCTGGGTCAAATAAGCAAAGGTCTGAATCTGAATCAAAAATAGATTCAGAGCCCCTCAATCAATTCCCGGAGCTGTGCCAGTTTACAGACCCAGAGTTCCTTAAATGAAGGGGAGGGTGGGTCCTTTTGAGGAAGGACTTGGACCCCAGTAGGTAAACTACTGGAAATTCATTTTGGTTAATCTTTTACCTGGCCTACCCCCAAAAGGACCTACAGCCTCTTACCAGGCTAACTGAACTGCAAAAATGAAATAATTAAACACTTCAGGGACTACTGGACACTGGCTATGGACTGACACTAAATCCAAGAGACCTGAAGCATCACTGTGGTCCACCAGTGAGAACACGGAGTTTATGGGAAGTTGGGTGAGTAATGGAGTTTTGGCTCAGGTCCATTTTACACTGTGCCTACTGGGTCCCTGAATCCATCCTGTGATTATCTCTCTAATTCTGGAACGCATAATTGAAATAAATATACTCATCAGATGGCAGGATCCCTGCGTTTGTTCCCTAACCTGTGAAGTGAGGTCTATCTTGGTGGGAAAACCAAGTGACTTTTCCATAGTCCTAGAGGGACTGACGTGATTAGCGCTATCATCAAGGACTTGAAGGCTGTAAGGGTGGTAATTCCCACCACATGCCCATTTAACTCTCCTATTTGGCCTGTGCAGAAGACAGATATCTTGGAGAATGGCAGTGAGTTAGCATAAACTTAAACAGGTGATGACTCCAAATGCAGCTGTGGAAGCAGATGTTTCATTGCTTAAGCAAATTAACACCCCTCCCCCCCCCCAACAGTACCTGGTATTGCAGCTATTGGCCTGGCAAAAACTTTTTTCTTAATAAGTATTATTAAAGACTACCAGAAATGGTTTTCAACTGGCAAGGCCAACAATGAGCAGTCACTCTTCTACCTCAGTGGTATATCAATTCTCCAACCTTATGTCACAATTTCAGTTTGTAGGGATCTTGATTGCCTTTCCTTTCCTTTCCTTTCCACAAGATATCACTCTGGTCCATTACATTGATAGCATTATGCTGACTGAGACATGGTAATCAAGAAGAGGCAACTATTATAGACTTCTTAGTAAAGCATTTGCATGTCAGATGGCAGGAAATACTGTAAATCCAACAAAAGTTCAGGGACGTTTTACCTTAGTGAGGTTCCTAGGGGTATAGTGGTATGAGGCGTGTCAAGATATGCTTTCAAAGGTGAAGGGCAAGTAGTTGCATCAGGATCCTCCTATAATAAAAAGAAAAGGGGTACAATACCAGATGAACCTCTTTGGATTTTTGAGGTAACTTATTTTTCATTTCAGTGTGTTACTACATCCCATTTGCCAAGTGATCTGAAAAGCTGCTAGATTTGTGTGGGGCAAAAAGCAAGAAAAGGCTCTGCAATAGGTCTGGGTTTCTGGGCAAGCTGTTCTGCCACTTGGGCCTTATGGTCCAGCAGATCCACTGGTGCTTGAAATATCAGTGGCAAACAGGGATGCTGTTTGTTGTGTTTGGCAGGTCCCTGGAGGTGATTGTAGTACAGACCTTTAGGATTTGGGAGCAAAGTCCTGCCCTCCTTCACAGATAACTACTCTTCTGCTTGGAAACTGAGCCTGCTACAGAACCTTGGTAAATATTCAACACTTAAACATGGGCCACTGATGAGCTGCCTAAGCTGCCCACTGTGAACTTGATATTGTCTGATGCACTGAGCCATCATGTTAGGAGTGCACAGTAGCACTTCATCAACAAATAAAAGGGGCATATATGTGATAAGGACCAAGCAGGCCCTGAAGGTGCAAGGAATTTACATGAAGAAGTAAACTCAGATGCCCATGGTCCCCACTCCTGTTATACTGCCTCCTGTCTCACAGTCTGCACTGATGGCTTCAGGGAATGTTCCCTACAATCAGTTGGAAGAGGAAGACAAGAGACAGACAGGTTTACAGTTGGTTTCCAGGTAAAATACCATGACCAGCTTAGGTACTTGCTGAAGGCAAAGGGAATATGGAATAGATTGTAAAAAAAGGTAGTTATGAATACCAGATATTACCACTAACTGGTTATGGAAATAAAAACTATATTGTCATGAGTATTTCCTCTTATTTTGTTATGCATACATTTGTGTGTGTGTGTATGTGTGTATATTAAGCAATTTTTCTCTCCTCTCTTATTCTATTATGTAACAGAAGATGTATTACTGTATATCACAGTATTTAAGTATTTTTTAAATTTTTAACAATATTTTTAACTTTATTTTTTTGAGTTTATTTATTTTGAGAGAGAGAGAACGTATGCGTGAGAAAGCAGAGGAGTGGCAGGGGTGGGGGGAGAGAGAATCCCAAGAAGGCTTCGTGCTGTCAGTCCCAAGTCAGATGCTGGGCTCGATCCCTTGAACCGTGAGATCATGACCTGAGCCAAAATCAAGAGTCAGACACTTAACTGATTGTGCCACCCAGCTTCTCCCTGTATTGTCAACTTTAATAAGGTATGAGATGACAAAAAATATCACTCAAGGACCTTACCTGTTTTCTGTGGATGAGGTTAGCATGTTTTCAGTTGTGTGCAGGGTAGTTGTACCAGGTTAGATAGAATTACCCTTGTTATTGTGTTTATTTAGGTATTAAGTATGGTTTTCAGAGATCAGTTTGAATGTAATTAACCACTAAGATGATTAATTTTATGTGTCAACTTGACTGGGCCAAGAATGCCCAGATGTCAGGTTAAACATTGTTTCTGGGTGTGTCTATGATAGTGATCAAAAGAGATGAATATTTGAATTCATGGACTAAGTAAAGCAGATTGCCCTCCCCAGTGTTGAGGACATTGGTCAACTCATTGAGGACTCAAGTAGAACACAAAGAGGAAGGTTGAATTCTTCCTCTCCACCTGATTGCTTGAGACATTGGTCTTCTTTTGCTCTTAGGCAGGAACTTACACCATTGGCACTCCTGGTTCTCAGGGGTTCAAAGTTGGATTGACATTTATTCTGTCAGCTCTGCTGGGTCTCCAGCTTGTAGATTAGATGGCAGATTATGAGACTTCTCAGCCTGCATAATCATGTGAGCCAATTCCTTATGTTAAGTCTCCCATGTCAATGGACATATGTATACATATATTTTCTATTGTTTTTATTTTCCTCAGTAGAACACTAAGTAATACAGTGTGGGGGGCCGGGCCCCGGTGCCAGGCTGAGACCGGGTCGAGCAACGTTCCCCGTTGACTCAAGCCAACCCTGTGGTTCTCCCTCCCATTCCCCCACTTTCAAGGGCATACGAAAGCCTTGTCAAGGCTGAGAAAGTTAATTCCTGAAGCCTGTGGTCTGCAGGTGTTGGCAGTAATGCTACCTCCATTTTTCTACCCCAAGTCAGATAGAAACAAACATGGGAACTGTGTTTTGCTAGCAATCTATCAACAAGGTCTTGTGACCTGTCTAGAAAATGCACAAGAAACACAGAACTAAATGTTTTGGCTGGCAGTGATCATGTGAAACCTATTTATTCTTAGAATGACCTGATCCATAAGAGTCTTATATTATAAAAGATTGTGTACAGCAACAATAAAGCCGTCACTTGGGCCATCAGCCCAGGGGACCCTCCTGTTCCCAAACTTTCTCTTCTCTCTTTTTTCTTGCATTCCCCTACCCTCAGGACCCCGACCTCGGTGAATGTCGCGCCGGTCGCGACAATACAGCATGTGTGTGTGTGTCTAGAGTGATGGAGAGATAATGGCAGGGAGATAGCAACGATAAGGAGTTATATATACACCAAAAATTAACAGTGAATGGACTTAAAAGAAAAAAATCTATTTTCACTTATGTAATTTCCCAAGGTTTTAAAGAGTATGATGTACAATGCTATCAGAAATATATAACCTTCATTTTTTAAAAGAAAAATTGGAGAAAGGGATGTTTTCCCATGAAACTTGATGGATAATAATATCGTGAGGAAGATAAAATTCATGTATACCATCCATCTGTATAGAGAAATTCAGAAGAGGTCAAGAGCTATTAGATTTCTATTTTCTAATTATTTAGAAAATATTAACTTGTCTCTATTTAAATGCCTTCCTTGGAAGACAAGGACTCAATTAATTACACTTCTGTAATAGAAGCATGAGTATCTGGTTAAATTTTATCAAATGCTTTACTGTATCTATTGACGTGGTAATGTGACTTTTATCTTTCATTCTGTTAATGTGCTGTGTCATATTGATAAATTTCCCTATATTGAACCATCCTTGCATCCTAGGGATAAATCCCACTTGATCATGGAGTATTATCCTTTTAATGTGCTGCTGAATTTGGTTTTGCTAATATTTTGTTGAGAAATTTTTTCTCTCCATATTCATCAGGGTTATTGGCCTGAACTTTTTTCCTGTGATGTTTTTGTCTGGCTTTGGTATCAGGATAATGTTGACCTCATAAAATGAGTTTGGAAGTATTCCCTTTTCTACTCGTTTAAAAGGGTTTAAGAAGGATTGGTATTAATTCTTTAAACATTTGATAGAAGTCACCAGTGAAGCCAGAGTTTTTCTTTGCTGACAAGTATTGAATGTTAATTCAATCTCCTTATTTGTTATTAGTCTGTCAGGTTTTCTACTCCTTCATGATTCACTCTTGGCAGGTTTTTGTGTGAACTTATCTATTTCTTCTAGGCTGCCTTACTTGTAGGCATATAGTTATTAACAGTGGTTCTTTATAATCTTTTTGTATTTCTATGGCATCATGTGTAATATCTTCTCTTTAATTTCTAATTTAACATATTAATTTAAATGAAATACAGCTTTTGCTGTATCCCAGAAAGTTTGGCATGTTGTGTTTTCTTTTTTGTTTGTCTTGAGATACAAACAGAATGGTATAGCAAGGCCTCTAGGAGCCAATGTACTATTATAAAATGATTCAGTTATTTTACTAATCAATTTGCTTGGGGGAGCTGCATATAACTTCATATGACTCCCTAGTTCCAATTATATACCCCACTGTATCAAGAAATTATTTTTAAAATACCTTTTTGTTTCTTGGATGGAATATCTAACCTATAGCATCTCTGGGTTATTATGAGGAGTGATTTTTAGGAGCAAGGTTTTTTGGTCTTCCCTAGAAGTCTGCGTTTACATCAAACAGGCAATCTGGGACTGGAATGAATTTTCCAGAATTTACAGGATGGGTACTCTGGCATTACACAGGGAAGAAGTCTTATAATATTCTAAGTTTAAGATATGAATCATACCCTCAACTCTTTTTATTATATTCACAAATACTGGCCCACATTTAAAATAATAAAAATAAAAGCTAAGTGGGTTTCCACTCCAATCATGAAAGAACAACAGGGATAGGAGTTAAATTCCTGCTGTACACTGCTAAACAAACTGGCCGAAATATGTGAAAATAACATTTTTCAACATTGCTGTGAGCTTTACTTACTTCACCTCCCTCGATGACACAATCCATGCCAGGGAGCAGGGGTGGGGCTGCCAAACAGAGCTTGGTGATCACCCTAAGTTGAGATGATCAGAATTCAGGGAGGCTGAAGTGACTGTAAGTTGCAAAGCAGAGTTCCAGAGAGAAAGAAGCAATGCTAAAATATAAACGGGGGATCTCAGCAAGGCAGCTGAATACGAACCCAGCCATAGAGGCATCAGGCAAGATTCCCCAAGGCTGTGAAAAAAAAAAAAAAAACAAACAAACTCACGCATGGTAAACAGTTGTGTAGTTGGAACAGAAAATGCTCATTCATCACCTGAGGCTTTGAGGGGAGATCCTAGAAGAGTTAAACATTGAATAAGAGAAAATTTTCCACAGATTGAATACTGCCCTAGGTACACTCAGCAATAGGTTTAAAGTAAATCTCTAAAACATGAGTGCACAGCCTTTTCTTACCCTCTAGTAAATATATTATACTTTGCAGGCCACATATGATGTCTGCGACATATTTGTCTGTGTTCTGTTCTGCTTTGTTTTAATAACCCTATAAACATATGTATTAGTTACTAAGGGATGATATAACAAATTACTATAAACTAAGTGACTTGAAATAATAGAAATTTATCCTCTCAGTTCTGGAGGCTAGATTTCACGGTGTCAGTGGGGGCATGCTCCTCCCCAAGGCTCAAGAGAAGAATCCTTCCTTGCCTCTTGTAGATTTTGGTAATCTGCTGGAGAGTCCTTGGCTTGTAGATGCATCACTCCAATCTCTGTTCCTTCTTTACTTGGCCTTCCTCCCTGTTTGGATGTATTTCCATGTGCTTGTGTCACTTCTTATATGGAAACTGGTGACTGGATTTAGGGCCCAGCCCAATCCAGTGTAACCTCATCTTAACTTGATTACATCTGTAAAAAAGTATTTCCCAGTAAGTTCACATTAACAGGTACCAGATGGACATGAATTCAGGGCGGGCGGACACCATTGTGAAACCATTCTTAGTTCATAGGCCATAAAATAGCCCATGGGACTAGATGTTGTAGTTTACTGACCCCTGTTATAAGTTAGAAACATCAACTCAAACTACAGTAAAGCGAAAGGCTTTATTTTTTACTATGTGACTTAACTATGAAAAGTCCAGATATGACAAACTTACTTTTAGATGCCAGCATATTTTGTCAAGTATAGCATACCAGGGGCTATCTTATTAAAGAAACAGAGTAAGGTAGAGCACACCCTAATAATATTTAATTAGAAAAGATAGTCCTGTCAAGTTCGGCAAAAGGCACCATAGTTTGAAACAGTTTGTGTTCTTATTCTTAGTTAAAAAAAAAATAAAGAATTCACCACTACAAAGTTTAGGTGAAAAGCAAATTCTAATTTTAGCACGTTGTTTCCCTGACAGAGTCAGAGAGATATTATCAAGTAGTAATAAAGTACAATAGAGAAAAAAAGCTGGCACGTCCTTTTTAATAATAATTTCTAACCTTCATTGTCCCCTTCTCTTCTCCAACAAGGTAGCTACTTCCTTAACTGCAAATTTACACTAAAGAGTTTCTTGATTTTAGCCTAATTTCATGCCAGTAAAATTTTAGATGAATACACTTGGGTTAACATCACTATGTTTTAAAGTAAGTTTTCTTATTTAAGAACATTTTTACATTAGCATAAAAGTTGTCAGGCTATTACAGCAATTTCCAGCATACCCTATATCTTACATTCCAGTACTATCTCTGTCACAACTAATGAGCCAATAGTAAAACGGGATTATTAACTAAAATTAATGCTTTATTTAGATTGTCTTTGTTTCTGTGAAAGGACCTTTTACTGTTCTATCTATACAGGTTGCCCTGCTGTCCAAAAGGAGAACGTTCCTATGACACCTTGCATAAACTGAAATGGCATAAAGTAAAGAAGCAATTGCCATTAATTTTTTAAGCACATATATTTATTTTGAGAGAGAGTGCAAGTGAATAGGGGAGGAGCAGAGACAGAGAGAGAGAGAGAGAGAGAATCCCAAGCAGGTTGCACGCTGTCAACACAGAACCCTATGCGAGGTTTAATCCCATGAACTGTGAGATCACGACCTGAGCTGAAATCAAGAGTTGGATGCTTAACTGACTAAGCCACCCAGGCACCCCAGCGATGGCCATTAATTTATGTAGAGACATTTTTAAGCATTGCCAGAGCTCCAAAATAACCTCTTAGTTTTTCTGATACCTGAGGACACATCTTGCTAAGAGATGCACAAAATCAATCAATATCAAGCACAGATGCTCACAGGCACAGTTCTAAGCTATGGTGGCTTGATGCTGAGATGCTGAGTATCATTCCAGTGGAAGGAGCTTGGTGGTCCCACTTTTGGTTTCCAGGATGTGCACTGCCTTTATGACAGCTTACTATAAAATGAACACTAAATGCTATTTCTTCCTTTTGCCTTTTTTCAAACAAACAAAAAAAATCACCTTCGGATTTCTTTCAGTTAACAGGTACTAATATATGTCTTCCAAAAGAATAAATAGCATAATCTGAACTTTCAAAAATCAGGGGTTACCTAAATGTAATACCATACTACTTTTAGTTATTATGCTTCCTTAGACTCCTCTGGATTATAAATGTCTTTCAGACGTCCCTTATTCTTATGACCTTGAGAGTTTCAAGGAATACTGCTCAGGTATGGTGTGCAACGAATTTCCCTCTATTCATGTTTGTCTGATGATTTTTCTTTCTTTTTTTTGTATTTTTCCCTTTTTTTAATTTTATTTTTATTTTTTTTTTTAATTTCAATCCAAACTAGCATATAGTGCAACAATGATTTCAGGAGTAGATTCCTTAGTGCCCCTTACCCATTTAGCCCATCCCTTCTCCCACAACCCCTCCATTAACCCTCAATTTGTTCTCCATATTTATGAGTCTCTTCTCTCAATATGTTTTGTCCCCCTCCCTGTTTCTATATTAGTTTTGTTTCCCTTCCCTTATGTTCATCTGTTTTGTCTCTTAAAGTCCTCATATGAGTGAAGGCGTATGATTTTTGTCTTTCTCTGAGTGACTAATTTCAGTTAGCATAATACCATCCAGTTCCATCTACATAGTTGCAAATGGCAAGATTTCATTCTTTTTGATTGCCGAGTAATACTCCATTGTGTGTGTGTGTGTGTGTGTGTGTGTGTGTGTGTGTGTGTGTGTATACACCACATCTTCTTTATCCATTTATCCATCGATGGACATTTGGGCTCTTTCCATGCTTTGGCTATTGTTGATAGTGCTGCTGTAAACATGGGGGTGCATGTGTCCTTTCAAAACAGCACACCTGTATCCCGTGGATAAATGCCTAGTAGTGCCATTGCTGGGTTATAGGGTAGTTCTATTTTTAGTTTTTTTGAGGAACTTCCATGCTGTTTTCCAGAGTGGCTGCAGCAGCTTACATTCCCACCAACAATGCAAAAGAGATCCTCTTTCTCTGCATCCTTGCCAACATCTGTTGTTGCCTGAGTTGTTAATGTTAGCCATTCTGACAGGTGTGAGGTGGTATCTCATTGTGGTTTTGATTTGTATTTCCCTGGTTATGAGTGATGAGTCGGTTGTTTTTTCATGTGTCGGTTGACCATCTGGATGTCTTCTTTGGAGAAGTGTCTATTCATGTCTTTTGCCCATTTCTTCACTGGATTATTTGTTTTTTTGGGCGTTGAGTTTGATAAGTTCTTTATAGATTTTGGATACTAACCCTTTATCTGATATGTCATTTGCAAATATCTTCTCCCATTCTGTCGGTTGCCTTTTAGTTTTTCTGATTGTCTCCTTCGCTGTGCAGAAGCTTTCTATTCTGATGAGGTCCCAGTCTGATAATTTTTCTAATAATCAGACTGAGGTCATGGTGATACTGGAGACAGGAAGTTCTCTGTGCAAGAGCTCTCAATCACCCATTGGTGCCAGGTTCTTGACTTTAATGAAAGAAAGGATTCAAGGAAATGTCAAAGTAAAACATAAAAAGCTTTATTGCAAAGCAAAAAGTACACACTTGAGAGGGGAGTGTGGGTGCACTTAGAGGATCTGAGTCATGCCAGGTATGTGTGGGATTCTGGTTCCTATAGGCAGTTGTAATCATGGAATGGAATATCCATATAGGGTTCTGGAAAGAGGCGGGGATTTTTAAGAATTCTCTATGCCGTTACACCTGCTGTATAACAGTAACTATGCATAGGTGCAGTCTGAATTGTTTTGCTTATACTCCAAATGTACTCAGGATATACTAAGAGTCTGCTAGCACCCCAAGTAGAGGGATAATTCTCCATCAAGCTAACTGGGACTTCATGTGTGTGCCTGATGGCAGTTGAGGAAACTTGTGGTATTTCTGGGGCTTCTCATGGTCACACCTCTTCTATATTGTCTTTCTCTCTCAGACAGTCGAAACCCTTACTGTGATCCCAGGTTGAGTAACTAGCATGTTATACCTGCTGACAAAATTCTTCCTATTATTACAATACTAATTTACCCTGAATTTCTAGCATCATGTTGCACATGCCTATCACACTATGCGTCTTAGAACTTGTTATTTAATACTCAAATATGCTCCCTATTAAAAAGTAGTTATTCTACTTCAAAAAAAAATTATGTCATGGGGTATTATCAAAGAAAGATGCTTAAAGCAATCTTAATTTGCAAAATAAAATACACAATGACCCATTATTTCTTATCCAAATTTTTTTTGCAATTTAATTAGCTAGTAAGAATGCATTGGTTAAAAGATAAATTAGCACTGAAAAAAAAACAGCTTGTGGTTGTGAAACCATAAATAATTTCACATTAACTTAATACTTCCAAAAAGCATGAATTATTGGAAGGCAAGAGTCACAAAAAGATACTGCACAAAATTAGAGCACTTTTAGTTGCATTATTTGCAAAATTTTAGGTTTTATAACAAAAAATAAGGATTTCTCTCAGCCTTGGGACCTTTATTGTAAAATATTTCTACTTTGCTTTTAAGATGTGTGTTTTTCTCTATTATTTAATTATCAGATTGTGTGAAAAGATGCAACTGTCCATTTTGTGACATTGTCAATAACTTTGTGGCAAGTGTCGGAAAGACAATAACATCAAATGGTGGTGAGCCAACAAAATGGGTACAGAAATGGATTTCTGTTCTCCTGCAGTGATAGGCTGTAACTGAACCTGTATGAGGGCCTGCAAGGTGAAAGAGTTTCCAGGAGGTCTACAAACCATGACTTCCACAAAAGTGATATCCTCTGATTGATGTATTCTATAGAAAGGAATTTGTGAGAAAGGTGGTATGTTAGGGATATTAAAATCAGTTTTTCTTGTCAGAAATAAATGGTGCACAGCCTTCTTGGCCCTTGCTAACATATTGTAGACTTGGGTTTTCAAGGTATTTGTATTTCATGGTATTGTATATAATACAATTTTTTTAAATTAAAATTAATTACTGTCCACAACCTAAATCAACCGAGAAAAAAGTGGACATTGGTAATTAATTGTTCCTAGAACTACTACATAAAAAATAACTTTCTTCTCTAGGTTAGACTTCAAACTTCACTTGTAGATTCAATCTACCAAAAACTGGATTTTCATACCTTGCATTTTAACCAGAAACTTGGAATACCTTCCATGTCACTTAGTGCCATGAGAGCTGTTTTGATGGAATAGAACTCAGTAAGACCAAAATGGTGTGTGATGTCAATGGTCGTTTCAGCAACAAATGTTTGTTCAACAAATAAATTGATTAAAGACCAGAAGAAACCTAACTTCCCATCATATTTTGTAGACATCAAATAATCTATACATAGCAGACTTGAACAGATTTTAACATCTTCAAATCATTTCTTTCTAAGATAGAAGAAAGTTACAACAATCTTCTCCACAATCAGAATTTGTATAGCATCCCTTTTATTGCATTCTATTCATCAAAGAAAATTGCATGGTGAGCACAGAATAAAGGGTTGAGGGCAACACTGTCCCCTGAGGAGAGGAGCTGCAAACATTTGTGGCCATTTTGAATAAACCATGCCCACTGATGAAGGCATCAGTATAAGTATGCAGATGTCACTATTCAGGATTTTATTTTCTGAGCCAAAGCTGTTAAATTGCCACTACTCTCCTACTATTTTCTCCCTATTTTGACCCACTATCTAATCTACATTATATTCTTATGTGAGGAACATTATTGGATTATTTTCTTTCCTTTGTCATTAAGACAACTAAAAACCAAAAGGCAGCCGCTCAAGATATAAATAATATGTTTGCAGTACAAAAACTTCATTTTATTTTTTTCCTCAATTAAATCTGGGAAATGTGTAAATGTCCTAGAACAAAATATTTTAAACATGCATTGGGTTGTTTTAGTGGAAGAAGCCGGACACAACAGGCCATATATTGCATGATTCCACTTATATGAAATGCTCAGAATAGAGTATTCCATAGAGCTAAAAATAGGTAGTTAAAATAAAAAATAGATGGGTAAAAATAAAAAATAAATAAAATGAAAAATTTTAAAAGATGGATAAAAATAGATGGTTATTATAGGCTGCTGAGATGGAGAAGTTGTGAGAGACTGCTGTGAGTATGAATTTTTTTAGGGCAGTGATATAAATATTTTAAGATTAGTTGGTGTTAATGTTTGCACACCTCTGTGAATATAGTAAAATTTGCTGAAGTGAACACTTTACAGACATGAATCTTATGTTATGTGAATTATATTTCAATTAAAAAATATATGCTAGATTCTGGGGTGCCTGAGTGACTCAGTTGGTTAAGCATCTGACTTTGGCTCTGGTCATGAGCTCATGGTTTGTGAGTTTGAGCCCCCATCAGCCTCTGTGCAGATGGCTCAGAGCCTGGACCCTGCTTCAGATTCTCTCTCTTTCTCTCTCTCTCTCTCTGCCCCTCCCCTGCTTCTTCTCTCTCTCTCCCTCTCTCTCTCTCTGTCTCTCAAAAATAAACACTTAATTTTTGAAAATAGTAATAAATAAAAACTATATGCTGGATTCTTTCATGATGAATGTTGCAATATCTTTTAAAAGACCATTGTTGGACTTTCTAATTAAAAAGGACATTTTAATTTTTTAATGGTTCAGCAAAGTTGAATGATGTGTCAGATCAGCAGTTTGACTAGTATCTGTGATTATATGTCTATAAAATGAACATGTAGTCTGCTAGATAATAATATTAATTAGTGTCATAAAATCATTGAACAAGGTGCTTTTAACAATAGGAAGAATCACAACAAGGTGTTATAAGATTTGACACTTTTCAATAATTTTAGACTTACTGAAAATCAAAACTAAATTTTAATGTATTTATCTGCATTACAATTTTAGTAATTGATTTTTTCTTAGGGTTTATTGCAAAAAAATCTGTTTATCATAAGCTTATGCTTATTTATGGCAAAAACACTATAGAAAATTACATCTATAGACGATAAATGTTCAGCCATAAATGGTGTATCAGTCAGTACTTACTTAGGAAAATACAGCAAATGTTTTATGAGAATGGATGATTTACAACAGAAATTAGACCTTACATAAATATAGGACATACTGGGGAAGGGAAAATCTTGGTAATTGAAGGGATTTGGAGCATCAGAGACAGTGAAGGGCTGAAGCATCGGTGGGAGATAGTTGGTTTGAGTTTGTAGGAAAGTTCCAGATGCTTTGCATGTCTGACCATCAAAGAAGAATCAGAAAGGAAGAACTCATAGACAGGTGTGTAAAACCTGCCAACGCTAAAAAAAAACTTACAGCCAGATGCTTAGGGAAATGCTGCTGGTCAGTGGAACCAGCAGTTGGGAAGAAAAGCTGAAAGCCGGAGTCGGCTGGCATGTCCACAGTTGCTGTCACTCTGCCTGAATGCTGTCATCTTCTGAGAGTAATGGTTTCTTCTTACTCACATTCCATTTAGTAGTTAAAAATGAGAACGACGTGGATGGAATTTTTCATTTCTGTAAATGAATGTTGGGTAAATCAAAATTAAATTGTGCGATAAAGTGTAGTATGATATCATATGTAACACTTAAAATACCAAAAATACTATTCATTGATTATGGTACAAAGGGTTTAAACTGAGTTCATAATGTTATAGCTCCTTAAAAAAAAAGACCATGAATATATAAGAATGTTAAAAAAATTAATGTGTGCATTGGGAATATAAATGCTCTTTCTATTATATTCTCTAAATTTATTTGCACATTCAAAATATTCTGTAAACATTTAAAAGAAAATTCAGATGGGAAAACTTTATATTTTGGTTTTCACGACATCTTATTATAATCAAAACTATGAAAATAAACATTAAATAATATGGAAATTGTACATTTATATTATAGTCTATTTCATGGTCATTAAAAGAGTGTTTTGAAAATTATATCACAGAGAAATGCTTATTTCATAATGCTAAAGTTAAGCACAATTCAAAATATTCAAATTCCATTCTTAATTATGTATGTATGTGTATGTATATATACTCATATATAATTAAGGATGGAATACCCATATATGTATATATATGCATAAACATACACACATGTATGCACACGTGTATATAAACATATATATACAGACCTGCACATACACATATATTAATATGTACTGAAATGCCTAAGAGAATGTATATTTCAGCAGGGCAATTTTGAGATAGTGTGCGGGAACTTCAAAATTATTTCAAGTATTGGAAATGTAATGAACTGCCAACTAAAGGGATGATTTTCCTCACTAGTAAGTAACCCAAACAAAACTTACTACCTACAGGGGTGCCTGGGTGGCTCAGTCAGTTAAGTGTCTGAATTCAGCTCAGGTCTGTGCTCACAGTTCTGTGCTATCAGCACAGATCCCACTTCAAATCCTCTGTCTCCCTCTCCCTCTGCCCCTCCCCACCCTCTCAAAAATAAATAAACATTAAAAAAACTGAAAAAAAAAAACCTTACTACCTACAGCAGGAGCTACGGAGAAGATTCATATATTACGTGAAGGTTTTGATCATAAGATATTCTTTCTAATATTTCAGCCAAATTGCAACAGTACTACCATAATGATACTGAGTTTGATGTTCTTTACCTGATTAGGCAATTAATATGTTGCCAATCAATTTCATTTATTTATTCACATATTTCATTATAAAGACAGTTGTAAATCTGATTCTCTGCAGGCACCATTTAATTTCTAAAACATTTACTCAGCAATATGTACTAAGGACTTTGTGCCAGGCACTATTCAATGCAATGGGGATACCAAAATTGATAAAATTGTGATTCCATCCAGTTATTGCTTTTGATGAAATATAAATATAAAGTCTGCAAATAACCTGTTGCAAAAATTATTGCTAGGCATTCAAAAACTTAAACATAAAGGGAAACATCACTTTTGAATGTAGAAAGCATTTCCCCACCTTATGGATCAGTATTCAAGAGATAAGGTTGTGCAGGCTTATTGCGATGCTCACACAATTTCTATGCTATTTATCACTATGGTATTTTGCATGTGTAATTTCCTATTATTCTCTCTCATCACTGACCCTATCTCAGTCACTGTTCAGTTGCAGTTTGGTTCCATGATTATTTGCTCCTTTAGAATTTTTTTTTCTATAATCTCTAAAAGTTAAGGCATTTTAGCATGTATTAAAGGCTTTGATTAACTGCAAAAATGTTCATAATACACAGTATTCATTATTTAAAAATTACTTGAAACTTATTCATTCATGTAAATACATGATACCTCAAGGCAAATGAGATTAATATAATCCATAAGGGGTGCCTGGGTGGCTCAGTCAGTTAAGCGTCCGACTTCAGCTCAGGTCATGATCTTACAGTCCGTGAGATTGGGCCCCACATCAGGCTCGGTGCTGACAGCTCAGAGCCTGGAGCCCGCTTCAGATTCTGTGTCTCCCTCTCTCTCTGCCCCTCCCCTGCTCATGCTCTATCTCTGTCTCAAAAATAAATAAAAACATTAAAAAATTGAAAAATATATAATCCATAAATCATAAGCACATTGTTTTTTTTTTTTTTTAATTTTCAAGTTAGTTAACATATAGTGTAGTCTTAGCTTTAGGAGTAGAACCCAGAGATTCATCACTTGTGTATGACACCCAGTGCTCATCCCAACAAGTGCCCTCCTTAATGCCCATTACCCATTTAACTGTTTCCTCCACCCCTCATCAACCCTCAGTTTGTTCTCTGTATTTAAGGGTCTCTTATGGTTTTTCTCCCTTTCTATTTTACTTATTTTTCCTTCCCTTTCCCTATGATCACCTGTTAAGTGTCTCAAATTCCACATATGAGTGAAATTATGTGATATCTGTCTTGCTCTGACTGATATATTTCACTTAGCATAATGCCCTCCAGTTCCATCCACGTTGTTGCAAATGGCAAGATTCCATTCTTTTTCATTGCCGAGTAGTATTCCAGTGTGTGTGTGTGGGGGGGGGCTCTTTCCCTAATTTGGCTCTTGTTGATAGTGCTGCTATAAATATTGGGGTACATGTGTCCCCTTTGAGTCAACATTTTTGTATCCTTTGGATAAATTTCCTAGTAGTACAATTGCTAAGTCACAGGGCAGTTCTACTTTTAATTTTTTGAGGATCTTCTATATTGTATTCCAGAGTGGCTACACCGGTTTGCATTCCCACCAACAGTGCAATAGGGTTCCCCTTTTTCTACATCATCACCAACATCTGTTGTTTCCTGAGTTGTTAATTTTAGTCATTCTGAATTGTGTGAGGTGGTATCTCATTGGGGTTTTGATTTGTATTTCTCTGATGATAAATAATGTTGAGCATCTTTTCATGTGTCTGGACGTGTCTTGACATCTGGACGTCTTCTTTGAAAATGTGTGTATTCATGTCTTATGCCCATTTCTTCACTGGATTGTTTGTTTTTTGGGTGTTGAGTTTCATAAGTTCTTTATAGATTTTGGATACTAACCCTTTTATCCAATATGTCATTTGCAAATATCTTCTCTAATTCCATCCATTGACTTTTAGTTTTGTTGACTGTTTCTTTTGCTGTGCAGAAGCTCTTTATCTTGATGAGGTCCCAATAGTTCATTTTTGCTTTTATTTCTCTTGCCTTCAGAGACTTGTCAAGTAAGAAGTTGCTGTGGTCGAGGTTAAAGAGGTTACTGCCTGTTTTCTCAAGTGGAATTTTGATGCTTTTCTATCTCACATATAGGTCTTTCATCCATTTTGAATTTATTTTTGTGTATAGTGTAAGAATGTGGTCCAGTTTCATTCTTCTGCATGTTGCTGTCCAGTACTCCCAGCACCAATTGCTAAGGAGACTGCTTTTTTTCCATTGGATACTCTTTCCTGTTTTGTCAAACAAAGATTAGTTGGCCATACATTTGTGGGTCCATTTCTGGGTTTTCTACTGTATCCCACTGATCTATGTGTCTGCTTTCATGCCAATACTATACTATCTTGATGATTACAGCTTTGTAGTATAGGTTAAAGTCTGGGATTGTCATGTCTCCAGCTTTGGTTTTCTTTTGCAACATTACATATTCTTAAATTATATAAGTAAATGAATACTAAGAAAGTCACACTCAACTACATGTCCCTGTGACTGCCAACAGTTAAAAATTATTAGATATATTTTTCAGGGGCAAATAGGGGTTTATAGGACATCGAAGGTGCCACCAATATGATCTATGTGCTCAGTATGCCCAGAACTGGGGCTGTAGCTGGAGTGGTCAGTGGATAGTAATAGCCAGAAAAGCTGCAGCAATCACAGTGTATAAGTTCTCCCTGCACTTGGCCCCAGCCATCTGGATACCAGACGCCAAGGGAAATCAGCCTCCTCCCCATTCTGCTTTCCTTCCAGTGTTGTCTTCATATTTATACCAAACACAGAATGCCACAGGAAAGATCCATCTCTGCCCGTAAATTGCCTTGTGCTCCAGGTGACTTAGGTCACAAGAGCCCCTTCCCCTCTCCCCAGTAACCCTGAAATCATTTAACTCTAAATAACCTCAAACACAGATACCCATCACTCGTCCTCGCCCACATGATGTCCTTTCCACAGAGCTGGTGGTAGGCTGACCAGTTTTCTGGCAACAAACACTCCATCCTGAGTTAGACTGCTCAACTTCCTGCTTTCACTCTGGCAATTTGCGATCCTCTATGAGCTTCAGTTTCCTCATTTTTAAAGTGGAGGGAATGGTACCTACTTTAAAGAATTATTACGGGAATTAAATGAACTCTACCATACATAAAGAACTGAGCAGAGTAGAAGGCCAGAGTAATCTCTCAATAAATGGTAACTCCCATTTCTTTCTATCTCTATATAGTAAATGAGCCTATGCTTCCTTTAAGCTCAGCTAGGGATAGTTATGCTTCATCATTAACTGCTTGCACACTCATTGGACAGAATTAGCACGTGAAACTAGGAAATCTAAATCTTGGAGAAATAGGTCTGAGAAATTTTTGTGGAGAGATCAGGTGCAATCTATGTTGCCATTTTGTTCTGGAAACAGGAATCAATTTCATATCATGACTTAACTCTCAAAGCCTCAGGAAAAATAAACTTAAATATATTTTTTTTTCATTCAAGCTCACTAATAATCCATTTTTATGCTTACTAGCATTGGGATATTTGCATGAGAAAGCTTCTTCTAACTGAGTTTTGTTATATCATGTAGCAGAGTTTCTAGATGGGGAAACTCAGCACTAGTCCATGTGTAATAAACGGAAGAATGAAAGAGTTGACGAAAGACTCTCACTGAATGAGAAAGTCCTCATCAAGAGAAAGGACAGTATAATGTTCCAGTCTGCTTAAAATTTCCTAATATTATTTGGGCAGTTATAATTTTTGGATATTCCTAAAAATCATTATTCACTTTTAAACAATTAGGAATAAGTGTTCTATTACCAGACTTAGCATATCTAAATTAATCATATAAACTAGCAATACATAAAGGAATATTAGTCTCTTTCAGCGTATATTTTGAAGCATTGTTTAAAGGATCAGAATACAAATAGATTAGAAATAAAACACAACAACAAAACAACATAAAACAAAAACCCAAAAAACACAAAACTTCAAAGGATATCCACCTCAAAAGATTCTCAAATTACTTTAGTGTTTTATGACCCTTAGGTCAACATGATAAATCTCTCTAAAGGAGAATTTGTCAATGCTTCAAGTGACTCTAAGAATCATTTCTTTCATGCAGAAATATAAAGTAATGACATTTACAATGGGTATAAAAATAATGTTTATCATATATGTGGTTTATTGAAGTTAGATTAACTCTGTTCACAAAGTTTTTAAAACAGTTAAGATACTATGGAATTTTCCATCTATATTAGCATCAAAATAGAATTGCAACAATACTGCTAAAATGATCATTTACTTTTCATGGCACTTTAACTTTTGAGTTCCTTTTGTTTTTTCTCTAAAGAGAGAGAGTGCAAGCTGGGGAAAGGGACAGAGGGAGAGAAGGAGAGAGAGAGCATCTTAAGCAGGCTCCATGCTCAGCGCAGAGCCCAGTGCAGAGCTCAATCCCACAACCCTGGGATCATGACCTGAGCCAAACTCAAGAGTCAGACGCTCAACTGACTGAGCCACCCAGGGTTCCATGAATTCCTATATATATAAATATATATATAAATATATATATATATCATATATATTTATATTATAAATACTATATATTTATTTATATATTTCATATATATAATATATTTATATTATAAATATTATATATTTATTTATATATCTATTATATATATATATATATATATATATATATATATATATATGTACATACAGACCCCTAGAGAGAAAAAATTTGGGAAATCCTATAGAAATCATTGGAGAGGGATTGATTCTGTCAAAGTAGGTCTTTTGAAGAAGTCATCTAGGAAATGGCTACTGGTCAATTGAACATGGCTACCAAAGACATAGACATAATTGTATCAGCATTGTTTTCTAAATGTAGAAAATCATATAGGGGGTTTCCTATTATATTCCAAATGAGTTTTAAAAAAATAGAGGAATACTAGTATCACGGGAATATCCCTCATCTATTTAATGACTTCATAGGCAGCACCAAATTTAGATATTAAAACAAAAAAAAAAAGGAAAGGAAAAAAAGAGTCATGAAATACAGTAGTTCAATATTAATGTTTACAAATTGCAGTGATACTTTTGTACTTTTGTCCCTTCCACAAATAGTTATTTCATGCAGAAGCCAAAGTGCCCCTTTAAATTAATGCTCAAATAGTCTTCTTGTCAATCTTAGACCAAACTTCAAGGTCCTTACCATGTTCTACAAGGCATTGTATGCCCCACCACTCTACCTTTGTCAGCCCTCTCATTCCACTCTTATTCTGGCCTCTGCTGTTTATGGAACAATCATTCTTGCTTTTGCCTCAAAGCATTTGGACTGCTATGTCATAGGACATTCTTCTCCAGATACTTGTGTGGTATTCTCTAACTTCATGCATTCTCTATTCAAATGTGTCCTATTCAAAGAAATTTTCCCTGTCCTCTGTCTACCCTATCCAAAGCAACCACACACATTCTGCTTCATTGTCTTATCCATCTTCCTTGTCTAGCATTTTTCACTATCTTTCTGACAATTATATGTATAATGTTCAGGTCCTCTAAATCTCCATGTAAGCTCCATGAAGGTGGGTTCAAGGTCATTTTGCTCAATGAAAGTGGCACTTGACCAAATAAATTACTAAATATTGTTTTTAATTGTTATCAATTATTCAATTTTAGTGAGAGACTGCCTTTAATAGCCTATTTTAGGAGTTTATCCTTAAACAATGCTTCATATTATTTTTACTTGCTAGGTAACTAAATAAAAACATTTGCAAAAAGGTGTTTTAGAATTTAGAAATGCTATGTTAAGGTTTTTCCTTAGAAATTAAATATTCAATCATATTGCAGAATGTGTTTTTAAACAGTCTTTGTTTTCACATGTCTTATCAGTTATAAAAATGAGTTAAATATAATAAATATCTCTTTAATTGAATTACTCAAGACTGAATCAGTCAAATCTCAAGAGACTGTAATTTCACGCACAAGCTAAATTGTATTATGCTTTGCTTAATGGAGCTAAAAATTTGGTGATCACAGTTAATTATGACTACTTGTTATGCTAATTACAAACATTGATTTAAAGTGACTAGGGTCTGATTTTTTGAAGCAGTTATTTTCCAATATATTACTTCCTTAAATGCTATTAAATTCTAGTGTGTTTCTTTTTTATAGAATTTATTGTCAAATTGGCTAACATACAGTGTGTAAAGTATGCTCTTGGTATTTGGGGTAGATTTCCTGTGGTTCAATGCTTCCACACAACACCCAGTTGTCATCCCTAGTATTTGGATATCTATTTCATTTACTTGAGTTATCTAAATTTGAATGATTAGAAGGTTTTTAGTACAGAGGTATACAAACATATTTTTTACATTGTGAGATAGAAAAATATTAAAAGATGAGGCAAAGTCTATATGATAAAGTTCCGAATGTACTTCATATCTTATCAAAATTCACAATCAATGTCAGTTTATCTATTTTGGAAAATCACATTTCAAAAAGACACATAGTGTGCTCACTTCAGCAGCACATATATGCTAAAAAAAAGACACATAAGTAATTGAAAAGAGGTTTTTAGCTAAGCTATTTATATAAATAATAAATGATAAAATACTAACATCAAAATGTTATATTGCATACCTAATGAAAGGAACTAATTATTAGTATTGATTTAAGATATAGTATCTAAATTATAGTGCAACTTTCTACCTACTTTTTTAAATCAAGTGTTTCATATAACAAAATCAATATAGCATTTTAAAACATACTTTTCCCAAGATTTGACAATAAACATGGAGCCTTCCATTCTTCTCCTGGTTCTACTGGAAGGTGTTTGATGGAATGTTAATTTCTTGATGTACTGTGGTATATTTGATACGCCATAATTAATAGTATAATCGACAATTATATCAGAAAAACAAAAATTAACATGAACAAATTAACATTATTTAGCCTCTAGGGTCTTTTATCTTTTATATATATATCTTTTATATATATATCTTTTATTATATATTATATATTATATTACACACTATATATATCTTCTATATATATCTTTTATATATATGTATAATACATATATGTATTATACATTATATATATATAATGCATATGTATATATATGTATATATAATGTATATGTACATATGTATATATAATACATATATGTATTATACATATATATATATGTATATACATATAGTATATACATATATATATATATATATATACATATATGTATTATCTTTTACCATTTCCCAGGGAAGGGGACTGAGTTCACATCAAAGATTTCGGGATTTTGGGGAATTTAAGGATAGATCCCATAATTATTATTGACCATTGAGTACTGTACATCCCATTTGCCTACATCTTGAATATAACTGTCTATTGCCTTTATCCTATGCCTTTGGTGTATGGGTGCCAGAAACCTCTCTTTAGTTCACAAGTCTTCAGATGAAGAACAAGTGTAACAAAGGAAAGAACCCAAGGAGCCCTTCAGTGCCTGGATCAAATTTAGCTTTCAAGTTCCTATGTAATAAGCAAGACTGTGGCTATATTGGCAAGACACTTTTGTTTGCAGAAGGGAGAAACAGTGTATATTTAATGTGAAAGTAAACATTTGTTACCAAAGGAAAGAAGGTAGATACCTAAAAATTACCCACAAATACTGTGGGATACTACTTATTGAGGTGATGTCTATGTTCCCCACCTTCCCCTGATACTACTATTCTATACTACTCTACCTTGAGCCTGAAAGTTTTGTGCCTACTTTGACCAGAAAAATGCTATGATTTTACTTCTAATGGTAGGTCACAAAAGGCCATAAAATTCCTGCCTGTTTCACAAGAAAACTCATTATTGGGGCCTATAGCCCCTGCTCTATGACAGTACCATATGGAGAGGCCACATACAGGCATTCGGATGGATAGTTCCAGCTGAACAAGCCTCTGCTTCGTAATTTTTATTAGATACTAGACAATGTGAATTTCACACTGTTGAGGGCTGGATCTTTCTGGCAGAGTAAATATCCTTGCAGGGCACCTTGATCCTTTCAAGACTTCTTAAAAACTTCATGTGGGCAAATGTGAATTAGCTTTTTCCTTAGGGCAAGTTTTGCCTTACATTTTCCTTGGGTCTCTACTGAAAGTAGAGTTTCACAAGTATTCCCAGAAAATTCTAATTTCTTTTTTTATAGTGTTTATTTATTTATTTTGAGAGAGAGAGAGAGAGAGAGAGAGAGAGAGAGAGTCCGTCCCAAGAAGGCTCCATGCTGTCAGCACAGGGCCTGACAGGGGGCTCCATCTCACGACCTGTAAGATCATGACCTGAGCTAACATCAAGAGTCGGATGTTCAACTGACTGAGCCACCCCCTCTGCCCCGAGAATTCTAATTTTTAACTGTTCCAAACTTAAAAGTCTCCTAGTCCTGTTGGGATTCTTGGAAACTTGTATATTTCCTCCATCGTTCTTTGGTTGGCTTCATGTATTTTAACCTTATGCATGTAGGACTTAATACTAGTAGCAGAATCTAGAGAACACTTATGCAAAGTTCTGGAGCACTTGAATCACCTAACTTTCTCTGCAGTTACTATGCCTAGCAAATACCAGTGGCTTCAGCATCTCCTAACTCCTGTCTCTCCTCAATTCAGCAAGGTTTCCAGGCTTTTCGTAGGTGTTCCCTCCATGTGTAAGTGAACCAACACAAGTTCTCTCCTTGGTGAGCCAGAAACTGCACCAAGTTAAGTTGGAGCTAAAGTCGGATGGTAAACCAACTGAGCCACCCAGGCACCCTTATTTATACACAATTTTAAACTAATTCTTAATGACCTTCCTTTTAGTAATAAAATAACATTTCACATCTATGCATAAGTATTTATGCTCTTCACTTTGATATGTACATTATCTGAAGGCAAAATCTATTGCATTTGCAGAGGTAGAGTTGGAAAGCCTACCAAAAATAAGCCAAACAGAAATATAAACAGAAGTTTCAGCTCAGGAATTATACAAGTATTTTTTATATTTAGTTAGTATGCCACAAAACGGTCACAGCCATTGTATACTCCTATAGAAAGACTGATGAATTCTATATTTAAAATTAGTTTCAAAAAGGTAAGTATGTATTTTTCTGAATAAACTCTTGATAATTTCCATAAGGCACTGCTCTTCTCTTTCACTGTTTCCTCCTGACTGCTTTCAACAAATTTGATCTTTTTTTTTTCATTTCTTGATGTCCTAATTTTTGCACCTCTATTTGTCATTCCTCACTGATTTAGTTAACCTCAAATAGTACTCATAATTGAGCTGTCAGAACCAAGAGCTGAGTAATAGCTAGGAAAACCAAATAGAGACTTCTTATTGTGGTAAAATAGGTAGTACTTTTCCTAACTCAGGAACACTGTCCGCAACAAATTCCATATGTAACTGTTTGGCTATTTTAGGAAATGCAGGCACACTGTCCATTGATCAGAGTATTTTGTTCAGTATCTTAAAAGTAATTGCACCAGTTGGACTGCATCTTTTGTTAGTGCACAGCTTGCAGAGAAACAGTGATAAAAGGCATTTGGCCATTCTAAATTTAACGTGCGCTTTATTCTTTGTATCATGTAGTACTTTCCTTCTGAAATGTATATTCCAAACTTCAAACTTTAACTATCAGTAATGATAATGTCTCATGGGACCCAGAAGAAACAAGAAAATGCTGTGGATTCCAAGAGAAACTTGAAGACCGACAAGAAATTTGAATTGAGCAAGGCATTAGCATTTAAAAAAATGAGCTGTTTTTCAAACGTGTATTTTAGCAAATTTATATACAACAATCATAAAAAATGAAAAATGAGGTTCTTATCTGCTAGAGTAGGTAAAATCAGTTTGGGGCTTTACAGCCAAAATACTTTCCTATGAACTGATAAATAGCTGTCTCCTTCCAACCATCACTCCACCTTTAAAATTATAATAAATACAATTAATGCCACAATTGTTATTGCTAACAAGGGAGTTATTTTTTAGTATGGTTTGTTGTTGCTGTAATAAAATATTTCCACGAGTGAATGATTTACAATAATAGGTAAACTATTATGTACAATATTATTATGTACAATAGGTATATTATCATGCACAATACAGTACAATAGTCAAGAGCACATGCTGTCTCTGGATCCAGACTGGATTCAATTACTGGTTCTGACATTTACCAGCTGTGTGATCTTAGGCATCTCACCTAACCTCACTGGACTTCAGTTTCCCATCTGTAAAAAATAATAATAATAAAAATTAAAAAAAAAATGATTATCACCCCGTATTTACCTCATTGGGTTTTCCTGAAATGATACATTTATAAATATAAGCGAAGTGCTTAGAACAGCACCTGGTAAATGCTAAGCACTAGGAGAGTTTGCTTCTGTCATTATTACTATTATGCTGTTTTTATAATCATCCTGATGAAGAACAACCAGAGTGCTGCCCTGCTTTGTCATGACTACTAAGGAAGATGCCATTGGAAAATAATTCAGGAGCCTCTCGAAGGCGGCAGTGGCTATCAAGAGGCGACGATCAACGTGCGAGATCAACGCTCGCAACCCCGGGCCTGACGCCGGGCAGGGGCGCGGCGCTCGATTTCCTTTCCTGCCTCCGCCGTCCCCCTGGTGCGCATGCTCAGTCCTGCTCGGCCCTTGCCTTTGATTTATTTCTTTCTGGGCGGCCGCGGCGACCCGGGACCGGCTCAGGGATGGGAAGTGAAGCCCCCGGAGCTGCGGCAGCGGCGGCGCTGTGAGGAGCAGCCAGGGGGAGGCAGCTGCGGCTCGTCGGTGAGTATCTGGGAGGCGCTACCATGGCGTTTCGTAAGAAGAGCACCAAGAACCCCCCAGTCCTGAGCCACGAATTCATCCTGCAGAATCATGCGGACCTCGTCGCCTGTGTGGGGATGTTCTTCGTGCTGGGGCTTATGTTCGAGGGAACAGCAGAAGCGTCTATCGTTTTTATTACTCTTCAGCACAGCGTTACCTTCCCTGCAGCAGAAGACCGAGCCACAGAATCAAAGTTCCTTTACTATTACGGCATCAAAGACCTGGCCACGGTTTTCTTTTACATGCTAGTGGCAATCATCATTCACGCCACAATTCAGGAGTATGTGTTGGATAAAATTAACAGGCGAATGCAGTTCCCCAAACCGAAACAAAGCAAATTTAATGAATCTGGTCAGTTCAGTGTATTCTACCTTGTCTCTTGTATTTGGGGCACATTCATTCTAATTTCTGAAAACTGTCTGGCAGACCCAACTCTCTTATGGAGGGCTCATCCCCATAATATGATGACATTTCAGATGAAGTTTTTCTACATATCACAGTTGGCTTACTGGTTTCATGCCTTCCCCGAACTCTATTTCCAGAGAACCAAAAAGCAAGATATCCCTCGTCAACTTGTCTACATTGGCCTTCACCTCTTTCACATCGCTGGAGCTTACCTCTTGTACTTGAACCATCTAGGACTCGTTCTCTTGATGATGCATTATTTCGTGGAATTACTTTCCCACATTTGTGACCTGTTTTATTTTAGCGATGAAAAGTATCAGAAAGAGGTTTCTCTATGGGCAATTGTGTTTATTTTGGGTCGACTTGTGACTTTAATTGTTTCTGTACTGACTGTTGGCTTTCACCTGGCCGGAGGGCAGAATCGGAATCCGGATGGCATTACTGGGAACGTAAATGTGTTGGCAGCTAAAATTGCTGTTCTGTCCTCCAGTTGCACTATCCAGGCATACATAACATGGAATTTATTTAATGTTCAACTTCAGAGGTGGATGGAGGAAGATGCTACTCTTCAGGCCCCAAGTGTGAAGAAGAAACGGACCAAAGGGAGGTCTTCTAGAAAAGGGACAGAAAATGGTGTGGCAGCTTCACACAGAGTAGACTCTCCCCATAAAAAGAAAGAGAAATCTTCATAATGAATTGCAAGCTAATCGATTATGGTCCCCAAAGAAGTCTGCTCTTTACTACAAGATACCTTTCTGTGCTAGAGATTTTTCTCTTCTTGAAAATAGTTTGTGCTGTCTTTGGTTTCTGATATTGTACTGTGTAATGTATTTTTTTTAAAGGTATTTGAGGAGAGGATGATCATCATGAGTGGAAAAAATTTTGATATAGATTAAGCGACTCATCATCAAATGGTTCAGGGATCACCACCATAATTTGTTTAGTTCCCTTTGAACATTTTCCTAATGATGTGTAGCTATAACTACAAAATTCCACATATCAGCGGCACAATTTCTGGCTCCTGCTAATCTTTTATAACATTAGCAAGGTGGTCTGTTATAGCAATGTCGTATTTTTTAAAGTTCTCTTTTAGGATAAAGTGGAAATATTATGAAGGTGGAATTCAACTTTGTTATATTTTCAGTATCCTCTAACTCTTACAATTTTTTTTATTTCTATTTTTGTTTTTATTTTTATTTTTTTAGAACTTACAACTGGAGAAAAAATTTGTAAAGCCACCAAAATAATGATGCGTTTTATAGGTAGTGGTTGTTAGTGTTACATCGCCCTTAAAAATAAAAAAAAAATACTAATGGGGAATGTGTGAAGATTTATTACCATATATTAAATCAAAATATCTTGAATTAATATAAAAGTATTACTGAAGAGGTAAAAACATTCTTGTCCATTGTAAACACTTGTAAACTAGAAATGAAAAAAAATTAAATATTTACTGTAAAAGGAAATCAGACTTAGCTTTTTTTTGCTATGTTTATTAAAAATTATTCCTAATGAGGCTTGTTATAAGTTTGGTATCCACAGCATCTTGGAAAAATATTGTTTAACCTGTAAATCATTTTGAAAACCAATGCTTACTTGATTTATATCTATAAAAAGAGTGGATAATTCCGTGTGGAAAACACAACACATTAAGTAACTTACAAATTAGGGAGATATATAGTCTTATGAAAGGCTTTTCAAAAATAATGTTATAATGATAGTGCTGTTTCCATCTTTAATTGGGAAATGTTCATCTGTATGAGCCTTATTTTGGATATCTGTGTATACTAAAGTGTATGTGTATATGTAGATATATAGGTAGTATCTTTACCAAAGCCAATAGAAAGAATGGGCTGTAGTGGGTATTTATTTTATTTATTGCCTTGTCTTAACCTTCATTTTAACCACCATAATGTGAGTGTTTATACTTTTCATAGGAGACAATGTTTAAAAACTATGCTAGAATAGGGCCATATATATATATTTTAATGTTTTAATGTTTGTTTATTTTTGAGAGAGAGAGAGAGAGAGAGTGAGTGGGGGAGGGAGGGCAGAGAGAGGGAGACCCAGAATCTGTGGCAGGCTCCAAGCTTTGAGCTGTCAGTACAGAGCCTGATGCGGGGCTCTGAGATCCTGACCTGAGCCCAAGGGGGACCCTCAACCCACTGAGCCACCCAGGAGCCCCAAGACTGTATATTTTCTGTTTCTCTCTGTTTTCCCCCACAATGTCTCTCATCTCTCTGCTTTTGATAGCCTTCTGTTGTGGGTAATTCAGCTTTAACAATTATGGGGGTCCTTGAAAATTAAACTTACTATACTGGTATTACAGAGGAAAGACAGGGGAGCCACTCTTGGCCAATCTTTCTTTTATGTTTGGTTTGAGAAGTGCATAACAAAGCAATATTGTTTCTTTTTAGGCTATAGAATCCATTGTCCTACTTTTCCCCTCAATTGCCTAATGCTCTCTTGTTAGTAGCACATGCCTTGAGACCCAAATTACAATAACTCCACTTTAACCAACCATTGTGCACTTGTAAAACAAAGATCTTCGACTTCTGTCTAGAGTGGTCTTTCTCGCTTCCCTTACTTGGAAAGAATTCTAGCCTGTTATTGAAACCGCACTCCTGGTAACAAATTTCTTATGCATTATATACTCATCTGAAAATAAGTGCAGGACTGACTTAAACTGGTAAATGATTACAAGAAAATCGTTATCTTATGTGACTAACAATGCCAAGAGTTAAACTGGGTTTGACGTTAAATATGATTAAGGCCCAGATGAATTTCCTTGGGATTCTCTTGACTTTATCCCTCTCAGATTAACTTTCTGCTTGGTAGCAAATGACTACAGCTATTCTAGACTTCATATCTGCACACTACATGGTAGAGAGTAAGAGAGAAAACCAGATTTCTGGAATTCAGAATACTGAGAGTTACCTTTAGTGAACGCATTTAGATAAAGGGGTATACTGGATTGATTGGTCAAGTGAGGTTATATGCTTCACCCGTGGAAAAAGGCACAGCAAATTTCTTGTAAAATATGGATTCACGAAAGGCAGCAAGGTTACTGAAAGAGAAAAGGGGAAAGATGTCATGTACATCTCAACTATTCGTAAAAATTAAATGAGTTGCCAGAATATAAATGTATGCCAAATATATGATGAAAGCAATGTTACAAATGACATTCTGCAATACAAATTGTTAAGTCCCTCATTAATAGTACACTCCAAAAAAACCATGCTATAATATATCTCATTGTGACAATTTGGTTCTGTCAAAATGGACCACATGGAAACAAAATTTCCATTATGGTTATGCCAGATATTATTAAAGCAGGCATTTATTAACCCTATGAAAACTCAACTAATCACCAAATGTTGCAAAAATCATAAAAGTATGTGTGATATTTGAATTTAGAGATTCTGTTCTGATTTATTGGCCTCAGTGATTGCCAAACTTTATTCCTTAAATAAGTTTACAAGAATAGATTTACTAGGATGGATTTAAAGTGAATTTTCTTTACAAAAAAATATTCTAGCATTTAGCTAAAATTGTATCCCATTTTTCTTAAACAGTGTAAATGTGTTTCTCGACATACATATTTGTAAAAGACAAGCAAGTTTTAGGTCCTATTATTTTCCTGGGGTCAGTATAATTCTCCATTTCTTTTCAATAAAAATAAACGATAACCTTGTTTTCCTCATTTACTCTCATAAGTATTTGTTCACCTGTAGAGGAAATGTATAGCCAGTAGTGTATTAACCTGGAATAGATTCAAGAAGATTATTTACAACATTATTTTAAAGCTTTCTTGAAGACAGAATATATTCTGATATTATTTTAATTTGGAAAAACAAGGGAAAATTTTTAAATTCTCAATTAGACTAAATGAGAATCTTTTATATAAAGTAATAAAAGACTACTGATGATTTATACTAGAAATGACATTGGAGCAGTTCCTACGAGGAAGTGCTTTCAGAGAAAGGATGGTTGAGAATGTGGCATATGGAGCAGGCTAGGATTTGGGTACTTGTATTATGGCAGAGGATGCCAGTTGGGCTCTCTGTTGGGAGCCCAAATCATTGTAATCTGGAGATAGAAGGGTGGCTTGGAGGGCAGGAGAGGGTAAACATTATGAGTGGGTATATGGAGGTAATTGAGATTTAATATCAGATCAGATTTCCAGAGAATTCACAAATACTCCCATCGCTGAATTTCTCTGGAAATAGAAGAGTTTTTGTTTTTGTTTTTTTCACTGCTATCTTTCAAACAAACCCATATCCTAGAGGAACTATCCACACTGAATAAAATAGTAGTACCTACAAATTCCTATCAACTATGTAGAAAATTATTCTAAATCCATCATACAAAAAAAATCACACTCCCAAATATTAGAATTTTCCTCATGATTCCACAGTCATGTGACTGTCTAAATTTTAACATCTAAATCCATATAAACAAACCTTTTTAAATCCCTGCACCACCGCTGGAAGTTTTAAGTATTCAATAAATGTGAAATAAGTCAAAAGTTGGGATATTGCCCAAGGTGATTCACCTGCTTCTTGCTCAATCCTGGCAGGTGCCATCACCGTGTTTGGGGCTATGGCATTGGGTCATGAATCTATTTTTTGTTTGTTTGTTTGTTTTACAATTTGAAAAATACGTTGATGTACAAACTGACCAATAGAGGATATTTACCTAATTTAAGAAATGAAAGTGGAATGTGACATGTGGTTAAAGTTTTGCTTGATTTAAAAATGAACAGTTAAATTAACATCACAGTAACAATATACTAGCATTGCTGTTAAGAGATGTGGCTACTCAATAATTCAGGCAAAATATCTATTTTATTTATTTACTTTTTTTTTCTTTAAGTAAGCTCCATGCCCAATATGGGGTTTGAACTCACAACCAGGGAGTAAGAGTTGCATGCTCTACCTGCTAAGCCAGCCAGGCACCCCAGATAAAAAATCTATTTTAAATCAAGGGGAAGTGAATATCCCAAATTAAAGGTAAAAATTCCTCAGTTTCAACACCACCAGCACAATTTAACAAATCAAGTTATGTCAGTGCCTAGAATCTCATGATGTGAGAAAACATGAGAAAGCAGAACATTCCTAGTGCCCAGTAGAGATTTCACCTAAGCCATCACAGACTTGCATACCACCATAGAGTTCATATTCCCACCTCTTGCTGGCCTTATTGTTTCATTAATATAAAAAAGCTGTCCCTTAAATGAACCAATAAATACAAAGTTGCCAAGAAAAATATTAAAATATACTTTGTAAATTTTAATACTTTTTAAAAAGATGTTTCCAGTTGTATGGATATAAATTCAGCCAAAGAAAGGTAATAATATGATTATAAATAATGGTCAACAAAAGAAATCAGAGTTGTCCTTGCTGTGGTCCTCAGAGCTGTGTGAGCTTTGGAAAATGCCTAAGTATTCTAAGTCCTGGATGGCATGTCACTAAAATGACAAAGATGTTTATCTCAAAAAGCTGCTATGAAGATTAAAAATATATGTCTATACACTGTCATAAACTGTGTGTGCATAGACTGATTCATATAACCTATATATATAAACACTTAATGGTCTCATTTAACATATACATATGTGCATTTATGCATACATATATATGCTTGTATGCACACACATAAGTAGATATTTCCCCCTATACATTTTCTTGTTTATTTTTTAATAGACTTTACTTTTTAGAGAAGTTTTAGTTTCATAGCAAAATTGAGCAGATAATACAGAGTCCCATATAATTATTAATTCCCTCCCCCACACAACTTTCTCCATTATTAACATATCCCCTGAATTAGTATCATACATAATAGTTGCGTTGTCTAAAAGTCCTCTGTGCTCAATCCATTCATCCTCTCCCCTATTCATTTTTAAACACTATATAAATGTATGGCATTGAGTTTTCCCGTCTTAGCAGGAGGAATTGGGAAAGTATGGTGATAGTTCAAGTATAGCAATAGCTCCCTCTGTATCTAGTTGATATTTTATAAGGAATATTTTCCTGAATGTATGATTTATTGTTGACTAAATAATGCACATTACAAATACACATATTACTATATTTAAAACAAGTAGAATTGTCTTCTGAGTAAATGCACTTATTTTCAAGAGTTACTAAATTCATAGTAACTATTAACTATTTTTCCTACATAAATGACAAAATACAAATTATATCATGTGACAACTTTTGAGATATATATATATATATATATATATATATATACTTTTGAGAGAGAGAGAGAGAGAGAGTGTGTGTATGTATGTATGTGCACGAATGGGAGAGGGGCTGAGGGAGTGGGAGAGAGAGCATCCCAAGCAGGCACTGGGCAGTCAGTACAGAGCCCCACGCAGGGCTCCATCTCACTATTATGAGATCATGACCTCAGCCAAAATCAAGCGTTGGATGCTTAACTGACCGAGCCACCCAGGTGCCCAAGATATACAATAATTCTGAAGATAGATCTTTATACTTATTTGAAAACATTGGTCTAGGTAAATTACAGTACCAATAAAAACTCAGTTCTTATGTATTCAAAATTACATTTCAGACTGAGTAAATTATCTAAGCATTTACATAGGAAAATTCAGGAAAGCATCAACAACCATTTCAGTAGTTATGAGTACTAAACAACAAGCTCTTTGGTACCAAGTAGTATACATTTTTCATAATTGCATTTTCATTAACTGTCTCTAAGTATCTCTTAGATAGTAGTTCTCAGAATTTGGTGAAGTCAATGGAAATAAACTTTTATCTCATAATTAAAACAAATAAGCACACCAAACTTAATGTAACATTCCTTTGCTGTCTTTTCTAATATTGACTTCCTTTCCCTTTTAGACCCTTTTGCAGTTTTAAGTATTACTTATTGATTTATTGCCTGTCTCCTATGCCAGTTTGAGATCTGGGGTCATGAGTCTTTAAATCACTAGGGTAAAGTTAGCATCTACTACACTGGATGCACACAATAAAAATGTGTAGTCTGACAATGTACTTGATTTGTGGCAGAGTATACATTATTTATTGGCCTACACATAGCTTACAAAAACGAACATATGTAAACAAATAATTTGTTCTTCAGCCACATAAATGAAAACCATGGTTCCAAATATGAGACATTTCTTTAGAAATGGCTGAAAGTCATGTGTCGTCCTAATGGTGTTTGTGATTTGTCAAAGTCTGAAACTTGAATGCTTTTTCTAAGAATTAAGCTAGTATTGCTTCTAAATGTGAAGCTACTGTTAAAACCTTCAGTATACGGATCAGCGTGCCATCTTTAATGCACACGTGAGTAAAAGCATTGCCACATCCTCAAAAGCTCTTTTGTAATGATGAAGAACGAGGATAACAAAGCTATTTGAAAAGATGAAAGGGGCTCCTGTGTGGCTCAGTCAGTTAAGCCTCCCTCTTGATTTCAACTCAGGTCAGGATCTCACAGTATGTGAGATGGAAGTCCTTGTAGGTGCTCTGCACTGGCTGCCTGGAGCCTGCTTGGGATTCTCTCCCTCCATCTCTCTTTGCACCCCCCCCCCACTCATTCCCCCTCTTCCTCTCTCTGTGTCAAAATACTTTAAAAAAGAAACAGCTGCATACAACACACACATATAAGCAGATTTACACATCGTCTTGCCTTTATGCTATATTATTGCATTATAGTAGATATTAGATTTTCCCATTACAACCATTAAAATCCAAGCAGAGGTAGTAATGTAAAATATTTTCAAGGATGCCATTAGTAGATCCTTGTCCGTCTTTTCAATATGTGTTGTTCTAACTTAGATAAGTTTTTTTTTTTTTCTCTCAGAAGTGAAAATTGAAACTGATTCAAATGGAGAAGACCTTGAACTAAGCATTTGCTTTTTCTTTGGCTAACATATTGACAAACAACTCCTATCATTTTGTAAGGGTTGGGTGGATGTCTATTTCAGTCAATTAAAGAACTTGTCAACCCAACAGAGGGTAATTATCCCAAAAGAACAGCAAATTGCCATCCAAAGGGTTGTGAAATGTGTGCAAATACAATTTATTCAACTAAACAAAATTTATTGCTTCTATTAGCATGTATTCCACACTTCTCAAATCCTAGGAGTACTTTAGATGCATAGAAGTCCTCTTAAATTATTTTTAATGATGCAGCACATTACTCATATTAGTAACTATATGTCCATTATAAGATTTTAAAGTTTTATTTAAAAAAAAAAAAAATTCTAGGGGCAACTAAGTGGCTCAGTCAGTTAAGCGTCTGACTCTTGATTCCAGTTCAGGTTATGACCTTATGATTTGTGAGTTCAAACCTTGTGTGGGGCTCTGCACTGAGAGCATGGAGCCTGCTTAAGATTTTCTCTCTCTCTCTGCGCACCCCCCTGCCCCCCACTCACACTCTCTCTCTCAAAATAAATAAACTTTAAAAAATATTTAAAAAAAAACACAATTCTAGAATTTCATGGGTTCAACGATCTACGTTGTTGTTTGGGAAGCTAAGCCATTTGTTCAAAGTAATTCAAGCAACCAACCACCAAATATCTTTAAACTCTTATCAGAAAATAGCTTAACCCAGGCAACTACAATCTCAGAACCTATACAGTGTTTTTAATCACAGAATTACTGCTGGAGTTTTTATATATGTTACCACATTCAAAGTTAGAATTGAAATCAATATAGACCTGCTGAAACTGGATGAAATCTAATATCCACAAATTTTACACTCATGATACTAGTAATTAAAACCATTTTCAAGAACAAAGTGTACATTTATAAGATTTTTTTGTTTAATGCTTCATATCCTTAAAATACCTATAGCAAAGTCTAAAGTGCTAGATCCTATTTATATATAGCAGAGTCAAAACTGTAACTAAATCTGTAATTTTTAGGGGAAAAAGTCAAATAGTTAAAAAAAAATGCCAGCAAGCTGAATTTCAGCAAATACTGTATACATGTATGGCATCAGCAGATAATGAATAGATATTTGAAAGTAACATATCTCTAGCCTTAATGGACAGAGATCTTTTTTGCTTTATTTTTGCTTCTTAGTCCAATTTTTTTTCCTCTTCATCTCTATTTTTCGAACAAATTCAAATAATATAATGGATTTCAAAGGCACCAGGTGCTGTTCATTTGATTCTGAGAAAACTGGAAATCTGAGCTGTTTTTTTTCCTTTTAAGTGAAGTTTCTATCTTTCCATTCAATTATGATAGGATTAACCAGAGCTAATGACAATCAAAAAAATAAAAGGAAAGAAAAGAAAGTATGCCTTATTGAAAATCCACACCAAGAAGAAAAAGGCCAGCTGATGTTTTTAATCAGCTTCATTATTCCTGTCATTAATGCCAATCCATAACAAAACATCCAAAGACTCTGAGATTCATTAATGCCACTTAAATATCTAATTTTACTACATTTTGGAGGCTGAGTTTTTAATATCATTATGTGTTCACAAAAGGGATATAATTTGAATGCAATTCCTCCCATTTGAAAATAGCCTATTAGTCACATTCTATCAAATACATACATATTAGTATGAAATAAAACAACATAAATTTTATGAATAGCTGACATTTATATAACATGTCTGATAAATTTTATGAATAGCAGGCATTTATATAACATGTCTGATAAAATAATTTGATTGCGTAGAGAGAGAAAGAGATCTAAAAGATAACAAGAAAACAGCCAGTAAGGGAGGGCTTCAGTGAACCTCTGGGAAGTTTCCTTGGGTATTCAGTTACAGTGCATAAGTAAGTGTCACATGAAACAGTCATTCCAGTTAAAACCGCACGGCTGTTACTTGAACTTGCTCCAACTTTGGTGATAACAAAGTTCTGTAAAACCAAAGAACTGTTCTCCTAACCTAAACTTCTTAGGCCTAAACTTCTACTCTGTTTTCTTTAGAAGAAAAGTCTCAGTAACCACAATGAAGTGCCCATTCCTCAAATATTTATTAGGCATTTTCCAGACTTGGTGGTAGGCAGTGAGGATGTAATGATAAGTAACATTCCCAGTGACAGACTGTAGTCAAGTGGTGTGTACAGCTTGAGAATCAGCCACTGTGCAATATTCCGAAGCTGTCTAGACAAGCAGCCTGTCAAGTGACATTACAAAGACAAATCCAGTAGTGCAGTGTGCATCGTCCTTGTAAGGCCTCCAATAGCAATGCAGAGGTAAGTGACTCTGAGGCAAATAATATATATCATGACTTCAGCACAGTCTTGAACTAGCTGTTCCAAAGAATAAAGTCAGTAACCTCAGCATTGCTACCATATGAGTCTTCAGCTTCAGTGTAGACAAGATGGCTGGTGCTGAGGGTAGTGGGATAGCAGAGTTCCCCGGCTGTGCAGAGGAATCAGTGGACTGGGTGGAAGGGTAGTGGTGGAAATGGCACAAAAATTTGCTCCAGGGAACATCATGTGCTGACCTGAGGCAAAGTGGAAATGGTAGAGGAAAGAACAGCTGGAACCAGCTTGGGAGAGTGTGTGTGACAAGACACTAGAGAGAGGAGGGCAAACTGAAAGCAGTCAACAATTGCTGAAGCTATGCTTGTTGGAGTTAAAGTCACTGATGAAACTCCCGCTGGAAGGATGTTGTTGGTGAGATCTGGAGATAACAACTAGCTCACCGAAATATATCGTACTCAAGACACAATTTAGTGTGATACATCACAGGAAAGCCATTTTGAAAAAAACTCTGAGAACAGGTCTAATTTACCGAAGCATAGGCATATCTGAGGTTTCATGTATAAGTCTGTGAGAATAGTTGACAACACAAGAATATTTGTAAATCAGAAATGTAATCACGTGCATCCACTTCAAGCTTCCTAGGAAATTTTATGACAGCTGTCTGAATTAATCCTTGGTGCCCTGATGGCAACATCTCTGTGCTACATCACTTATTATCTCCCTGCATGATGGTCCTTATATGAATAACTAAGCCCTTCAATAGTCTCCTCATTGAAGTCACTCTTTGGAATGCGACATTATTAAAGAGATACTTGATCTCAGTTTTCAACCTTGGAGAAAAGAAACCATGACTGGGTCAAATGAAAGTGTCAAGCAGGAATAGGCCTGGCAGGGAAATCTATAGTGGAGTGCCAACTCCTTCTCCACGGGGGTGGTGTTATCAGGATGACCTCCAACTCACTCAGCAGCATTTTAAATGTGCAGTGCTGCTGGCCAGCCGCACATATCCTGTGAAGTTCTCAAAGATTGATTTTGCTTCCTGGGGAAATGCTATTTATTCGCATCTGTTTTCAAGGTTTTTAAGAAGGAATAAAAAAAGCAAAAAACACTTGCCTTCCCACTGCCTGTAGGCAGGCTTAGAGAAAGACATTACCATGCCTTTTAAAAATATTGAATTAGTTGCCTAATAATGTTTTCTTTTAAATTATTCTAAAAAGAAAAACAGTTGGCATATATTGGGGCATGTTTTACATAAAAAAGCAATTTCAGTAATGACTGAACTAATTTAAATCAATTGTTCTAGTTTTAAACAATAAAACATAAAAAAGGGAAGAAAACTTCTCTTTTTAGTTACTTCTATGCATTTCACTTAAGAAATACATTTTCCATGTTAGAAAACTTGTAAGAAAGTAATGTTTCACTATATTAACACTGATATTGAGATATAGGTAGATAGAGATAGATACAGATCAATGTATCTTCTATCTATCTATCTATCTATCATCTATCTATCATCTATTTATCTATCTTTAGTTTCTACACTCTAGAGTTAATCCTCGTGGTGATTATGACAATTGCCTTAAATTCTTTAAGTTACTATTATTTCCTCATTATTTAATTTCTCCTTCTCCCCCCTCCCCCTGCCACTGCATTATTTTAAAATATTGGAAGAAAAAAATCCCTGACTGTTAGGGATGGAAGGTTTTGCTGAAGTCAATCTATGTATGAAAATTTATGAGAAAAAATTATTCACAAGTAATTAAGACTTAGATTCTCCATTTTCATTATAATTCTTGAAATCTGTTTTATCAACTGAAATACATATAATAGAGAGGTCAGAAGATTTATATGACTGTGCATATCAGAAAAAATACACAGCTAAATTTAAATGGCATTTTTAGAATAATTATATTTAGATTTGTTTTATGTTATTCACCCGCTAGATTCTGTACATTATTATAACATCAAATATGTCAAAGCCTCGTAGCTATTCAAGCTAGTTCTGATGATTACATACTGTTACATTCTGATTAGGGGCGTCATTGCAATCACTATGCTGCTTTAAATTACATATTTTGATCACTATCTCTCTCACTAAGCTGTAAGCATGTGAAGGAAACTGAAAATGTTTGTGGAATTGAATGTGTTTATTTACAAAATGTTTATTTTTCAAATTGGATAAGGATGCTCTTATTTATCATGAAAATGGTATTCTTTACAGGCAAGAAATTGGGCTTCATTAGGGGTTAGCAGAAGAGAGGCATGATAAAATTTCAAGGAATCATTAGGATAAATTGTCCAATGATGTCCTATTTGAATTGTTCTCTGTAATATGTATTTGATGGGAGTAAACAGCTTATTGTTCATTATCTTTATCTGCTTACATTCATAATAGGTTTATGTAATTTATGGCTAATTAAACTATAACCACTTGAGTAAAGAGATCTTATGTTTCATTATATGCCTTAAATTCCACAACATACAGTATGATGACCTATTAAAATGACACTTAAATTATATATTTTATTGATTATATAATACATATATATACTCGATATAAAAGTGTAATTCACTCTCAACTCAACAAATGTTAACTGAGTGCCTACTGTGGCCAACGCCATGCTCAGGCCCACAGGTAAGATTAAGGAAACACAATCCCTCACTGAAAGAGACAAGTTAGGAAGCAGGTATAATAGTCTACAGCCAGCAATGTAACCTGGTGGGTTATTTATGATATGAGACATACTAGTCTCATCTTACTGGTTTATGGAAGAACATCAAAGAGCTAATGACTATGAAAAGAACTTTAGGAAAGGTAAAAGTTAGGCAGTTTAAACAGTGGAGTGCACAGTTTCCAGACAGAGAAGAGCATATGGAAAGGTTCAGAACTGCAAGATGACAAGAAGGTCTTGAGCACTAATAATCTTGTCAGAACATAGAGCACAGCTGAGGGAGGAAAGTAAGATCTTGAATATTGTATTAAGAAATTTATACTAATCTAAGATTAATTTCTTGTCAATATCTTCTTTTGACTCTTTGGCTTGGGTAAATGAACCACTGGAGGTACTGTTTTCTGAGATAAAATAAAAGGGAAAAAGTCAGTTTGTGGCCTAACAGCAATTGAGTTTTTAGATATTTTGTAATTGAGATGCTCTTGAAACAACAAAAATATCAAAATAGAGAGTATCAATACTACCAAAATATACCAGACTTGAAATGAGAAAGAGCTCAGATGGAGATACATACACTTTGTAAAGTCATCCTTATGTGGATGACAATTGAAGTCACATAGGTTGAAATCTCAAAAATGAGTATGTAGAGGAAAAACATTCAAGGGTTTATGAAGTCTCTGTGGATTGATAGGTCAAGAAAAAAAATGTGAAATTACCTATGAAGAATCCTTAAAACACTGAGCAGCATTTCTAGGAATGGACAGACAGTGTCTTTACCAAGGCAAATGCTTAAGCAAATCAATAAAACCAACAGGCTCTATTCCTGGGAACTATCTTCCATGTGGGTCCAACAAAATGCAGCCTGAGATAAGAGTTTGAGACATTAAATTGGCTACATTATTTAACAAAAGAACTTCTTTCATTCAGTTTTCCAGGGAATTGTTTAAATCAGTGCCAAAAATTATTTTACAAAGAAATATGCATCTCACAATAAATCAAATAATAACTAAACACGCAAGGAAGCAAAGCATCATCAACATATGGTACATGACTAACAGACTTTTTATATACTAATGTTAACAGATTTCTTGTACTAAGTACCAGAGATTTTAACACTATGATAGTATGTTAAAAGAAATAACACAAGTGTAAACATATTTTCAAGCAACAGAAAACTACAGAATGTGATGTAGCTGATTTGGATAGAAAACAGAAGTTGAAGGAAAAAAAAAAATATATATATATATATATAATGAGGAAAATATAAAACTCAATGAAAAAGTTGGACAACAAATTAGAAACATATAAATCTGGAGGAGATGTCAAAAAATTATGCCAAAATAACACAAGGGAACAGAGAACATAAAGACTATAATGAGAAGGTTTAATGTGCATTTAACTGGAATTCCAGAAAGAAGCGAAAGAAGAGACAGAGAGCATATTTTAAAAGGTAACAGCTGGAAAATTTCCCAAATTGTCAAACAACACCAATCTTCACATCCAACAAGCCTAATAAATTTCAAACACAATTAAAACACACACATACACACATAGACATGCCTCATCAAATCATAGTGTCACTTCAGAAGATTAAATGCAGAAAGATGGTCTTAAAAATCATTAGAACAAAAAGAGAAATTAAACACAGAAAATGGACGGTCTGAGAAGAACTGATTCTTCACACTGATGGTGATGGAATGTAAATCTCTGTAATGACAGAAACTGTCAAGCAAGGAGTCGAATCCATAAGAATGTTTTTCATGTAGAAATAGTACTACTCTCAGATGATTCGTAGGCAACAGTGACTCCTGCCCTGACCCTGTGGCTTTAAGGTTTCTTTTCTGGGCCTCTTTTCTTTTTCTTTTTTTTTAATGTTTTTTAAATTTTGTTTTAATTTAATGTCTTTCTTTCTTTCTTTCTTTCTTTTTTTGAGAGACAGAGAGACAGAGCACGCGTGGGGGGAGGGGCAGAGAGCGAAAGAAACACACTCCAAAGCAGGCTCCAGGCTCTGAGCTGTCAGCACAGAGCCCAGCGTGGGGCTCAAACCAAGGAGCTGTGAGATCATGACCTGAGACAAAGTCTGATGCTTAACCAATTGAGCCACCCTGCTACCCCACTAGGCCTCCTTTAGTATGATGCTAACTGACAAGGCTGTGAATCTATAGGGACCCAGGATATGCCCATCAAAGCGCAGGACCTGTTTCTTCCTAAATTGTGTTCTGTGGATCTAGAACCCCAGAATTCTGTGTTACAGTAGTTTCAAATTACTTTTCAGCCTGTACAGGACACATCCCCAGGCATATCTGCCACTGGCTGGACAAAAAACTCTGCTATAACTCTTATCGCACTCCCAGGCTTGAAGACTAACCAAAAGATGGCTCTTTGAAGAGACAGGCTAGGTTTTGAACAGTCATGCGAACAAGGTGTCTACACTCAGGTGCTCAGGAGCCCAGGAGGTCAGAAATGAAGGAGGGAGGGGAAGGACTAGGAGTCTCCAAGTGTAATCCTGCACTGGGCTCTAAAAATATTGAGGGCGGGTATGTATAAAGAGGTTTTCAAGAGAGTTCCTTAACAGTGGAATTTTGTTACAGAATTGTTAAGGCAATGTTTCACTCAAAAGGAAAAATGAAAGAGGAGTTATAAAATCTTCAAATATTCAAAAGAAAAGAAGGATAGAAAAATAAAAATTAAGTGAGACCAATGGAAAAAATAAAACAGGACTAAATAAAAAATAAAATTATTAGTAGTCAGCTTAAATCTAAATGGTGTAAATATGCCAGCAAAAGATAAAGAGTATCAGACTGGATTAAAACCTATACTCAACCTTTATACTGTTTAAAAGAAGCACATGTAAAATATAAAGAATGAAAAAGGTCAAAATCCAAGAACACACACACACACATACAACACACACCCATAGATGTGTGCATAAATTTATATTTATACATAAACTCTGCACAAAAGCAGTTGTAGCCATATTGACATCAGACAAAAGAAACTTTAAGGAAACAGGGAATACTGGCTATCTATATGAAAACTGCATGGTGAGTAAAGCTTCAACTTAGCAGGAAGATTAAAAAATGTGAAGTTAGCATGCATCTATGAACATAGCTCTACAAAGTGTCTTTGAGTCAGGGTTCTCTAATAGAAAGAATAACAGTAAGAATAACTAGCTTAGGTGGGGGAAAAAAAAACTTTTGATGCAAAATGAAGTGATTAGCTCATGATGTCTGGAGGGCAGAAAGACAGTGAGGAAATGGCTAAGGATTCTAGGCTTTAACACCTGCACTCAAGGACATGGTGCAAAGGGGAGTCAGGGTGTTGAGTCACCGTGGGCAGCTGGCACTGCATGGGACTGTCACTGCTGCCACCACCAGGTGCCAGCAGCGCTTCCACTGGGATGTCTTGGTGAGTCCATTGCATACTCCCTGTTTCATCTTTGAGTGACTTGTTAAAGGTCAGAGGTCCAGAGGAGAAGTGACCCTGTGTGTCTCAGCTTTTAGAAATTAGGGAAGAAGTCTATCCCTTTGGGCTCCCATGTTGGGAATAATGCAATATTGTATCCTCCTTTTTTAAATATATTTTGTTTGGATTAGGGGTGAGGTAAAGAGCTTCAACATTTAGGCAATTGCCTCCGTTTTCCGCAATACTAATTACCATATAATTTCCTGAGAATTACACGACCACTTAGAATGAGGTAGGTGTGTTTGTGTTTAAGAATGTAAAACATCCAACTTGGGGAACCTGGGTGGATCAGTCTTTTGAGTGTCTGACTTCAGCTCAGGTCATGATCTCTCAGTTCTTGGGTTCAAGCTCCACATGGGCTCTGTGCTGACAGCACGGAGCCTGCTTCAGATTCTCTGTCTCCTTCTCTCTCTGCCCCTTCCCAGAAGAATGCTCTCTTTATCTCTCTCAAAAATAAATAAGCATTAAAAAAGTTTTTAAAGAAGTTGAAACATCCTGACTACCAATTCTGTCTTGTGTTCTGCCCCCCCCCCGCCACACACACACCCACAACCACATCTACACCATAGATACTCACATTTATCTAGCAGTGGCATTTAGTAAAAAATGAAATGAACTGAAAGACTAAGAAATACTAAGATAGACTATTGCTGTAACAAATAACAGAATAAAAACTTCCCTTAAAACTATAGCCTAAGGTTCAAAGAATCAATTTTTCATGGAAATTACTACGGAGAAGGAATTCAACTTGCCTTTTCATGCCTAGCTCTGAATGGTATTTCTGAATTATTGATTCACCTGTAAGAAATGTTCCTAAAATAACCTTAATAATTAAGGGAATGAAATTCAATTTCCAGATAATAAATAGCTTGTCTCACACCACTCTGACCACACGCACACACACACACACCCACACACGCACACACGCACACCATACAGAATTGAGACCTTTATATATGGAGCCCTGCTTGCCACAATCACTTACTAAACAGTCTTGAGGATGTGGCTGGCAATTTGACAGGGAGAGGCAAGTTGACAGCTTCTCATCAAATATCAAGCACTCCTGTGTTTCCTATGTCAATCTGGATTTGACATTTAATTTAAAAAGTATCTTAACATAGGTTTATATACAATAAAACAGATGGCAGCTACAAAACAATTTTGTCTTATTTAATGCTGAAAAATGCCTGTTGCCCAGAAGGCAGAATTATTTTAAGAGAAGCATCGCTGCTTTAATTCTGGGAATATTGGCAGTACTAAGAAAAAAGCATTTTCAGTAGTTCAAGATATTGCATTTGGCTCAGAAACAGAAAGTAATGGTGTCTAATAAGAAAATAGTGTTACTGTGAATATAGAATTTTTATTGATATGTTTAGTAACCAACTTGAATAAAAGTATACTGTATGTGTGTGTGTGTGTGTGTGTGTGTGTGTGTGTGTGTGTGAGAGAGAGAGAGAGAGAGAGAGAGAGATGTACATAAACCATAAGTATATAAGAATTGGCACATTGTGTTTCATAGATTATTTCTTTCTTTTTATTTGAAAAATAAACACTTTATTTGCTCATGAAAAATAGAGAATAGAAATGGCAATATTCTGGTTTTACAGAAAAACAAGTACATTCCTAGTATAAAATAATTAGTGATAGAATCAATGTTTTTCATCATATCATCAACCTGATAATAATTGTTTTGAAATTATCTAAATGTGACAAGCTAAGGAAAAATAACATTTTGTAGATAATGATTTCAGTGTATTACTTTCAGTGTATTAGATTGTATTAGGAAATGAAAGCTTAATATTCATCATTATCTCTTAAATTTCAAAATTACATTATAAAACTATGCTAAATTTAGCATAATCAAAATCATAATCAAATTAATTAATACCATAAAAATACTGGGTAGCAATGTATTAGGATAGCAAAAAAAGTCATGTTTAAAATACTGGGTCTTTGTAAACTTCGTAAACTTTGCATTACTACCATTTCAGGCACTACTTTCTTAGTACTTTCTTCCCTCAATGGTTTCATATTAGTACTGGCCGGTGAATGGCTCCATCTTTGATATGAAAAACAGAAGTAGGGAGAAGTCATTATATTCTCATGAGATAACTCATCGCAATATGGCTGCTAGTTAGATTTCATAGCAATTTCCAGCTTTCTTGTTGCAAGTTGATACAGTTTGTAGTATACTATTCAAATGATTCCCAATTGTGGTGTTTTCCCTGCAAAATTTCAAAAACCATTTCCTTTGGTTATGCAGGCTGATGTCTTCTGTGACGGTTTCCATGACTTTCCAGTAGCAACCCCATGATCTGTCTGTGCAGCCTCTGATCTTTCTACATTTGTGAAATCCCTAAGTCCTTTATTAATCCCTTTTGTCTCATAATGCTTAATGTGGCTCTGTTTAATTGAAAAAATACAGAATGTTGACCTTAACCAAAAGATGTATGGCTTACACATTAATGACCTACACTGAAGACCTATAACTATACTGGCTATAAAGTAGTTTTACAGCTTCTGGGTATTTGCTACCTCTATGTGCCATCTGATGACAGGGCTGGCCCATTATCCAAATAAACAACAATCAAAAAAAAGCAACAACAAAAAAGCAAAAAGCTGTCCTTCCACATGGAAGTTAATAATCTAAATTTTAGGGGTCCCTAGGTGGCGCAGTACATTGAGTGTCTGACTCTTGATTTCAGCTCATGTCATGATCCTAGGGTCTTGGGATGAAGCCCGACATTGGGCTGTGCCGAGCATGGAACCTGCTTAAGATTCTCCTCGCCCTGCTCTCAAATAAAATTTCAAAAAAAAAAATTAAAGTAACTTAAATTTTATTCCTTAATAGCAGTTCTTGGCAAGGTTTTGTTTCCTCTTACATAGGAATGCTTGAAGTGGTATTGCCCTAAACAGAATCATTCATATATATCTTATTGTGAATAAAAAATCTAGGGCTGTATTCTCTACCCAACCATGCTGTTCCAATGTTCTTTATTAATTTCACTTCTATCTGGTTTTAACTTCTCTCTTCAAGCAGAGAATGATTATCATATTTTGCCTGAGACAATACTGGTCTTTAAAACAAATTATCAGTGTTGTCGTTTTGGGAAAAATAAATGAAGAGGTCTATCTCACTCAGATAATATTTTGTCCTTTTCTTTCTAGTGTAAACTGATTGCAGGTAAAAAACAAACCTTGTTTATCAATACACGCACCTGTTGCTTTCTCAACCACAGCTTACAGCACAGTGTCTAGCACATAAGTAGGTACTCTCTGAATGTCTGTAATTAAATAATATAGTTTCAGTTCAAGTGAGGTGAGAGACAGGGATGTCACAGAGTCCCTCACTGGACAGAGAGTCATACTGGGTAAAATAAAAAAAAAAAAAACAGAAACAAACAAACAAGAAAGAAAACACAAAACAAGAAAACACAAAATGGTCAGATTATACTTATTGCATAAATGCGGTAGGACCAGTCCATGGTATTGTAAGAATAATAACAGAATGACAAAGATAGACCATCTTTCATAAGAGGCTGTTAACTTTCTTCTGCAATTATATATGTACACATCTATATAGAAGAAAAGAGGCCATTGTGTTTTACTTTTTGAACTTGTCAAAATTATTCTGTATGTTTCATAAACTTTGACACTTGTAATAATCTTATGTAGGAGATATAGCCACTACTTACATAATCAAATGCAAATTTCTCATATATCAGTTCCTCTAAGAAGAGTTTGTTTTCCATCTCAAATCAAATTATTCACTCCCCTCTTTGTGATTCCATTTTATATCACACCAGATTTTACCATAACGATTTTAACATTTTATTGTACTTGTCTCTCTACAAAATTGCCTACCCTGGAGAAAGTAAGCATTAAAACTACATACTTCTAGAAGTGCTTGGCTGGCTCAGTCAGTTTAGCAACTCACTGGTTTCCACTCAGGTCATGATGTTACAGACATGAGATTGAGCCCCTTTGCAACAAGACCCTGTGTAGAGCCCTGTGCTGAGCATGGAGCCTGCTTGGGATTCTCTCTCTCTCGCTCTCTCTGCCCATGCCCACTCTCTCTCTCTTACTCTCAAAATGAATAAATAAATATTACAAAAAAATACACACTTCCAGAGGTGCCTGGATGGCTCATTTGATAGAGCATCTGACTCTTGAGCCCAGAGTCATGAGTCCCAAGTTGGGCGTGGAGCCTCCTTAAAAAAATATATCCTCATCAGCTAGTATAGTTCCAAGAACACTGTTTGTTGAATGAATAAATGAATGAATGAATGTTTCTTCAATGAATGTATAGAGAAACTGTTTTTTTCCATATAGGCTTATTCTTATTTGAAGGCTTGGATATGATGTTCTTCATTCCTAAATCAGCCAAGAAGAATGTAAAAAGAGAGGGCACGGAGAAAGGTAAGAGAATATTTGGCTCATTACTCACAAAGTAGATTACACAACATTAATCTACCCCTGCACACTTGATATAGTGAAGCTTGGAATTATAGTTTGTGTGCACAGAAAGAAGAGGAGAAATATAAACATTGGTAAGCACCAGCATTCCATGCCACAGCAGGCGATGGCTGTGTAGTATGATTTTACAACGTCTGTTTTGTAGAGAAGATTTTTTCGTGGGAGAAAAACCTCATGGGGAATAGAGAGAATAGAGGGTAGATGATGACATGCCTATTTCCTTTGTGGCACCAGGAAAGAAACGTGAGCCACTGCAATCAAGGGGTGAAGGCCATAGGTTCTCAGGATTGCAGAGGAAAACTGTGCAAGTCTCTGGTCAGAAGCCCATCCAGGTTGATGTCCAGGTGACCACACAGGATTATATATTGAGAGGAAACCCTTTTTGTCTACCACAGGGGAAACTGTGTACCATTCTGACTCTTTAAGGAGGAGAAATACTCAGAGCATTGGGTGTTAGCATCTCTGGTAACGATGCGGGCATTTCAGTGTGGTGACTGGCAGTGGTGAAGCTTCCACAAGCAAGTGTGTGTGGAGCAGGTTTGGACAAGTGGCAGATGAGATCGTGGTGGGAGAGCAAGGCAGCACAGTACAGGACTGCAGTTCAAATCCACAGACAGGTGTGTGTGTGTGAGTCTTCCCTGAGAGCCCAGAAACCAGCACAACACACTGCGGAAGGAAGAGCTGTGCTCACACCATTGCATAGGTCAGGGCTATCAGACACAGAGTCATTTGAGTACAAAGGATTTGAGTAAAAGGTTCCAAGGGCCCAACTGAAATTGGAAACTATAAATCTGCCCCACCTGGCAAAGCTATGTGATTTTCTCTAGGAAAACACCGCAGCTCAGAAGATGGAAAATGTGATTAGAGAGATCCAGGTTGAGAGTGTGTTCAGATGGAAGTGGAAGAAAGGCAGGATCACAGGGAGATTGAAGACAAGAATGATAGGAGGTTACTCAACATGATGATGAACCTCATTAGGAATATAAACCCAAGAAGCGTAATATGAAAGAGAGAGAGGAGAGAGAGAGAGAGAGAGAGAGAGAGAGAGAGAGAGAGAGATTTAAGGCCTAAGTGAATGAATGGTTATATTTATTGAGGAGAAACATTTGTTATTAGAGAGAGAGATTTAGGATGCAGTTCAGTTTATAGGATTATAAATCTTGTCTTTGGACTCAGGAAGAGTTTACCAAAGAAAAACGATGTGCTATCATTGTCGTAAAAAATATTTAAAAATTTGGAATGCAATAAAGTTACTCAGCCTAATGAAAACTGTGGAAATGGGGAGAAACAAAATGAATGGCCCATCACATTTTTCTTGGAATGAAAAGCTACAGCCTGGCATTTAGAAGATGTATTAATTAAGAAAAGTATAATAGCTCTTCTTAATATTCTCAAATTTTGTTCCTTGAAACCAGAAAGCTCTATTTTTCATACATGGCATAGTACAAATGACTATGTGGCAGGGTGATACGGGGACCCAGGATCCTTTCAGGTGCTAGGGCCCTTGGCAGGATTTGCTTCATGTGGTTGGAAACAAGAGATGGGATAGTGAGGAGGTAGGAGTGAGGTGTTTTAGGGACTAGCCCTGGAAATGATACACTCCAAAGAAGTGGTACATTCTTTTCCATTGGCTGCAACTCAGATGGCACCACATAACTGCAAGAGAGCTGGGAATTATAGTTTGTGTGCACAGAAAGAAGATGAGAAATATAAACATTGGTAAACACCAGCATTCTCTGCCACAGCAGGTGATGGCTGTGTAGTATGATTTACGATGAAGGATGACAACAACAACAAAAAAGGTTGTAGTCTGGAAGGCTGATGTAGATCTAGAAAAACTCTTAGCTTGTCCCCAGACAAGACTTTTGTGAGAAAACAAATAACTTTCTGAGAATCTTGTCAGGAGAAAATATTATTCAACTTGTGGGCCCTAAATATAATCTGCAACAACAATGGGAGCAGATTAACATTTTTGGGGTCATTGTATCAAAGTGAGGATTAGTGTCAAGTGTTTGAGGAGAAGAGGGATGACTGGGTGAAGAACTGAGTTCCGATGGATGAAGAAAGGATTCTCCACATTGGTATCACAGGATGGCATGGAAAGGAGAAAGAACCATCTGACAGGGAGAGAATAGGGAGGCCATATATGCCAAGGATTTCAAGTATAAATTCATAGAAATAAATTATTTAATTATCTATAAATATTACTGTCAACAGTAATATTATGGCACAGAAAGGTTATGAAGGCACAGAAATAAATAACTTGTAACAGTTATCAGCAACATTTCTGGTGGTATATTTCTGTGACAGGAGAAAAAAAACAATATCTTATTTATTTATATTCAGGAAATATTTATCTATGATGTATCATACATATTAAGTTATTAATATTTTTATTCTCTACAGTTTTACTCATTTTTTTCAAATAATACATGTTTAGGGTCACTTTTAATGTACTTTGTTAGACACTGATAGAGGAAAAAAATGGGACAGTCTGCCCTCAGACTACTTAAAATATAGTAGAAATAATTTTGGATATACAGGTGAGTGCCACAAATGAAAAAGGTATACACAAAGAGTTTATGTACATAAATATGACCGGAATAAGAGAAATATGACTGAAGTGGATAACACTTACACAATCATGTAGACCTCACACACACATTAGAGAGCTTGCTTGACTATCCAAGAAATGTGTGTGGTGTGTGGTGTGTGTGTGTGTGTGTGTGTGTGTGTGTGTGTGTGATGGGATAGTAGATAAAGAGAGGAAAGAACAGTGCAGAATGGCATGCTTCCCCAGTAGTAGTCACTTTCAGGGAAATATAGTGAGACTTCTGTAGATGAGGAAGAGGGAACACCTGAAGCATTGGAAGGAGACAAAACTGTAGAAACTGGTACCTACCAGAACATGAAACCACTTTGGCTCAACGTTAAGGCATTTGAGCCCCTAAGAATCCACTGAAGAACTGTAAATGGAGAAATGGCTTCACCAATGAATGTTATAGGAAGGTCACCCTGGTTGTTGGGTAGAAAAAAACATGAGAATAGGTATGCAATTTATTAGGAAGTTAATTCAGTTGTTCAAGTAAAACTAGTAAATCCTAAATGAGGTAACTACTGGTAAAATTGAGAGAAGAGAATGCATATAAATGATACTAAGAATATAGACTCTAACTCTATGGGTTATTGCAAATATAGGAAAGTGAGATCAGAAAGCCTGGAAGTGATCTTGGCTGAGTGATTTCATTCACTGAGACAAGGAGAACAGGATAAGAACATATCATAAATATCTTGTATTGAGATGCCTATGTGGAGATGCTTTGTATGTGACTTGGACCTTTGGTATGGCGCTCAACAGAGATGGCTTGGTTGGAGAACTTACTCTCAGATTTGTTAGCATTTACATGGTACATAAAGCCATATTGTATATGAGGTCACCTGGGAAGATACAGTTAATAAGAATAAATGCCCAGGGCAAAGACTTAGGAATATAAAATGTAAGAGATGATTGGAGGAAGAAAGTAATGAGAAGGAATGAAATAAATAAATTTAAGAAGGAAAATCAGACATTATAAACTTAGAGAAATAAGGAGAAAAGAGCTTCAAAAGGGAGAGAATGGTCAACAGTTGCAAATAATGTAGAAAGCTCCAGGAGGCAGGAATGTATTGATTCAACTTTATGAGCAGGAGGACAAAACCATTATCTTAATTATACAAATTGTAGAGACATTACAGACATCAGGGTGATGAATTTTTCTAAAAAGAATGCTTCTCTTGGCAATACTTTTCCAAGTATTTCCAGAAGTCTTCTAGGGTCATATTTCTATTGTAAAAGTAATTTGAACATGCGGCCATGTATGCATATTTAATACATAAAGATACTGCTCAAGATCTTTGTTTAAAAACACAAAAACAAAAACAAAAAAAGAAACAGCAATAAAATAGATACAAAAGAAACCGTGATTGGAGCAGCAGAATGTTGTCAAGGAGAGACTCAGTTAAAATTATATCTTGACCCCAAGATTAAAATATGGTACAGAATATGGAAGTTCCATATTTCCCGTAGTTGATTTAATGTTTAGAGAGGATTCAGCAAAGAGATGAAAGTAAGTGATTTTCTTGTGCATGTGGACTTTAAACACCTGAGCCTTAAAGAAGATATGACTAATACTTTCATAAAATAGATTACGAGACTGATTCCAAGGCAAGCCACCCTCATTATAATGAAACTCTACCCATCCATAAATTGTTTGACAGGTCTTACTTTACTAAAATTAAATAATCAAGCTCATTTCTTATATAGCTAACGGCTTTATTTTTCTGAGCAAGGAAAATATGACTAAAATAGTGTTCTAAATAGTGAATATTAATACAAAGGTCTTCCAAGTGGTTATGGAGGTCATTGATTTGTTTTAAATTTTAGCTTTCTTTTTTTTTAAATATTTCTAATGTTTATTTATTTTTGAGAGACAGAGAGTAGGCATGAGCAGAGAAGGGGCAGAGAGAGAAGGAGACACAGAATCTGAAGAAGCTTCCAGACTCTGAGCTGTCACCACACAGCCTGATGCAGGGCTGAAACCCACGAACCACAAGATCATAACCTGAGCCGAAGTCAGAGGCTTAACCAACTGAGCCACCCAGGTACCCTTAAATTTTAACTTTCTTATTTGCAATTATACATTTTCTGAGGATTAGGATAAAGTCATTATTATTACTTTACTTTGTAAAATAAAATATTGAAAAAATTAAAATGGGGAAACTAGAATGTGTCTTCTTGTGAAAAGGTTTCTCAGGCGATCTCAAGGACTAACCAAGAAGGAAGTCATTGGTAAAGAGGGTATGACAGCCACTTGGGAGAGAGTAATCATAATCAGGCCATCTTCACATTTATGATAGCCATGCAAATGAAGGTGTATCATAATTACCCATGGACCCTATAGTTTAGGAAAACGGGCTCTTAAAACTTCAGATGCAAGTTATTTATGCCATACCTCTAAAATGGACAATATCTCAGGCAGTATGGAAAGCACAAAAAGGTACATCTCTCTGTGCAATTATATATAATAGTGTAGAAAAAGAAATGGAGGTGTATTTTAAAAGTTAGTACAGCTGCACTTGAGTTACAAGAAAATTAAAGGATGAGAGAGTATTTACCTAAGATGGAAATAAGGAACATAAAACATATGAAGAATTTACCACAGAATTTTAAGAATAATATCGGTGGGTCCTAAGCTTTAGTAGAGCTGATTTGATTACATGAGCATTAACAATTGCTAATAATTTCAAATATTGCTTTATTAAATGTATTTAGAATTAAATGATGTGAGAATACTTGGATCACTGCTTGAAGCTAATGGCTTAGTGTTTATGGATAATATCGCAGTTGCAGAATCCAACAATCCTATTCACTTCAGTTTTCTCTAGACCAGATTTCTTGAATTGAAAAAGATCTAGGAATCTTTTCCACAAATAAATTGACATCTAAGATGAAATAGTGATTATGTGATCACCCTAGCTTCTCTCTGTAAATTCAAGTTTCATCATTAAGAATAATTGCATCCATTATACTGAAAGTAGCTGCAAATTAATTGTTTGACCAGGGCAAATAATGACTGAGTAATGATGAAAACAGTAGAAAATTACCAGACCACTGAGAGCAGTCAAGTGTGATTATTTTAATCTACTCATTTTTATGTTGGTTTAGAAGTAGATAATTAATCAATATTTTAATAAAAGGTGATGTAACCACCATCAGTATAGATACATTCATGTTTATAAACTATCCTATGCTTTATTCTCAATCTTGCTCTGTTAAACAGTGGCAGTGATACGATCAGAGAAATGGAAAGCAAGACTAACATTTAGCTGAGGTGAAGAATATCTCTACATAAAGGAAAAAATGAGAAGGTAATTTAAATATCAAGCTTTCATTGTGTTGGACTTAATATATTCATTCATCCAACCCTCAAATCAACCTTATAAGTTAGATATTATTGTATATATCGTGATTGTTAGTTATCTGTCAACTTGATTAATTCAGAGTGCCCAATATCCAGTCAGACATTATTCTGAGTGTGTCTATTAGGGTATTTTTGGAATATTTTTAACATTTTTTAAAAATTTTTTTGTTCTTTATTTTTGAGAGAGAGAGACAGAGTGCGAATGGGGGAGGGGCAGAGAAAGAAGGAGACACAGAATCCAAAGCAGGATCCAGTCTCTGAGCTGTCAGCACAGACCCTGATGTGGGGTTTGAACTCACTAACCATAAGATCATGACCTGAAGTCAGATGCTTAACTGACTGAGCCACCCAGTCACCCCTGGGATATTTTTAACATTTAAATGGATAGATTAAGTAAAAGAGATTGCTTTTCCTAATGTGGGTGGGTGTCATCCAATCATTTGAAGGCCTGAATAGAACCACAGGCTGAGCCTCTCCTAGTAAGAGAATTCCTCTTGCCCGACTGCCTTCAAGCTGAGACATTGTTTTTGTTTTTGTTTTTCCTGCCTTCAGACTCAGCTGAAACATTGGCTCCTTCTGGGTCTCCAGCCTGCCAGCTTTCAGACTGGGTATACACCATGAGCTCTCCTATGTCTATCTCTAGCTTGCTGACTATAGACCTTGGGATTTTGAGACAATTCTTTGTAATCTCTCTTTCACTGTCTCTTTGTCTCTTTCTGAGCCTCTGTGTATGTATATGTATATGTTTTGTTTCCCTGAAGTCAATTCATGTATATGTATATATATATATGTATACACATATATAGATATATGTATATACATACACATACACATACACATATATAGAATATATATATTCTATATATATATTTGGAGATCTATTGGTTTATTCTTGGGAGAACTCTGACTAATACACATATTTATGGTTGAGGTAACAAAACCCTAGAGGACATCACTAAATAATTGCAACTCACACAGCTGTATGTGTGAACTGAGATACAAATCTATACCTTATTGATTCTAAAACCTCAGCTCACTTGACTACCTCACCTTGACTCCAGCACAGAATGGAAGGTGAGCTTAAACTCTCAGAAGATATAGTTGAATGGTTTAAATAAAAATGATGTGCTCTAGGACACGTATTGAAATGATCCAACTGAATAAAGAGAGACTATAGCAACACACATGAAAATGACATATGAGGGTTCATTCATTTCCTTAGTATCTATTAAGCATTTCTGTGCCAGGCACTTTTTTAAGAATTGGGGTTACAAAAGTTAAAAAATCTCTCATCTCCTATAGTATACTTTCTAGTAGATGAAGATTGTCAATTAACAATACAATTAAGGGAAAACAGTACATTAGATAAGGATAAGTGCTAAGGAGAAAAATAGAACAGGGAAGGAGGATAAACACTATTAATAGGAAGGTTGCAATTTCTGATAGATTAATTAGGAAAACCTTCACTTGAATAATGAAAGAGGTAAAGAAAGTAGCAACGTAAATATCTGATGGAAGAGAATTTAACAAGCCATCATTTTTTTCTTTCTAGTATCTCTTATTGAGATAAAAGTCAACATAAAGTGAACCATTTTATGGTGTGCAATTCAGTTGCATTTAATATATTCAGTCTATCCAGTTCCAAAACATTTTTATCATGCCAGAAGGAAACTCTGTACCCACTGCCATTCCCCCAGCCTCTGACAACCACTGACCTGCTTTCTGTCTCTGTGGGTTGACCTATTCTTGATCCTTCATATAAATGGAATCATACAAAATGTGACCATTTGTGTCTGACTTCTTTCAGTTTGTTTAATGTTTTCAAGGTTCATCCATGTTGTTAGTGAGAACAGCCAGTGCAAATGTCTATAGCAAAAGGATTCATTGGATGTTGGAGAAATTAATGGAAGATGAGTTCTAACACGTAAAAGGGCTGATTATGCAGGAGATTAGCTATTATGTGTGCACAGTTTGCAGGGTAATTTAATACCAGCAATAGCATTATGGGAGGGAGGGTTGAGAGATGAGAAAGGGCCTCCTTGCAATATGAGGAAGCAGAGGTCTCTCACGTCATTGAAAATTAAAAAGTCAAGCAAAAAAGTGTGGAACACTGTCGTCTGAAAAACTAGGAAAGGCTAATTCAGGTTTCACAGCATGACAAAGCCCAGAGTGATGTTTTGAGGCTCCAGTATAAAGCCCATAGTACAGAAGCAGAGTCAGAAAAACATGCAAATGGAATACCAAGAATAATTGTAACAGGCTAAAGGAGGAATTTCAAATATAATTACCAGGAAAGCTCAGTTACTTCCATGGTTTGCTTTTTATGAGCCAATGTATTGTTTAGGGCAAGTAAAGACTGAGAGACAATTTATAATATCCCCTTTCCGTAACATCTCTCCTCTTGTGGTGTATGTTGGAGTGGCGGTTCAGACTTTACCATGGTGGAAAATCCTGAGAAGTTCTAGGCTGTTTTTGATATTTATTGAAGATGGCTTCCATGTCACTTTCCACTAGGGGAGCTTCTCTGACCTTGGATAGCCCCAAAGGGATTTTCTCTGTTTTGTGGCATTGTCGGAAGAACTGTATGCTTATGAGAGGAGGGATGTCAAATAGCATCCCACAGACCATCTGACACAGTGCCCAGAAATGCCTGCCATAGGCTCCAAATCCTATGTCCTATTTCAGAGAGTAGCATAAATTACCTATAGCTTCACTGAGTGAGATACAGAACATAATCTGTATACATGGAATTGGAGGATAGTGTGTACTATGAGTTCAGAATCTGGTGTCATCGTTTCACTTCAACCTAACTATTCAGCCATTTTTCAGCTTGACCTTGGAACACCACCCAAGAAGTGAAGGATAACTTTATTTATTCATTTTTTTTTTGAGAGAGAGATAGAGCAGAGAGAGGCTGAGAGAGAGGAAGATACAGAATCTGAAGCAGGCTCCAGACTCTAAGATGTCAGCACAGAGCCCAACTTGGGGCTTGAACTCTCGAACCGTGAGATCATGACCTGGGCTGAAGTCGCCGCTTAACCGACTAAGTTACCCAGGTGCCCCAAATAATTTCTATTATTAAACAAGTGAAGAGTTGACCTGGAAAAGGAAAAGATTTTAGAAAATCTTTCTGTGAACATATTTGAAGTAACAATTTTTTTCTTTCATAATTAGGGCTTGATTAAGTGTATACCTTAGAGGAATTAAGGATTCTTCTGGTTAGAAATCCTTTGGTAGAGAAGATTATATATATATATATATATATATATATATATATATATATATAATATTATATATAATGGTATAACTTTGGTTAACCTCATTTCTATTACAACAGCCCCGAATTGAATGACTCAAGTTCCGGCCATACCCATGAGCCAGCATAAGCGCATGTGATCACACACTGATTATCTCTCCCTCTCTAAAAGCAAATGTTTCCAACTGGCAGATTATTGTCCTCAGTGTGGTGATTCAGGCACAGGGTGTAACCGTGAAGTTGGTCTGCAATTCCCAGAGCCATACTAATCATCATGTTCCCCCAGAATTGGAGGAGTAAAGGGGACATATTCTCTTCTTAAAAGATTTGGCTCCCACACAGCAGACATCACGTCTGCTCACATTTCACAGTTAGAACCCAGTTATATGGCAATGTGTAACTGCAAGGGAGCTTGTAAAATAAGGTTAGTTATAGCTAAGAAAAAGGGGAAACATTTTTTCGTAAATAGCAGCATTTGCCACACCAGCTATTGGTTGTTCATTTCCCGAGTTACCTTAGAGATTCCCTTATATGAGTCTGTGTGTCATATTTAACCCAATGATCATGAACCCACTGGCAATATTTTCGTTATTAATAAGTTATAATTATAGATTTGCTATGAATAAAAATTTTCCCATGAAGTTAATCTAGTTATTGTTACAATAGGATTTTTTATTAGAATTTGGGTAGCGTAATGTATATATCTTATGTGTATTTTGTCAGATATTTGACAAAGTTTCTTTACTAATTATTTTGTCTAGGGAGTAGAAATATGAAGTGGATTTTGGCTGAGTTACATAAATTAACACCTGTAATAATAATTATATTCAAATGGCATCAATAAATATATTCAATGTTTGTCTCTTGAAGTGTCTTCAGTGATGTGGCTCACGGCTCAGAATTGACCCTTTAGTCATTAAATGTTTTCATTACCAAAATGTTTTTTTTTATCATTCTTTGCCACAAAGTAAAAAAGTATGCTTTTAGAAGCATAATTTTTGAAAGATCTGTTCAGTCTGTCATGTGGTCCATAATAAAATAATGGGACTGTGTATGGACAATGAGAAACTGTTATTTTAGTCTATTTCCAGAGCAACTGTAGTAACCATCAGTGAGGAAACTGGTCTAATTATAGATCATGTGAAAAAACAAAAACAAAAACCTCCAATGGGCTATCAGTATTCCATAACTGCAAAAAGGAAGGAAATAGTTCTCTCTAGATTCTGTACTCTCCTCAGGACATATCTGGAATTACTTTTTGTTCTGGGTATCACATTGTAAGAAACAGTGAATGATATGTTCCAAAGATAAGCACCTAGAAAACAATTCTTATAAAGAATAATTGAATAAAGAAACATTTTATTGCTTAGAAAAATAAAAGCCAGTGAAGTAAATATCAAAAAAACTTTTCCAGTGACAGAAGAATTGGGTTTAGGATATCTAACTAGGAACTAGTGAGCAAATTATTTTGGAATAACTATATGACAAAGAATAATCGCGCATAATGGACTACTCTGACACTGGGTCTTAGAATTTAGGTGACGTGCCAAATTTGAAAAGGGATGAATACAAGTCCTCAGCAGTCACTGGTTCCTCACAGTTCTGAAGTCTCACTGGGTAAATGTTGCCAGATCCCCCGGCTGCAGGTCCTATGTATTCCTTCATCAGGTCAGGTCTGCTCTCTGAAAGAGTTCTCCAAGGCGGTTTGTTCCTCAGTTCTGCTAATCTTTGTCAGATTCTGCTAGTCTCAGTTCAGCTTCCTCCTTCTAATGGGTTTGGATGGTTTATGATGGCCTGGTTAGAATGGCAGGGCTTAGCTTCCAATCAACTCCCATCCTCTCTGTCAGGCTTGTTTACACGGCAATGGCCATGCCTTCTGAGGCCTGGATTACACATTAAGGTACTGTCACTTCCACTGCTCTCTGTGGGCTAAAGCCAGTGACAAGGTCAGCCCAGATTCAGACAAAGTGACACTGTAAACCACATAATAACAGGGCCGAGTGGAGAATTGGTGTAATTTGTATAATCTATATGCAACAAGAAGTATAATAAAAGTATTATAACTAAGAGAAACATACTTTGTTTACCATAAATATAAACAATTATTCTGGGCTCTAATGTTCAAATGTTAGCTTCAGTATTTTTTATTAACTTAGATACAAGTAAGTTAAAAAAAAAAAACATCTTAATCTCTAATATTGGCATTTCTTATGTGAAGCTTTTTTTTCCAGAAATTTGTGGTTTCCAGGGACATAAACTTTAATAAAAGGGAAAAAAGATTTTAGAGATATGTAATAAAGGGGACTGAAAGAAGATTTTCATGGAAAAATATATTACTGGTAATGATTTGGACAAAATCTATGATATATTTAATGTGGGTAAAACTTATAAGACTTTCCTTCTTTGATCCATTTAAAATCCAATTTAAAGATAAATCTTAAATACTTAAAAGGAAAATCAGTTGTACCAGGCAGTAAATTGTAAATGTCAAATTAGTTGTACATAACATGAATTCTGTAAAAATTCAAAGGAGAGTGATTTAACTAGTCTGTCTGAGTGATCAAGAGACTTCTCTTGTCTGATGAACAGCATAAGCTAAGTCTCAGAGAATAATGCACACGTCATGGTTAGAAGCCTCTGAGAAATGTATTGCAATGTGGGGAAACTACAGAGAAGCCATGAAGATTAACTGAAATTGAGATTAATCACAATTGAGAGACTTAAATAAAAGTTAGAACTGTTAGGCATTTAAATTATTAAACCGTGAAACACTAAAAAAAAATATACAGGGTACTTAAGTAATTTTAAAACAGTTATATTTTAAGAACACAAGGTGAGGCTAATTTTGTATTTATTTAAAAAAATTTTTTAATGTTTATTTATTTTTGACGGAGAGAGAGACAGAGCATTAGCAAGGGAGGGGCAGAAAGAGAGGGAGACACAGAATCCAAAGCAGGCTCCAGGCTCTGAACTGTCAGCACAGAGCCCGATGCAGGGCTTGAACTCACAGACCGTGAGATCATGACCTGAGCTGAAGTCTGATGCTCAAGGGACTGAACTATCCAGGTGCCCCGACTAATTTTGTATTTAAATTAGAAACTGATGAGACTGAGAGATCCACTGGAAACTGTTGCCATAAATTTTATAGACATTGGTGTTGAATGTTGGGATTACAGTTTTGATGATGAAATAGAGGAATTTATAATGGGACTTTCATTAAAAGGGAAGCAAAAGGTAAATACCAGTAAGTGCTCTATCATCAGTGCAGTTGCATCTGTTTCTCTAAGTTGTCTGATGGGAATATACCTGCTGAGAATGCAGGACAAGGGAGGTGCAGGCCTGACCTAACGAAGTTGGAGAAACAAAGAGGAAGGCTCTAGCCTAGTTGCCCTCACAGAGAGCTGGAAACTGCCATTTTTTTTTTTTTCCAATTTGAAACCATACATTATCTTAGGAAAACCACAAATAATTAGAGCCACTTTCCCTGATACATCTGTTGGTCAGCTGAAGAGCAAATTGCTTCTCTTGACACCTTCCTGCCAAAAGTTCACCCAGACTCCCTTTTCCACAGACTCAATTTTGCCTTTATAAATGTTACACTTGCCTGTGTTTACAAACTATGTGATTGATGTCTTCAGTATGTGAGAATGTTCAGCTGTGTTCTAACATCTCTGAGTTACTCTTTGACACTGCTGACAAAAATATGGCCAATGATGGCTTCCACAAGCGATACTACCCAGTATTGCTATGATTTCCAAATCCCAGTGAATTTTTTTATACCAGTGTAATTCACAGTTTCATATAGAAATCAAGATTCTGAGTAGCCGGGTCATGGAAAAAGTTTTTCAAAACAAATTTCACCACATAAGGACAAGTACCAATCATAATCAAAGTATTGTTAAAATTTATCCCCAGTAATAAATATCCCAGGATAGCAAAATATTTACCTATCAATAATATTTTTCTCACATTATTGTTACTCAAGCTATATATAACAACATATTAAACTGTTATAGCAACTGCTTTTTCTTCTTGTTTGTTGTAACTAGAACAATAAAATACTGATTTTGAGGATGTTTATTTAAATGCTTAATAATTTCATAACATATTTATTTGGTCATAATTTTATTAAGGATTTAGAGAAAGTAAGGGAATATTCTAGTGCTGTGGACACAGAGATGACAAAGCTCCCGCTGTCAGTTTCCCACATTCCTGGTGGTAAAGCCTGTACCAGAAGGCTGCTGGGACTTACCAGAGTGGAAATTAGGAGGGGGGCACTGACTGTGCATAGAGAAGTGAAGTTTCCCAGGAAAGGTGACTTTTGAGGTGAGTATTAAAGAATAAGTAACTTCTGGAGGCACATGGGTGGCTCTGTCAGTTAAGTGTGGGATTCTTTTTTATTTTTTAAATGTTTATTTTTGAGAGAGAGAGAGAGAGAAAGAGAGAGAGTGCCAGTGTGTGGGGGGGGGGGGGCAGAGAGAGAGAGAAGGAAACACAGAATCCGAAGCAGGCTCCAGCCTCTGAGCTGTCAGCACAGACCCGGAGGGCTCTAACGCATGAACCAAATAGTGAGATCATGACCTAAGCTGAAGTTGGACGCTTAACCGACTGAGCCACCCAGGTGCTTCTAAGTGTGGGACTCTTGATTTTGGCACAGGTTGTGATCTCACAGTTCGTAGGATCAAGCCCTGTGTCAGACTCTTAGCTGACAGCATGGAGCCTGCTTGGGATTCTCTCTCTCTCTCCCTCTTTTTCTCTCCTCTCCTCATGCAAGTGATCGCACATCCGTGCCTCTCTTTTGTGCTCTTTCTCTCTCCTACTCTCTCTCAAAATAAGTAAATCAACATTAAAAAAGAAAGAATAAGTAATTTCTCTACACAACAATAGGGAAATAATTCTTGATGGAGGGGCTATTGTACTAAACATTCTTTACATCAACATTTTTCTTAGGGATAACAAATGTGTGAACTCTATATAAGCAATACGAATGGACCTGGTTTCCATTATTATAGATATTCTGTATTATCTAAAATATTTAGCCAAATCTGGCATTTGGAAGTTACTGAGTGGACTGGTAGGAGACTATGTGCTTTGGGAGAGGGAACATAGGTCTTAGGTACATGTAAGGAGAAAAAGGAAGCAACAGATCACTATGCTAAGATTATAGAAACAAATAGGATGCAAATGTTTTCCAGAGTAAGCCCTGAGAACATACTCTCTTAATGGCCTATAAGAGAACATAGAAAACTTCTTGTATGACTTAATGTATATTTTTTTGGCTTAAAATAAATACATATAAATTGAGTTTAAATGAATTGATTGGTCAATTGCACAATATTCATTTATAATTATATCTCTTTTTATTTTGACTCTTCTAATATAAAATGCCATGCATTTGAAAGCTTCTATGGAATTCCTTTTTTTCTTTTTGGAAATTTAGAAAATGTACAAAAGAGTCTAAGGGCACATGTTAAACCCCCACACCACTCTCTATTCTTAGTTTTAAATGTAGGAATTCCTGACTCAACAAATGGCAGCTATGAGGAACATCTACTATGAACCTAAAAGTAATTGGAAATAAGAAATTTAAAAGTTTAAATTTATTTTTTAGAAAATTTATAAAATTGCTTTACTTTATAAAATTAAGCCATGGACTTTATTATTTGATTTTTCTGTGTGATTTAAAAAATAAATTTGACTGAATGATTCCTGACTAAACAAATTTATTTGACAAAATGTTCTATATTGCTGTCAGATTTTAGGAAGAATACATATTTAATTGGTGGAGTTTTCTAGATTAAAATATATCCAATCTCTAAATACTAAGAGATCTGCTAAGTGCTACAAACATAATATGCTACCTCTAACTTTCTGATATTTAAGAAGAAAATTAAACACAAAAAGTTAAGTAGTATTTTACTCTTTTATAAAATTTACGAAGATTTCCCTATTTCCTTTACCTATTTTATTTTTCTTCCCCTATTGTTTTTGTATAATAATACCATATTAAGGTCATTGTGTTTACTTTACAACTAAGATAAATTAAAATCAGCTTAGAAAGCTCCATAGCAAATTTTTATTTTATAGAAAACTCTTTATTTCCCAATTTTATTATTCTCAATTTAACAACAAAATTCCAGTTCTTATTTTGTAAATCTGCACTGATAATTATAAACACCTCAACTGTCCAATGTAATACATGCCAAAGTAATAGGCATAATCAAATTGTGTCACATAAATAAAATGTATTTTGTATATCATTGCCCTACTAGTAATATTCCTTTTTATTTTTAGTGGTCCTTCTAAGATGAAAATGTTGCCTAATTATACCCTAATGTTTCTTCACCTTAATATTTCCATTTTATTAAAGCATGGCTAAAATGACAGGGGAGTCATTGTAGATGTCATTAGTTTTTATATCACTAAAATTCAATTCATAAGAGAACACCTGTGTTTTAGGATGCATCCTTAATTTTATTTCCTTAGCTTATTTTAAATATATAATCACTTATTTGGGGAAAATAAATGTTTACAGTTTGAATCTAGCATTTCTTTCCCTTTTGATATATTTTCTTAATTTTCAGAGATTAGAGTGGGGTGATGGTCATGTGGAGTTTTTAGATTAATTGGAATAGTTAATTAAAAAAACAATTTTACTTCAGAGCATCTGGGTGACTCAGTTGGTTGAGTATCCAACTTCAACTCAAGTCATGATTTCCCGGTTCCTGAGTTCAAGCCCCACGTCAGGCTCTGTACTGACAGCTCAGAGACTGGAGCCGGCTTCTGATTCTGTGTCTCCCTCTTTCTCTGCCCCTCTCCTACTCGTACACACTTTCTGTCTCTCTCTCTCTCTCTCTCAAAAATAAACATTAAAAAATTAAAAAAAACACAATTTACTTCAACATCAAAACAAAGATTGTGAAATCATATAGTTACATGAATTTTAAGATTTGTTTTCATTGGTGAATTATTTGGTGCCTGTTACATGCCAGGAACTATTGTTTGAATGTAGTAAAAAAAAAAAATTAATCATATTACCCAATTGCTAATTTTACTTTTGTAGTCACAATTATGGGAAGGGGAAGCATATTTTGTAAAATATAGCTCTCATAAATTTGGAAACATTTGTGGGTTGTCTATTATGGGCCAGGCAATGTAAAAGTGCTGGGGTGTCCTAAAAGATGAATTCACCAGAGTTTATTAACTCTGAGAAACTTACTGAATTATAAAATCTTGATGATTTTTTTCCCGTGGGCATTTTTCTATACAGTGAAAGTTTCTGGTTCATTTTTTTTACAACAGATTTGTTATCACTTTTGGAGTAAGTTTGGAGAATTTGTGTATGTGTCCATTCTTTAAAATAATGGCATGTTAAATTTATGAAAACTCATGAACTGTAGAATAAAACACTGTACTCACTAGAATATAAATCTATAATTAGCTACAAGGTAAGCAAAGAGTAAAGATATACTACTTTTGTGGCTCTGGAAAAAATTCCTTCCTTAAAGCTAAAACAAAAATACATTCAAATACAAAAGGCCAGGTTCATGAAATGCCTCAGGTCAAATACAAAGGTATTCCACTGAAGATCCATACATAGGAAAGACAGTGATCAAAACAGAACAGTGAAAATCATGAAGCTTGGTGTACTGAGACAAGTTTAAATCCTTACCTTTTATTTTTCACTTATTTGTTTTGATGCCAGTAAGATATTATATGGCAATATTTTGTCGAGGAGAACTCTAATCTTGAAACATTTTATTTTTAAGGGAATAAAAGGAACAAAACAAGCTATCAAAATCATGTATTGTTCTTTCAGAGAAAATATCCAGTAAGGCATTAATAACACAGTCCTAATCTTTAAAACCAAATTTTAATGTCTATTTATTTTTTGAAGGAGAAAGGGAGCACAGTGCATGCCAGCAGGGGAGGGGCAGAGAGAGACAGGGAGACCCAGAATCCCAAGCAGGCTCCAGGCACTGAGCTGTCAGCACAGAACCTGATGCAGGGCTTGAACTCCCAAGCTGTGAGAGCATGACCTGAGCTGAAATCAGATGCTTAACCAAGTGAGCCCCCTAGGTGTCCCCCTTGGTTACTCTTTATCCACCCACACCCCTGTCAGTCTGCTGTCACTCTGTAGCTTCACAATGATGATACTTAGTAATTATCTAATTTTGTCTGGTCATTAAAACTGGTCTCCAAGGCCCATCTATATTTGGTTTTTAGATTCATAATGTTTTTTCTATTTCAGCTCCCATTGACAACTTTGTCTTTTTGACTTTCTATTTTGTTTTTGGAAATTGTAAATTTCCTTATCTTATTTTAAAGCTGAAGCCACACACACACACACAGATAGATATAGATATAGATATAAATACAAATATAGATATATATATACAGAGATACAAAGTCAGACAAGAAGAGACAGAGATATAAACAGAGAGGTGTGCACGTGTGTGTGTGTGTGTGTGGGTGTGTGTACGCACACGCGCAGGGATCTTTTCATACTGATTTTATTTATCATGGAGAAAAGCCTTTTAAAACTGAAATTGGATAAAAATGAACTCATATTTTATAGAGGAACTGGACTGATTTCTAAAGATTCCTTTACTTAGCCAAATATAATTTTGGTTCTATGTAAGCATTAAAAATTATGTAAAATTAGAGAATAGTCTAGGAATATTTGAAGAGTCCTTTTTGTAACCCAATTTGCAGTAGTTGCAGAAGATGTTAAGAATTGTGGATATGTTGGCTATCTTCATGGATTGAAAAAAAAATATTGTTTAAATGCTCATACTACCCAAAGAAATTTACAGATTCAATACATCCCCATCAAAATCCTAATGGCATTTTTTTCATAAATAGGAAAAAAAATGTCCTAATAACAATAGGAATGGGAATAATAATAATAGGAAAAAATCCATATAGAATTTCAAGGGACTGCAAATAGCCAAAAGAATCTTGAAACAGAAGAATAAATTTGGAGGCTTCACACTTCCTGATTCCCATACATATTACAAAAAATTATAATGCATACATATAGTACTAGAATAAAGACAGACACATAAACCAGTGGAACAGAATAGAGAACCTAGAAATAAATTCTTGCATATACAGTCAAGTGGTCTTTGACAAAGATGCCAAGACAAAACAAAGGGGAAGGGACAGTCTCCTCAACAAATGGTGCTGGCATAGCCATGACAAATTATGCAATTGGATACTTACATTATACCACGCACAAAAATTAACTTAAAATAGATTATAAAACTAAACATAAGATCTAAAGCTATAATAATCCTAGAAGAAAACATACGGCGGAGGCTTCATGACTTTGGATTGGGCAATGATTTCTTGTATATATCAAAACATAGGCAGGAAAAGCAAAAAGAGACAAATCAGCCAGGAAACTCAAAATCCTCTGTGCATAAAAACAAACAGGCAATCAAGCGAAAAGTCACCTTATAGAATGGGAGAAAATATTTGCAAACCATGTTCTGGTTAGGAATTAATACCTGGAATATATAAATAACTCCTACAACTAAACAACAAGAAAAAGTTATCCAATTAAAAAATAGGCAAGACTTGAATATATTTCTCCAAAGCAGACATACAAATGGCCAACAAGCATATGTAAAGATGTTCAATAGCAGTAATCTTTAGAGGAGTACAAATAAAAACCACAATGTGTTATCATCTCACAACCATTATGAAGCCACCATGAAAACAAAACAAAACAAAACAAAAAAAAAAAGAAAACAGCCAACCAACCAAATAAAAAAACAAACAAAACCCCAGAAAATAGCAGGTATTGGTGAGGATGTGGAGAAATTGGAACACTTGTGTACTTCAGGTGGGAATATAACATGGTACATCTGCCAAGGAAAATAATAATATGGAGGTTCCTCAAAAATTAAAAATAGAATTACTCTATGATCTATCAATCCTACTGCTGTGTGTATATCAGAAGTAATTGAAAACAGTACCTTGAACAGATATTTTCACATTCATGCTCATTGCGACTTTACTCACAATAGCCAAAAGGTAGAAGTAACCCGATGGTCCGTGGAAGAATGAATAAAGAAAATGTTTTATGTACATACAATGGAACATGACACATCCTTATGAAAAAGGAAAGCCTGTCACATGTTACAATATGGATGAAACTTAAGAACGTCTCATTAAATGAAATAAGCCAGTATTAAAAAGAAAGATATCGTAGGGTTCCAGTATATCAATGAAACTCATAGAAGTAGAGAGTCGAATCGTGGCTGCCAGAGCTGAGCTGGGGGGAGGAGGAGAAATGAGGAATTGTTCAATAGATATTGAGTTTCAGTTTTGCAAGATGAAAATTTCTAGAGACCTGTTGCATAACAATATGAATAGAGTTAGCACTAACTACTAAATTGTACATTTAAAAATAGTTAAGAAGCAATTTTTTTAAATTAAAAAATTAAAAATAAATTGGTACATAACTCTAGGGCTTTATCAGCCCTCTAATACAAACAAAGTGAAGAAGAAGAAGAAGAAGAAGAAGAAGAAGAAGAAGAAGAAGAAAAATAATTCTGGATACGTAGACAATACATAAATTATGTAATTCAAACTAAATTATTTGTAATGTTCTAAAGAAAGCAGATAAGAGCACACATTGAAACAATGGGAACAGGTTCATCTGAAAATCTTACGTTTCTTGTATCAGTACCTGATACCTCACTAGTAGAAGCAGAAACCACTTACTCAACAGCCAGCCCATGAACTCAGCGTCTGATGGAATGTTTTATATTAAACACGGCTATCCACTGCTGCATCCAGCCTTCCTCCCGCAATGTGTGTCAACATCACTACCCCAAGCCAGCTCTTTGGAGCTGTGCTCATCTGACATGTCTCTAAGTCATAGCACTTTGCTGCACAACTAAACTTATCATTTATGCACAGTGAAGAATGTACCGGGCAGCCTGCCTAACATATGCCACGTTATTGCCTTTTTAAAAAACATGTAACACAGAAACATCGCACATCCTTTTCTTTATAAATATCACTCATAACATTTTATTTATCTCTTCTCTCCCAACATTGTAATACTTACCTGCTGTGATAACAGGAGCCTCTGATTATGATTATGATTATGATTGATTATGATTATGGCAACCTATGATAACAGGCTGTGGGAGCACTAACATACTGGTTAGAATTTGAATCCTTTAAAAATTTGGAACAGAATGGGCTCAAGAAGGCATTTCACCTGTCAGAATCTTCAGGCTCAGAGTCTGAACCTACGAACAGGACTGCTGTCACCCTCAGAATGAACAGACATCTGGAATGTACATTTCTTATATTTTGATGAGAATATTCTTATATTCTAGTAGCAAACTGTCCTGCTAATAAGCGATGCACACCATTTATGTGAGAAACTGCTTCTTAAGTTTCTCTAATTGCTAGTGCTTAGGCACTTTTTAAGGATTTTTATATTGGACGTATTTATTTCAGAAACATTTTAAAAGTGGAAGACTTTATTATTAACTACACATAAAAGGTAATCCCGTAGAATATCATTTAGGATATCTCAAATATCATTTTGATAAGCAGTATAAATAGCAACATTGTCTCTATCAAAGATGTCTAATTTGGGCATATATTTATGTTGCTACTGAGAATTATAAAGGCCAGATTTCCATAATTTTATTGTCACTGAGAAATTATTTTATATTTGCTTGGGTTCCTTTCATATCCCAGAACACAGAACACTTTTTCCCCATAACTCTCTATATTGCCTGCTTCAAGCTAGATTGAACATTCCAGAATGTATGAATCCTGGGAATAAGGACAACGGACATCACACTCTTAAATAAGTCTCAAGGGAGATATTATAAACAATGTTGGTTTCCAAAGTTAAGGGCATGTTTAATTATTAAACAATAGCTTTTGAGAATGGGTTCTACTTTCTGGTGGTGTCACCATTGGCTTTGTCTGAATCCTAACGTCGATGGCAAAATGTGTATCAGTGGGAGTAAACATTCCAGGAACCAAGAGATTTTCAACAAAGAGTACTGTCAGCAGCACCTACCTAATTTGTGGGGCTCTGTGAGAAATCAAAACATGGGGCCACTTGTCCAAAATGCAGGGGAAAAAAAGCCATTAAAGGTACTAACACAAAGAGGCTTTTCCATATTTTCAGCACTTTCTGACTTCTTATGGTATTTTTATTTGCTATTTAATGTCAATCTGAGTAAAAAAAATATACTTTAGCTTTCTCTTTAACATAGGGGTAAGCAACAGAGGAGGCAGCTTTGTGTCTGCTCTGACAGTGACCCCCCCTTTTTTCCCAGGATTCTCTTTACCAACAGAGAGGAGAAAGGAGAGAAGATGGCAGCGTAGGAGTACGCTGGGCTCACCGCGTCCTGCTGATCACTTAGATTCCGCCTACATCTGCCTAAATAACCCGGAAAACCGCCAGAAGACTAGCAGAACGCAGTCTCTGGAGCCAAGGGCAGACGAGAGGCCCACGGAAGAGGGTAGGAAGGGCAGAGAAGCAGTGTGCGCTCCACGGACTGGCGGGAGGGAGCCAAGCAGAGACCCCAAGTTTGGCTGGCAAAAGCGGAGGGACCAGACGGAGTGTGTTCTGAAAGCAAGCGGGACTTAACATCCGGAAGGTTATAAGTTAACAGCTCCTCTCAGAGAAAGGGAGGGCTGGAGGACAACAGGAGGGAGAGTTGTTGAGCCCCGGACGACAGAGCTCAGATTGGTGGGGAACAAAGACGCTCGCTGGCACCATCTCCCTCACCCATCCCCCAGCCAAAATCCCAAAGGGAACCAGTTCCTGCCAGGGAACTTGCTTGCACGCACAAACACCCAACGCTGTGCTTCTGTGGATCCATCCCTGCAGCGGGTCTGACTCCCTCCTGGTGCCGCAGGGCCCCTCCCAAAGTGGATCTCCAAGGAAAAGCGAGCTGAGCCTGCCCCTCCCGCCCCTGTGCACCTTGCCGATCCACCCCAATTAATACGCCAGATCCCCAGCACCACAAGCTGGCAGTGTGCAACTAGCCCAGATGGGCCATGCCACCCCACAGTGAATCCTGCCCCTAGGAGAGGGGAAGAGAAGGCACACACCAGTCTGACCGTGGCCCCAGCGGTGGGCTGGGGGCAGACATCAGGTCTAACTGAGGCCCCACCCACTGATGCGAGTTATTCAAGACAGCACAGGGGAAGTGCCCTGCAGTTCTGCACCACTCCAGAGACTATCCAAAATGATGAAACGGAAGAATTCCCCTCAAAAGAATCTCCAGGAAATAACAACAGTTAACAAACTGATCAAAAAGGATTTAAACAATATAACAGAAAGTGAATTTAGAATAATAGTCATAAAATTAATCGCTGGGCTTGAAAGCAGTATAGAGGACAGCAGAGAACCTCTTGCTACAGAGATCAACGGACTAAGGAACAGTCAGGAGGAGCTAAAAAATGCTATAACCGAGATGCAAAATAAAATGAAAACGACCACGGCTCAGATTGAAGAGGCAGAGGAAAGAATAGGTGAATTAGAAGATAAAATTATGGAAAAAGAGGAAGCTGAGAAAAAGAGAGATAAAAAAATTCAGGAGTATGAGGGGAAAATTAGAGAACTAAGTGACGCACTAAAGAGAAATAATCTATGCATAATTGGTATTCCAGAGGAGGAAGAGAGAGGAAAAGGTACTGAAGGTGTACTTGAAGAAATCATAGCCGAGAACTTCCCTGATTTGGGGAAGGAAAAAGGTATTGAAATCCAAGAGGCACAGAGAACTCCCTTCCATCTTCTGTACGACATATCATAGTGAAACTGGCAAAATACAAGGATAAAGAGAAAATTCTGAAAGCAGCAAGGGATAAATGTGCCCTAACATATAAAGGGAGACCTATAAGACTCGTGACCGATCTCTCTACTGAAACTTGGCAGGCCAGAAAGGAATGGCAGGAAATCTTCAATGTGATGAACAGAAAAAATATGCAGCCGGGAAGCCTTTATCCAGCAAGTCTGTCATTCAGAATAGAAGGAGAGATAAAGGCCTTCCCACACAAACAAAAACTGAAGGAATTCGTCACCACTAAAGCATCCCTACAAGAGATCCTAAGGGGGATCCTATGAGACAAAGTACCAGAGACATCGCTACAAGCATGAAACCTACAGACATCACAATGACTCTAAACCCATATCTTTCTATAATAACACTGAATGTAAACGGACTAAATGTGCCAACCAAACGACATAGGGTATCAGAATGGAAAAAAAACAAAACCCATCTATTTTCTATCTACAAGAGACTCATTTTAGACTTGAGGACACCTTCAGATTGAAAGTGAGGGGATGGAGAACTATTTATCATGCTACTGGATGTCAAAAGGAAGCTGGAGTAGCCATACTTATATCAGACAAACTAGACTTTAAATTAAAGGCTGTAACAAGAAATGAAGAAGGGCATTATATAATCATTACAGGGTCTATCCATCAAGAAGAGCTAACAGTTATAAATGTCTATGCACCGAATACGGAAGCCCCCAGATATATAAAACAATTACTCACAAACATAAGCAACCTTATTGATAAGAATGTGGTAATTGCAGGGGACTTTAACACACCACTTACAGAAATGGATGGATCATCTAGACACACGATCAATAAAGAAACAAGGGCCCTGAATGATACATTGGATCAGATGGACTTGACAGATATATTTAGAACTCTGCATCCCAAAGCAACAGAATATACTTTCTTCTTGAGTGCACATGGAACATTCTCCCAGATAGATCACATACTGGGTCACAAAACAGCCCTTCATAAGTATACAAGAATTGACATCATACCATGCACACTTTCAGACCACAATGCTATGAAGCTTGAAATCAACCACAGGAAAAAGTGGAAAACCTCCAAAGCATGGAGGTTAAAGAACACCCTACTAAAGAATGACTGGGTCAACCAGGCAATTAGAGAAGAAATTAAAAAAATATATGGAAACAAACGAAAATGAAAATACAACAATCCAAACGCTTTGGGATGCAGCGAAGGCAGTCCTGAGTGGAAAATACATTGCAATCCAAGCCTATGTCAAGAAACAAGAAAAAACCCAAATACAAAATCTAACAGCACACTTAAAGGAAATAGAAGCACAACAGCAAAGACAGCCTAAACCCAACAGAAGAAGAGAAATAATAAAGATCAGAGCAGAAATAAACAATATACAATCTAAAAAAAACTGGGTCAATGAAACCAAGAGTTGGTTTTTTGAAAAAATAAACAAAATTGATAAACCTCTAGCCAGGCTTCTCAAAAAGAAAAGGGAGATGACCCAAATACATAAAATCATGAATGAAAATGGAATTATTACAACCAATCCCTCAGAGATACAAGCAATTATCAGGGAATACTATGAAAAATTATATGCCAACAAACTGGACAACCTGGAAGAAATGGACAAATTCCTAAACACCCACACACTTCCAAAACTCAATCAGGAGGAAATAGAAAGCTTGAACAGACCCATAACCAGCGAAGAAATTGAATCAGTTATCAAAAATCTCCCAACAAATAAAAGCCCAGGACCAGATGGCTTCCCAGGGGAGTTCTACCAGATGTTTAAAGCAGAGATAATACCTATCCTTCTCAAGCTATTCCAAGAAATAGAAAGGGAAGGAAAACTTCCAGGCTCATTCTATGAAGCCAGTATTACTTTGATTCCCAAATTAGACAGAGACTCAGTAAAAAAAGAGAACTACAGGCCAATATCCCTGATGAATATGGATGCAAAAATTCTCAATAAGATACTAGCAAATCGAATTCAACAGCATATAAAAAGAATTATTCACCATGATCAAGTGGGATTCATTCCTGGGATGCAGGGCTGGTTTAACATTCACAAATCAATCAACGTGATACATCACATTAATAAAAGAAAAGATAACCATATGATCCTGTCAATCGATGCAGAAAAGGCATTTGACAAAATTCAGCAATGTTTCTGAATACAAACCCTCGAGAAAGTCGGGATAGAAGGAACATACTGAAACATCATAAAAGCCATTTATGAAAAGCCCACAACTAACATTATCCTCAATGGGGAAAAACAGAGCTTTCTCCCTGAGATCAGGAACACGACAGGGATGTCCACTCTCACCGCTGTTGTTTAACATAGTGTTGGAAGTTCTAGCATCAGCAACCAGACAACAAAAGGAAATCAAAAGCATCAAAATTGGCAAAGATGAAGTTAAGCTTTCACTTTTTGCAGATGACATGATACTATACATGGAAAATCCGATAGACTCCACCAAAAGTCTGCTAGAACTGATACATGAATTCAGCAAAGTTGCAGGATACACAATCAATATACAGAAATCAGTTGCATTCTTATACACTAATAATGAAGCAACAGAAAGACAAATAAAGAAACTGATCCCATTCACGATTGCACCAAGAAGCATAAAATACCTAGGGATAAATCTAACCAAAGATGTAAAAGATCTGTATGCTGAAAACTATAGAAAGCTTATGAAGGAAATTGAAGAAGATATAAAGAAATGGAAAAACATTCCGTGCTCATGGATTGGAAGAACAAATATTGTCAAAATGTCAATACTACCCAGAGCTATCTACACATTCAATGCAATCCCAATCAAAATTGCACCAGCATTCTTCTCGAAACTAGAATAAGCAATCCTAAAATTCATATGGAACCACAAAAGGCCCCGAATAGCCAAAGTAATTTTGAAGATGAAGACCAAAGCAGGAGGCATCACCATCCCAGACTTTAGCCTCTACTACAAAGCTGTCATCATCAAGACAACATGGTATTGGCACAAAAACAGACACATAGACCAATGGAATAGAATAGAAACCTCAGAACTAGACCCACAAAGGTATGGCCAACTAATCTTTGACAAAGCAGGAAAGAACATCGAATGGAAAAAAGACAGTCTCTTTAACAAATGGTGCTGGGAGAACTGGACAGCAACATGCAGAAGGCTGAAACTAGACCACTTTCTCACACCATTCACAAAAATAAACTCAAAATGGATAAAGGACCTGAATGTGAGACAGGAAACCATCCAAACCCTAGAGGAGAAAGCAGGAAAAGACCTCTCTGACCTCAGTCGTAGCAATTTCTTACTTGACACATCCCCAAAGGCAAGGGAATTAAAAGCAAAATGAACTATTGGGACATCAACAAGATAAAAAGCTTCTGCACAGCAAAGGAAGAAATCAACAAAACTAAAAGGCAACCAATGGATGGGAAAAGATATTTGCAAATGACATATCGGACAAAGGGCTAGTATCCAACATCTATAAAGAGCTCACCAAACTCCACACCCGAAAAACAAATAACCCAGTGAAGAAATGGGCAGAAAACATGCATAGACACTTCTCTAAGGAAGACATCCAGATGGCCAACAGGCACATGAAAAGATGCTCAATGTCGCTCCTCATCAGGGAAATACAACTCAAAACCACATTCAGATATCACCTCACGCCAGTCAGAGTGGCCAAAATGAACAAATCAGGAGACTATAGATGCTGGAGAGGATGTGGAGAAACGGGAACCCTCTTGCACTGTTGGTTGGAATGCAAATTGGTGCAGCCACTCTGGAAAACAGTGTGGAGGTTCCTCAGAAAATTAAAAATAGGTCTACTCTATGACCCAGCAATAGCACTGCTAGGAATTTACCCAAGGGATACAGGAGTACTGATGCATAGGGGGACTTGTACCCCAATGTTTATAGCAGCACTCTCAACAATAGCCAAATTATGGAAAGAGCCTAAATGTCCATCAACTGATGAATGGATAAAGAAATTGTGATTTATATACACAATGGAGTACTACGTGGCAATAAGAAAGAATGAAATATGGCCCTTTGTAGCAACATGGATGGAACTGGAGAGTGTGATGCTAAGTGAAATAAGCCATACAGAGAAAGACAGATACCATATGGTTTCACTCTTATGTGGATCCTGAGAAACTTAACAGAAACCCATGGGGGAGGGTACGAAAAAAAGAAAGAGGTTAGAGTGGAAGAGAACCAAAGCATTAAGAGACTCTTGAAAACTGAGAACAAACTGAGGGTTGATGGGGGGTGGAAGGGAGGGGTGATGGGTATTGAGGAAAGCACCTTTTGGGATGAGCACTGGGTGTTGTATGGAAACCAATTTGACAATAAATTACATATATTGAAAAAAAAGAAGGTATACTTTAAGTTATTAACATGAACTTTGCCATTAATTATCATCTTGCACACTGACAGTTCTAAATGCAATACAACAGCTTTTACTCATATACAGAATCACCAAGATCACACAATCTGTATTCCATAGCTTGTGTATGCATATGTATTCCATTCTTACCAGAACAGGGAAACAATACACAAACCAACTGAAATGTTTTCGTTTTAGTTCTTTATACACACACAGTCAACCAACACCTTCTCCTTTTGCCTTACACTGTATAAGAACTGAAAGGAGTTAAGGATTTCACTCCACTTCCCTTTCCTTCTGTGTCATCATTTAAGTGGTTGATTCGAACAGCCAAGTGTTGTTCCTTAGTTGCCACAGCGTTCCTTAGTTGTCCGTCTTTATTAGAACACCATTGCCTTCTTTATGCATTCAAAGCAAAACCTGTTTCAGGTGAAAAGCTTGGCCTCCCAGTGTTGCTGGTGCCCACACTTAATCACAGACCTCATGTGCTTACCCTGTATTTGAACTGAGTCTTGCTGGACTCCTTTCCTATGGATTACCGGCTCACCAAATCCTATGCTCATGTGGTCTCCTGAGCACATACACAAATGAACGTATCTCCTGTACTCACATATCTGTTCTACTCTCTTAATAAGTTTATAAAACATAAATTCTGAGATAAAAGGTTTAATAATTTTAAGAGAGTGACAGCAGAGCTTTAAACGAGGCCTGGGACCCTCCTCAGTGCAGGACCCTCCACACTTGCGTGTCTACTGGTCACCTGCCAGTGAATTCAACTCAGAATGTTCTAGTCATCCAAAAGGATTCAGGAGTAATTTTATTTTGAAATTGCTGCAGCCTATAATTTTGACAATAAAAATTATTGGGAATCATTGTTAACAGCTCATTGTTATATAAATCAGGGAAACCTGAGCAGAAAACTAACAAGTAGTTATGAAATAGTGTGAGTTCTGGCCCTGGCCCTGAGCCTGGTAAGCAGTAGGCTCTCATAAAGATGTATTTTAGAATTGTATTATTTAATTGAATCAAGTATCTTATCATGGCTCATTTTCATTCCTTACTATTTTTAAATTGTTGCATGTTTAAAAAATAACTCCTGCAGCCCTGTATCCCAGGTACAAATCTCACTTTGTTTGGTGAATAATTTTTTTAATCTATTGTTGGAGCAGTTGGCTAATATTAGTTGATATTGATATTAGTTGGCTAATACCTTGTTGAGGATTTTTGCATCCATGTTCATCAGGGAAATTGGTCTATAGTTCTCCTTTTTAGTGGGGTCTCTGTCTGGTTTTGCAATCATGGTAATGCTGGCTTTATAGAAAGAGTTTGGAAGTTTCATTCCATTTCCATTTTTTGGAACAGATTCAAGAGAATAAGTGTTAACTCTTCCTTAAATGTTTGGTAGAATTCCCCTGGAAACCTATCTGGCCCTGGACTCCTGTTTTTTAGCAGATTTTTGATTACTAATTTGATTTCCTTACTTGTTATGGGTCTATTCAAAATTTCTATTTCTTCCTGTTTCAGTTTCGGTAGTCTACATGTTTCTAGGAATTTGTCCATTTCTCCAGATTGCCCATTTTATTGGCATATAATTGCTCATAATATTCTCTTATTATTGTTTTTATTTCTGCTGTGTTGGTTGTGACCTCTCCTCCTTCATTCTTGATTTTATTTATTTGGGCCCTTTCCTTTTTCTTTTTGATCAAACTGGCTAGTGGTTTATCACCTTTGTTAATTCTTTCAAAGAACCAGCTTCTGGTTTCACTGATCTGTTCTACTGTTTTTTGTTTTTGTTTTTGGTTTTTTTGGTTTAAATACCATTAATTTCTTCTCTCATCTTTATTATTTCCTGTCTTATGTTGGTTTTGGGCTTTATTTGCTGTTCTTTTTCCAGCTCCTTAAGGTGTAAGGTTAGGCTGTGTATCTGAGATCTTTGTTCCTTCTTTAGGAAAGCCTGGTTTGCTATACTTTCCTTTTATGACTGCCTTTGCTGCGTCCCAGAGGTTTTGGGTTGTGGTGTTATCATTTTTATTGACCTTCATATACTTTTTAATTTCCTCTTTACCTGCTTGGTTAGTCCATTCATTCTTTAGTAGGATGTTCTTCAGTCTCCAGGTATTTGTTACCTTTCCAATTTTTTTCTGGTGGCTGATTTCGACGTTCATAACATTGTGGTCTGAAAATATGCATGGTATGATCTCGATCTTTTTGTACTTACTTAGGGCTGATTTGTGCCCCAGTATATTGTCTATTCTGGAGAACATTCCATGTTCAGTGGAGAAGAATGTCTATTCTGCTGCTTTAGGATGAAATATTCTGAATATATCTGTTAAGTCCATCTGGCCCAATGTGTCATTCAAAGCAATTGTTTCCTTGTTGATTTTTTGATTAGATGATCTGTCCATTGTTGTGAGTGGGCTGTTGAAGTCTCCTACTATTATGGTATTACTATCGATTAGTTTCTTTATGTTTGTGATTAACTGATTTGTATATTAGGGTGTTCCCACATCTGGCGCATAAATGTTTACAATTGTTAGGTCTTGTTGGTATATAGACCCTTGATTATGATATAATGCCCTTCTGCATCTCTTGATACAGTCTTTATTTTAAAGTCTAGATTGTCTGATATAATTATGGCTACTCTGGCTTTCTTTTGTTGACCATTATCATGATAGATGGTTCTCCATCCCCTTATTTTCAATTTGAAGGTGTCTTTAGGTCTAAAGTGGGTCTCTTGTAAACAGCATATAGATGGATCTTGTTTTCTTATCCATTCTGTTACCCTATGTCTTTTGATAGAAGCATTGAGTCCATTGACCTTTAGACTGAATACTGAAAGATATGACTTTATTGCCATTATGATGCTTGTAGAGTTGGAGTTTCTGGTGGTGTTCTCTGGTCCTTTCTAATCTTTGTTGCTTTTGGTATGTGTATATATATATATATATATTTTTTTTTTCATCTTTTCTCCCCTCAGAGAGTCCCCCTTGAAATTTCTTGCAGGGCTGGTTTAGTGGTCACAAACTCCTTTAATTATTGTTTGTCTGGGAAACTTTTTATCTCTCCTTCTATTTTGAAGACAGCCTTGCTGGATAAAGAATTCTTGGCTGCATATTTTTCTCTTTCAGTACATTGGATATATCCCACCACTCCTTTCTGGCCTGCCAAGTTTCTGTGGATAGGTCTGCTGCAAACCTGATCTGTCTTCCATTGTAGGTTAGGGATTTTTTTCCCCTTGCTACTTTCATGATTCTCTCCTTGCCTGAGTATTTTGTGAATTTGACTATAGTATGCCTTGTTGATGGTCGGTTTTTGTTGAATCTAATGGGGGTCCTCTGTGCTTCCTGGATTTTGATGTCTGTGCCTTTCCCCAGGTTAAGAAAGTTTTTCACTATGGTTTGCTCACATAACCCTTCTATCCCTATTTCTCTCTCTTCCTCTTCTGGGACCCCTATGATTCTGATGTTGTTCCTTTTTAATTAGTCACTGATGTCTCTAATTCTTTAATCCTGCTCTTTGGCCTTCATGTCCGTCTTTTTTTCTGCTTCATTATTCTCTGTAAGTTTGTCTTCTGTATTGCTGATTCTCTGTTCTGCCTCATCCATCCTTGCTGCCGCTGCATCCATCTGTGATTGCAGCTCAGTTATAGCATTTTTAATTTCATTCTGGCTATTTTTTCTTCTTTTATCTCTGCAGAAAAGAATTCTAATCTATTTTCGACTCCAGCTAGTATTCTTATGATCATGATTCTAAATTCTGGTTCAGACATCTTGCTTTTATCTGTGTTGGTTAAATCCCTGGCTCTCATTTCTTCGTGCTCTTTCTTTTGGGGTGAATTCATTCATTTTGTCATTTTGAAGGGAGAAAAGGAATTAATGAGGTAGAAAAATTGAAATTAAAAAGAATTAATATAAAAATATTAAAATTAAAAATTAACAACATGCCCACACAAAAAAATTGAATACATTATGCTAGATCCTACGTGTGTTTTGGTCCGAGTGTTGAAACTGGTTTGAAAAATTAGAGAGAAAAAGGGGGGGGGGGAGTAAAAGAAGGAAATTGTTTGAGTCTGAAAAAATGAATACACTGAAGTAGACTAAAATGAGATGATGGGGGTAAAATAGAATTTGAAAAAATATACACAAAAGTAAAGAATATAGTATAAAAATTAAAGAAAAATATTTTTAATAAAAATTAAAAATAAATATGATTTTTTTCTTTTTCTGTATTTAAGAAAAAAGAAAAGAAAAAAGATTAAAAAAAGGAAATCTTTTGAAAATCTGAAAAAGTGAATACACTGTAGTAGACTAAAATAAAATGATGGAAGTAAAATAGAATTTGAAAAAAATTTACACAAAAGTAAAAAATATAGGAATAAAAATTTAAAAATTATTTTTAATAAAAACTGAAAATAAAAACGAATTTTTTCTCTTTCTGTATTCAAGAAAAAGAAAAGAATTCTAAGAGAAAAAGAGAAAAAAAAAGAAATTGAAGAGATGGACCTGCTAACAGATTGAAGTAGGACTGAAATTGCTTCATTTTCCCCTAGAAGTCAGTCTACGTAGCTCTTTATAGTCCATAAACTAAGCCAGCGGTGAGACTTGTATTCTTGAAGAGGTAAGTTGGCTCAGTTGGGCGGGGCTCAGTGTAACAGCTCCGCTCTCCACTAGATGGTGCTGCTAGCCTACTGTTGTGGATTGTTGGCCTGCTCCTAGGTGCACATGCGCATGTGCAGGAGCACTGAAAATGGCGCCACCCAGATACCCAGTCTGTTCTCCTGGATCAGCAGTCGCGCACTGGTCCTCTGTCTTCAGCTCTTGTCCACTCCTTGCTTTTTCACACTCCATGACCAGGCTCCAGGCAGTACCTCTCTCCCAAGTTTTGTCTCAGATGTGGCTGTTTTCCCCAGCCCCTTACTTCTGAAGGACTGTGGCTTTGACCCGTTCTGCCCCTCTGTGGGAGGGTCTTACCAAGCAATGGCCAAATGAGCAATGGCCGAATGTGGGCTGCAGCCAGGAACGCCTGCTGGACCCTGTTGCTGCTGGTGCCCCAAGATTGCAGCCAGGTGCCAGCCCACCCCAGAAAAAGTTCGTGAGACAGTGTAGCAGCAGCATTTCAAGGATTATGGAAAATCACAACACACATCTGGTACCAGGCTTCACCCTTAATGACCTTGCCCCACAACCAGGGAATGTGGCCGCCTTCTGCGGTCCGCTGGGACGAGGTGGCTTCAACAGTCTCTATCAAATGTCCTCCCAGCAGTGGAACTGCTTTTCCCTGTGTGGCCCGAGAACCTCTCAGACCCCACTCTGTTCCTGGGGATTCGCCTTTCCCACCAGAGCACCATCAGGTATCAAGCTACGGAATTGCAGACTCTGCACTCCCCTTATTTACAGTGTTAATGGAATTTAAACCCTCTCCTTTCTCCTTTCTCCCTTTTTAGTTTAGTTCCTGTGGCTGTTTCAAATTTTCCACTTTCTCTCCAGCTGCTTTTAGGGAGGGGTGCTTTTCCTGTATTCTTTCCCCCTCCCTAGTCTGTGTCCTCTCTTCATCCCCAATAGGGGTTCCCTACCTTTTATGGCTTCTCGCTCCCCAAATTCACCTCTGAGCGCCATGTACCTGCTGAATCTGTGGTGCAGGTTGTGCAGATTATTGTATTAATCCTCCAATCAGTTTTCTAGGTGTGTAGGATGGTTTAGTGTTGGTCTGGCTGTATTTCATGGATGTGAGACACACAGAAAACTTCCATGCTGTTCTGCCATCTTGGGTCTTCCTTCCTGAGGTAATTATTTTTGATGCTGTTATGTCACTACACTTATTTATTTCTTTTTCTCAATCTTGGGGAATTACATTTTGCTTTTTATTTTATTTTTGTGCATTTAAATCATTCATAAATTTTCAATCCAAACCTTTAAGATATATTTAAATGTCAATGTATGTGTAGAGAGAAATTTTCATTCCTTTTCCTAGCTGAAAAGTATGTTAAGTGGTTATAACATAGCTTCTACAAAAAGTCCTCCCTTTTCATTTTCCTGAAAGATAAAGCACTATCTACAATAATGCTCTCTATCCTATAACATTTGAGGAAGGACTCAGTGGGGAAAACTTACACAGCTCATATAAAGCAAGTCTAATTTTGTTGTTAGTGCTAGTGACCATATTGCTGTATGAATTGTCAACTAAATATTTATAACAGAGTTATGAAAATGTATTCTCAATTTGAAAAAAGATATCACTTTATCATTTTGCCGTTATTCTTTCTGTTGCTTAAGCCCCATTATTACATTTAAAGTATTATCTGTAATTATTAGCTATTGTTAACATGATGGGTTTCATTCTGGATAGCACTCTTGTTGTTTTCTTTAGGAAGGGTAAAAGTGTAGAGCATGTTACCCCAAAAGATGCCACTTTTATATATTGAATATTTTGAATTAAAGGCACTTGAGAAACAACAGATGAAAGAGCGATATTCTGACCTTTTTTTTTCTTCTCTTTATAATTCCTGAAAACAGGAAATAAAATTCCCACATGAAAGTTACCCTCCTATACCAGAAGAAAGGAAGGGAGACACATTTTTTTCTTTTTAATCTTTACTCATTTTTCAGACAGAGACAGAGACAGAAAGAGAGAGACAGAGTGTGAGCAGGTGAGGGGCAGAGAGGGAGAGAGAGAGACAGAGAATCTGAAGCAGGTCCAGGCTCCAGGCTCTGAGTTAGCACAGAGCCCGATGCAGCACTCAAACCCAGGAACCATCAGATCATAACCTGAGTCAAAGTTGATGCTTAACTGAGCCACCCAGGCACCCAGAAGGGAGACATTCTACCTGGAGATGGAGAGTCAAGGCTGAGAGGAACCCAAGGAACATGTCAAACTAATCATTATCTTCTTAATTACTTATCTTCCATTAACTTCCCTAATCCAAATACCTTTGCTGTCATTCTTTCACAATTACTACTATTTGTCCAACTTAGTATGTAAGTGATCACCTCTAACTGCTTCTTTGGGGGTCTTCATTTTTCTTGTGAGTGCTCTCACCTATTATGAAAAATTTACTAAAAGTTGTATGCTTTTCTTCTATTGAACTGTTTTATATCAGTCCCTGCAGAAGAAACTGAGATGGTAGAGGAGAAATTATACCTTGTCTATGAAAGTAGTTATTAAATCAACTTTACTCTTTTTCCACACCGAAGTTTCTGTACTATCAGCTTTTTCCATTTTTTTTTTGCTTGATTCACCTTGATGGACCTCCAATTTGTGGCTATTAGAATATTTAGACCCGTTTTAAACAGGAAAGCCCGTATATCCATCTGTTGTCATTATTTCACAGGATTTTTTTTCTATGTTGACTAAACCATTACTCTCATTGTTCAACAGAATAACCAAACGTATTTCAAAGCCTACACGTAGAGACACCTGGGTGGTTCACTAGGTTATATGTCTGTGTCTTGATTTTGGCCCAGGTTGTGATCTCACATGAGTTTGAGCCCCATATTGGGCATTGCACTGACAGTGTGGAGCCTGCTTGGGATTCTCTCTCTCCCTGTCTTTCTGCCCCTCCCCTACTCACTCTCTCCCTGTCTCTCTCAAAAAATAAATAAATAAACAAACAAAACCTACACATATGTTTCAAAATGCAAATATGGAAATGGGCTATGGGTGCTAGCTTATATTGAATGAAAGTATTCTATTCAGTCTAATCATTTTCTGATAATATTGAGATAAATAAATTTGTAGCACAGATAAAGCTAAGGATCTATCACAGATTTCATGCACTTGGAAACAAAGAATATAGTATTATACATACAGTGTATCCAGCTTTTCACAGTTCATAGCATCCTAATAAAAAGACATTCCCTCTCAATTTATTTTGTAAAAGATTTCTACCTTCCTTTTGCTCTATCGCCTGTAGGAAAAGTGTTCACATCACCTTGTTTTAAAGTATACAAATTCAAATACATAAATTTGGTTATTTAGCTGAGAATTTCAGTCCTGTGAACAATAAACTGAGCATGAGTATTTCATTTTCATTATGTTGGTAGACCGCAAGTCTGGAAATGATATTAAAAATAAAACTTCTTTCCATAAGCACACATTATGCAGATAATTACTTAATAAGATTTTTAAGTGTCCTTCTCTACTAAGGCCTGTGCTAGCATTCCAAATCATACATACCAGCTCCCCTCACAACTTTCCCTCTCCTGCAATTTCTTCCACCTCAGACCTATCTTAGAAATCTTTGGGATTGAGTTGCATGGAAAAGGAAAAAATCAAGGGTACCTGTAGTTTGAGGGATGACTTTTATCTGACACCTACAGTACAATAATGTGCACAGCAGAATATCACAGTGAAAGGGAACATCAAGTGCTCACTATTTTCAAATTTACTTCCCTCTCTCTAAATTCCTGTATTTCTAGAATTCCTACTACAGTGTGTAAATTTGTCTTCCAAAGTAACATTTTGGATGCTATATAAGGAAACTGACAAATATCCAGTACCTTCCATCACACAAGATCATAATGATTATTTTAACTAATACAGAATTCTTATACATTGCTAAGCAATTTCCATACCTTAACTTGCCTAATTTTCACAACCAATCTTTTAAGGCATGCAAATTTATTAACATCATTTTACAAATAGGAACAATGCCAGTAATTGGTAGAGCTGAAATTTACACTGATACCATCAAGCTCCAGATTCTGTGTTCTCATTCAGTCCACTCTATTGCCTCTTGGGTTCAGTTATTGACTCTTACTAAATTATGCAATATTGCATGAGCCATGATACCCACTAAAGATCACTGTGTTATAGAGAATAGAAAACATGGATTAGAAGAATAAAATCAGTATTTGAGATTTGAGCCTGGAATGACTGTTCATTTGAATTGTTCATTTTTGAATGCTATCTTTAAGAGACTCAAATTGATGTACAATGTACATAAAGAAAAGTTCACAATGAAAAGTATACATCTCAATGCATGTTCAAAAAAGGAACACATTTGTTTAAGCAACACCCAGATCAAGAAACAGAACATTATTAGCATGCCCAAAGCCGGCCTTGTGCTCCTTTCCAGTCACTAATCGCCTTTATTTTCTGATGCCCAGTAGCACAAACTATTTTTTCCTGTTTTTGTTTATATAAAAAGAATCCTACAGTGTGTATTCTTATGTGTTATATCTTCTTTTGTTTAATTTATTTTTTCCCCTCCCCTCTGGCAACTCCCAGTTTCTCCTCTGCATTAATGAATCTGTTTCTGTTTTGTTTGTTCATTTGTTTTGTTTTCAAAATTCCACATTTAAGTAAAATCATATGTATTTGTCTGTCTGACTTATTTTATTTAGAGTGATATCTTTTATATCCACCCAGTTTGTCAAAAATGGCAAGAGTTTAGTCTTTTCTATGACCAAGTACTATTGCATTATGTATACATACCACACCTTTATCCATTCATCTAATGATGTACACTTATGTTGCTTTCATATCTTGGCTATTATAACAACGCTGCCATGAACATGAGTGCATAACTCTTTTGGAACAATGTTTTCATGTTCTTTGAATAAATACCAACACCTGGAATTGCTGGATCAGATGGTATTTCTATTTTCAGTTTTTTGAGGAAACCCCATCCTGTTTTCCATAGTGGTTGCACCGATTTACATTCTTACCAAAGGTGCACATTTCTCCACATCATCACCAACACTTGTTATTTCTTGTTCTTTGGTAATAGCCATTCTAACAGATGTGAGGTGATATCTCATTGTAGTTTTGATTTGCATTTTTTTAAATAATTATTGACATTGAGCATCTTTTCATGTGTTTGTTGGCCAACTGTGTATCTTCCTTAAAGAGATGTCTAGTCAGGTCCTCTGCCCATTTTTAAGTAGATTGCTGGTTTGATATTGAGTTGGTATGAGTTCTTTATATATTTTAGATATTAGTCCTTCAGCAAATATACCATTTGCAAGTCTGCAATGGCTTCTGTGAACTTTCTTGTCCCCAGTTTTCTCATCTGTGAAATAGAAAAAAAAATGCTCCAATAAAGTTTTAAGAGTACAATGAAATGGTTAATGTGAAAAGACACTGAAACTGTAAAGCATTACTATGTAAGGCACATTTTTTTCCTACAATATAGCTCATTTAAATATTAGAGTATTTAATTATTAGAGTATTCTTCTGAATACTGACATCTACCCACCTAATATGTGCCCACTAAAGTTTTTCCTTTTTGGTCTTTTTTTTTTATTTTTTTTAACGTTTATTTATTTTTGAGACAGAGAGAGACAGAGCATGAACGGGGGAGGGTCAGAGAGAGGGAGACACAGAATCTGAAACAGGCTCCAGGCTCTGAGCTGTCAGCACAGAGCCTGACACGGGGCTCAAACTCACGAACCGCGAGATCATGACCTGAGCCGAAGTCAGCCGCTTAACCGACTGAGCCACCCAGGCGCCCCTCCTTTTTGGTCTTAAGGGTTCAGGTTTTTCAGTACACTTTCTAAATCTTTCGTCTTCCTCTTGATAAATTCAGATTTGAATACTGCTCCAGATTAGTCAACATTGTTTTCAAATTTTACATAATCCTCTGGATAACTCCAGTTTGAAAGCAGTGCTATGTTAAAAATATACCAAGAAAAAACCTGGTGTAACCAGTGCATATATATTACTAGGTTTTCTGAAGACCTGTTTTCTCAGTTATTCTAGGTATGTACATATGTCTACTACTAAAGACTTTTTTTTTCTTTCATTTTTTTTCTTTTTACTTTTTTATTGGCCTCCACACATCATTAATGCTAAATTTGAATGTATTCAAAGATCTTTATATCTTTGCTGTAAATCTAGAAAAGTGTTTGACCACACATATAGGCAGATTTAAAAAGAAGTCTCACACCAGTCAAATGATTAAACTGTGGATTTGGAAACAAAAACAAAGAGAAAGTCAGTGTGTGTGTGTGTGTGTGTGTGTGTGTGTGTGTGTGCCTATATTATAATCTTAAATTTGTACTCACTAATATAACTTGTAGAAATATGAATAGCTGAAATGTTCTTTGCATCAACCACTGAGATCATTGCTTCTAATCCAGCCCCTTCCATATACTTATAAAAGTAATAATGTTTAAGAGTTTTCTACTGCCTTACAGACCATTTTTAAGAACATGGACAGTAGTAAAATCTCAGAAATGGTCATTTGAAAATATGGGCAGCAGTGAATGAATTAAGAAGAGAATGCAAAGAAAAAAATTATCCTATGAAAACTAACTCTATATGTATTTATTGTAAGCTAATTGGAAGATGCCACTTTAGTTGATATTAAAAGTTCAAGCTAATCTAATTAGGTACTTCTACAAATATACATGTTTCTTCTCAAAATAAACAGTTGAGGGGAGGATCTTTATGACCATTGGAATAAACAAAGCTCACCCTGGGTACCTGATTGTAGATTGCCCTAAATTACAAAATGACAAAATCCTAATAGAAATTCTCTTTAAAGACATAGTTATAAAGCAAGTTTAAAGAACCTAGATGTATTTAATCTATTTTTTTTTCTTTTGGACAGAGTTTCCGGAGTCTGAGACTTGGTCACTTATAGTATCTCCTTCAGTAATACCAGCCTGACATATTCAGAAACCTGTTAAATTTTATCTCTTATAATATGAATTATGCTCTTTTTAAATTGAAGTATAGTTACCACACCATGTTACATTACTTTCAAGTGTACAGTATCCATTATAAGATGAAGTAATTGCACTCTTTAAGGAGTAACTGTGTGCGTGTGTACGTGTGTGTGTGTGTGTTTGTACACAAAATTGTGGTAAATTATCTCTTTGACTCAAGGTGAGACTTGGCTTTCTGACTAAGAAAAACTTCTTAATGCTAACATGGTATAATTTTATTTTATCTTTTTTAGTACTGTCCATCAAACATAATCCTTGGAGGCAATCTTAGATCCTACAGAATTATTTTATTTCTTTCTTCTTTCTATTTTCTTTCTTATGCAGGAAAATGGCACAACTTTCTTCCCATCCCCTGTGTCATAGCAGTATCATTGGCAGCTGCTTAGTCATTTAGTTAATGGAGCAGAAAGATGGTACAACAAGCCTGTAGTGTGGTAAGACCAGGAATATGATGACAGTACCTTAGAAAACACACTTATTTTAAGTCAAGATTCTAGACTGAAGTTCAACAATTTCAGACACTTTTGACAATCAAAGAGAATCTTGATGTTTTCTTCTTGGACATATAAGTGCTCTCTGTCATCACAGAAAGCAGCTTTTGCAAAGCAGATCTGTCTGTGGAAAACATCTCAGTGAGAAAAGTAAAGATCAAGTAGGTTCAATTTAAAATGATATTCACATAAAATATTTAAAAAGATGAATGGATATACATTAAATAGAAGTATTATATGAATATGAACCTAACAGAAATAAAAAAAATTAAAAGGTAAAGCAATTATTGAGGGCATTCCAACATCTGAGGAGAGTAAAGTATATGCTTTATAAAATCTTTTTCGGTCTCAGATATTAATGATTTGATTCATTAATTCACATTAATATGAATATTTTTGAGATGGGATTTTTAATCCCAGGGGATGTTTTTCATGAGTATTTAACTCACTTTTCAGATTGGATTTCAATTCCACAATTTATTGGTTATGTGGATGTGGACTTAGGCAGATTATAAAACCCTAGTACTTCCATTTCATTCTATGTAAATTGAGAATAAGGGTACTATCCTCAAATTGTTTGATATCATTTTTTTATTTTAAGTTTATTTATTTTTTTTCAACGTTTATTTATTTTTGGGACAGAGAGAGACAGAGCATGAACGGGGGAGGGGCAGAGAGAGAGGGAGACACAGAATCGGAAACAGGCTCCAGGCTCTGAGCCATCAGCCCAGAGCCTGACGCGGGGCTCGAACTCACAGACCGCGAGATTGTGACCTGGCTGAAGTCGGACGCTTAACCGACTGCGCCACCCAGGCGCCCCAAGTTTATTTATTTTTGACAGAGACAGAGTGCGAGCATGAGCTGGGGAGGTGCAGAGAGAGAGAGAGGGAGACACAGAATCCGAAGTAGGCTCCAGGCTCCAAGCTGTCAGCACAGAGCCTGAGGTGAGGCTCGAACTCACGAACTGTGAGATCATGACCTGGGCTGAAGTCAGATGCTTAATTGACTGAGCCACCCAGGCACCCCAATTGTTTTGATATTAATAAAGAGTTAATCCATATAAGGAGTTCAGAAAATACTTTCCTCATGAGTGTTCAATAAGTAAGTTATTATTAAGGTAAATGTATTATCCATATTTATGACCATAAATATGGTGGCAACAGTTTGTATAAATTTATGATGTGCAATTTGTGATTTTCAGAAGCCCAAATGGTGTGACTCTTGGCGTTGTTTTTGAGCAGCGTTTGTGGTATGAGACTTTTGGGTTTAAGCTTCTAAATTATACAAGCTTTAGATGATCGTTTACATGAGGTTAAGTGTAAGTGGGTTAAAAATCATGTGAGATATATATCATGGCTTTGGGAAGTAGAAAAAGGAAACAAAGTTTCCCAGTGCTATCAATTCCCACCCTTGCAATAATCCAGTTAGGTGGTAAAGAGAGAGGAAGAGAAAGGCAACAGGAGCTCTCTATTATCAACTTCATCGTATCAAAACAAGCAAGCACAACACGAAATGAAAGTGCTTTCTTAGAGCAAACATTTTCCCCTGTGTGTTTACTATAAAGAAATATTATCACCCAATAAATAATAAAAACTAAAACTTAACAAATGGATGAGGTTATAGGCTAAAATACCATTAATAGAATGTCTCTGTTGAAAGGAAGAAAAAGTAACTTCATGCCAACAGATAGTGATCTGAATAAAAAATTCACTGAAGCAGAGATAGGGCAAGAGATAGAGAGTTTGCAGATCCTGTTGGGCGTCACTCGAGGGAACATTTGGGCTATATGCCAGTTCTCTTTGAAGATTTCCTTTCAGGCAAGTACCAGATGGATTGTGTATTAGAAAAGATTTTGTCTGGAGCATTTCCAGATGTCATTATACAGATACTGTCTTGTGAGTCTTTACTGCAGCAATCTAGGTTGACTCCTTTATGAAACCTAAGCAAGAATGTATTATTTCTTAGTGAAATAGAATATAATGTGAATATATTGTTGCTGGCAGGCCAGGAGGTTTTGTTGGTGGTGGTGGTGGTGACATTTGTTTGTTTGTTTGTTTTGGTTCTTTCAAACAGATATTTTGTAAGTTGTAAATAAGTATTTAATAGTTCAGTATCCACTTCTAACTGAAAGAATAAATATCCTTGATAAAACATCACTTGCAATAGAAATCTATATTTATTGCCTGGAAAGTGACAGAGCCAAATGGCATTGATTCTGGCATAATGTATGATAGCCCTCATCCATCTGTTAGAGACTTGATGCAGCGTTCAATTTGTTCTTTGCCTGGAGTAGTACAAGGCATTCCCTCATTTTAGACATAGAGTCTTTATATTGTTGATGTGATTAAACAACAATCAAGGTCTATTTTAGAAGCTTTATTTCCAACATAGTATACAAAGAAAGCTTTTACCTCAATTTTTTTTTCTGATCAAAATTTTGTCTTCATATTTTTTTGTTTCAGTTCTTGCAAATCTATCACAAGACAGTTTTATAAATTATATCTTTTGAGACTCCTAACTGAGTTTAAGTAAAGGACATATGTATAACAATCTAAAACCTAGCACTAAGTGCAATGTAACTCTTTTTTTTTAATTACCAATAAATATTTATGATAGAATATTACAATGCAGCTTGAACACTGTTTTAAGATCTCTGCCTTGCAAACCAGGCAGTATTATATGCTTTATATAATTGACACAATTTTGTAGGTTTGAGGATTGTTTCAAATGCGTCTAAATTTGTTGGTAGAGTTTTTTCAAGACTAAAAATAAAAACTATTAAACCTGTAGTGTAATGCCAGGACAATGTTAAACAATTAAAATTTTTATACTGCTTTAGGGGCACCTGGGTAGCTCAGTCAGTTATGTGTGCGACTTTGGCTCAAGTCATGATCTCACAGTTATCTCACAGTTCATGGTTTGAGCCCCGCATCAGGCTCTGTGCTGAAAGCTCAGAGCCTGGACCCTGCTTCAGCTTCTGTGTCTTCCTCACTCTCTGCCCCTCCCCTACTCATGCTCTGTCTCTTTCTGTCTCTCAAGCATAATAAATAAACTTTAGAAAATTTAAATTTATACTGCTTTAATAATTTTATGGCCATTAGTATAATACACTAGACATCTGAAGTGTAGATTGTTCTTCAGTTTAAATAGATTCACATAAAGCAGAAAGAATTTTGTTCTTCTGAATCAAAAAAAATTAAGAGCTTTCCATTAAAAGGATTATAATATAAAAATGCCTGCGATGTATGCTTTACTTCTGGATGAGGGGAAGGGTCTTTGAGATAAATAAGTGATTGAATACATTCTTATAGGTCCCTCTTTCTTTCCATACAATGTTAGGTCTTACCTAAAGGACATTTAAAAAATACATTTGTACCTAAAAAAGTAATTTGGCATAAAAATAAAAAGCAAAGATAAACATTCTCACACTATGTTGAATACTCAATGATTCCAACTGATTATATCTGAGGCAAACCAACTGTGAAGCAGTGACTTTTACTTAACAGATATCTATACAAGTATGTCACAGTTTTAGAAAATGTGGCAGAGGTTTTAATTTTGTATTAGTGGGTAGCCTATTGACATCAATAACATGCTTTGCAGAAAACGAAAACAGAACCATGGTTACCATCAAGGACAAATAATGGAATATAACTATTGTTTCCCAGGTACCACACTATCAATATCTGCAAGCTTGATAGTGACTAGCTCGTGCTATCCTTTGAAGCATTATTTAATAACTGATCAGAAATCTTTGGTATCAGTTGTGTTCCTGGTGATATGTGGTGTAAGGGGTTAAAGGACAGTTTGTGGAAAACACCTGAAGGAATTTTAAGACAGAAGATAAAGACAATTGACCTACTAAGCCTTAAATTGAATGGAAACAGAAGCCGTGTTCATAATTATCAAGAAATTATAAACCCACTTACGGATGGGAATTTGAATTATTTCATATTTTGTTACATATGGAGAGAACTTTAACCAAAATAGTTGATTATTCACTGGACTCTAATATTTTCTATATGGCATAATGATAGAAAATACTATCTTCTGGATTAAGGATTGGGTTTATGACATTGATAACACTGATTGCCAAAAAGCCCAAGATTATTGATAGAGCAGTTATCAACTTGTGATATGGTTAGAAAAGTAGAATTATATGTTTAACTAAAATAAAGACAATAAATTAGCCTCCAGACCTTACATGGATGACTTCATTTCAAAAATTTGAACACTAGGGCACCTGGGTGGCTCCATCAGACAAACATCCAACTCTTGATTTCTGATCAGGTCATGATCTTGAGGTTCATGAGTTTGAGTCCTACATTAGGCTCTGTGCTGACAGTGCAGATCCTGCTTGAGATTCCCTTTCTCTCTCTCTCTCTTTCTCTCTCTCTGCCCCACCCCCAATCTTACTTTCTCAAAATAAATAAACTTTAAACAATTTTGAACACCATAAATTATGTAATAAATTTGTAATGCATAAGTTAATGAAAACATAGGACAAAATATATCCAGAAATTACTTTGGGCCTTTATCTTTATGACCTTTCAAGTTGCAAAAAAAAAAAAAAAAAATACGAGATTATCATGGGTATATGTCAGTATTTTTAAGTAGTTTCTGATGTTCAGAAATTCATAGGAATTTGAACTTTCCAGAGAAAGTCAGTCTTTAAATGTAATTTGGATTTGAAACATATATAGTGCATATGAAGAAAATAACATTTTTAAACTGGATGAATTCATACGTTTAGATTAATATTGAGAAAAGATACTCCAATTTTTAAGTGCTTGGAAATAAAACTAAAGCAGAATACCATGTTTTATATAACAACAGACTATACAATCTTGGACACAAACTTTCGTGAGGAAAAAGGGGTGATTAGTAAAGACAATTTGGGGGACCCTGGGGGGCTCAGTCGGTTAAGCTTCTGACTTCCGCTCAGGTCATCTCAAGTCATGACCTTAGGGCTCTTAAGATCGAGCCCCATATCAGGCTCTATGCCAACAGCTCAGTGCCTGGAGCCTGCTTCAGATTCTGCATCTCCCTCTCTCTCTGCCCTTCCCCTGCTCATGCTCTGTCTGTCTCTCTCAAAAATAAACATTAAAAAAATTTTTTTAAAGACTTATTTTTTTTTCTTTTTGGAAGAGATGGGTTTGGCAACAATGACTACTGCTGCTGAGCTTTAACTTCACTCATCTGAGTGATTTAGTTCGAGAAGTATTTGTCTTAGGCTCTTCTCTGTCACCTGGAATCAGAGAAACTGTACTGTTTGGGGAAATGCAACCTAAAAACACAATAGTTATTTTGAAACCTCTCAGGATGCTGGGAGCATGGATAACACAAGCATCACTTGTTCAAATTTATGATGATCTCACTAAGATCTTGTACTTTGCAAAACCAAACATGAATAGGATTAGTACCCTTATAAGAGAGATCCCAGTTAGCTCCCCCAACTGCAGTCAAGTGAGGACAGCCAAAACAGAGCCATCTATGAACTAGGAAGTGAGTCCTCACCAGACACCGAGTCTGTTGGTTCCTTGATCTGGACTTCTAGCCCCCAGAACTACGAGAAATCAATTTCTGTTGTTTGTAAGACACCCAGGGTATAGTATTCTGTCAAGCAACCCAAAAGGACTGACATATTATTTATGTTAATCATAACCTACATGAAATATTAAGTTTTGGGTTTTTTTGTTGTTGTTGTTGTTATGTAGTTTCATGTGAAAAAAAAAAAAACAACAAGCTCCTTTATCTTCAAGAGTCCATATTTGAATTCTTTCACTTAAAGGCAATTCTTTATAAATGAAAAAAAAATTGACCTTCAGAATTGAGCATATATTCTCAAGAAGGCATATACATATTAAATGATAATTTTGTGTCCATTATTCCTAAATATATTTTGTACATCAGCTTTTTTGAGTAATTATCTAGGTTATTTTTCCAAATAAGTGGTGACTACTTAGTAGGTTTTATATTTTCTTCAACATGCCTTCATTGCTTGAATTTTTTTTTTTTTTTTTTTGCAATTCCACTCATAATCTATCTACAACCCATTCTCCGAATATCTTCATTGGTGCCCACAATTCTCTGGTGCTATATTTAAGTGGTGTGTGTGTGTGTGTGTATTTAATAGCCAAAATCATTTGGAAATCATGCTAGAGGATTAGGCAGTTGATCATGACTAACCACCATGACTAACAAAGGCATAATTTAATAAGATTGTTTGTCTTGGTATAGAAACTATTTTTCACAGTCTAAAAGTATCACAATTACATACCCATTGGATAAAGTGTGCAGGCCTGAAATTTGACTACCAGAAACTGTATAATAAGTAGTAGCTGTGTAACTTCAGATACATCTGTCTAATTGCCATTCTTATTATTGACTACCCTTCACATGCAATTGTGTTTCCAGTGATTTATATGATTAGTTTTAAGGGAAATAAATAATGTAACCTTATTTGTATATATAAAATTTATATATTCTTGTTTTGATTTTACTTTTATTATACTGTTTTGAAAGTTTACGACAAGATAAAGAGCCCATTTCTAGACCGGGATTCCCATGAGTAAAGGAAATAGAATGTAGAATGGACTAGTTTTTAGTTCCAAAAGTGGAATTAACATTTTCTCTCACCATTTAACCCACACCTAGCTCAAGCCCTCTTGTTTCTATGAAGTCAGAAAAAATGTAGTTGTAAGCTGAATGTTCACTTAGTTCAAAATTTTCCCAATTTTCAGGTGATTTGTGAAAAAAAAACCCTCATAATTACTTTGAACATAATTGCATCTGTATTTAAAAAAAAAAAAAAAAAACAACGCACTTTTGAACATTTTTTCCAGGCTTTGTCTCTAGTTTGTTAACTACATTTGTTAAGTTGCTGAAAAGTTTTATATCTCTTACATACACACCCCTCCCTAAAAGAAATATTCTCTTTTAGTGGTATTTGCTTAGTTGTCTATAAAGTCACCAAGTTTCAGAGGTCAGAGAAACTATAGGGATGATTTCATCCAACCTTTCACTACATCATTTCATGATGAGTAAATGGAAACCCAGAACCAAGAGGTGACTTATATGTATCCAAAATTCTTAGCCTACCAGTAGGCTAAGTTATGATATATGATAAGTTATAATATGTAATATATAATTAATATATAATTATCGTAATTGAATATGTCAAACTAAGTTTTAGAGTGTGAATTCTATGTATGGAATATATATATATATATATATATATATATATATATATATATATATATAGGCACAAAATACAGGACTTCTTGTTATCTCCTCACTGACTCCTCTCAACACCGATAAAGAAAAAAAAATTGTTCTGGCACTTGTTAAAGACACAAAGAAGGCTTTACTTAAGACAATTATAGTCAAGGTCATAACTATTGCAATGGGGGAAAGAGATTGTGTTCAACTCTAAATACAGCACAGATAGCTGGAGATTTCTATTTAATAAACAGAGTATAGTAGTCAGTGGATAGAAAATTAGTAAGGGGAAAAATTGAGGGTAGGTAATTCTTGCTAAATTGGTCTGACAGGATTCTTGGTAAAGGCAGACCAAGGATTTATCATTAAAGGTGGGAGATGAGAAACTTGTTGAGTTATCACAGGTGATCAGATATCAAGGGTGGGGATGACCCACTAAGATTCTTTTCTAAGCTGGGGATGCACAGCCCAAAGACAGGACAGGAAGCCAAAGTCGAAGCCTAGTCAGAAAGATTGTTCCAAGGGTGTGTGGGTGGCCCAGTCAGTTAAGCATCTGACTCTTGGATTTTGGATCAGGTCATGATCTCACTGTTCTTGGTTGGGATGGAGCCCCGTTTCTGGCTCTCCACTGTCAAGGCTTGGGATTCTCTCTCTTCCACTCTCTCTCTTTCTCTCAAAATAAATAAATAATCATTAAAAAAATAGTGTTCTGAGGAACATCATTAAAATTTAATAACAGAGTCTGTCACCACTCCATGACCTATGTTTAAGAGCTAGTATACTTTTCATTATATTTAGGTAATATCAGAAAAATGCAACCATATACCTGTGGGAAATCTCACATATATTCTTTTATTCAATGTCTTTATTTTATAGACTTACATATGCTGATAACCAAATGAACAACTTACAAATTGAATCCAGGGTAGAATCAAGTTCCTCTGACACTAAACTCACATTTTAGTTTGCTTTATTTCTTTCTCCTCACATAGATATTATCTTTTTTTTTTCAAATACGATAATTTTTCCTTTCTAAACAGAGAGTAAACCTTAATAGGGTTTATTCTACCAGGCAAAAATGAAACAACATCTTCTTTAACTTCAAAATGATATTAAGAAACTGTTAACTCACTGTGAAGTCTTTCTGAAGTTCATATTAAATGATTCCTTGGGAACTCTTAGAAATTATGATCCAAATCTTATAAATAAAGTTTTATTTTTGGCTATGTAGATAGGCTTTAGGACACATTGTGTATTTAAATGCAAGTTCAAAAATAAAAGAAAGATGAAGAAGAAAGAGAAGGAAAAGTAGGAGGAAAAAGAGAAAGGAAAATAAAGAGAATATGCAATAGAGGGGAAACTTTGATTTAGCTGGATTATCTAGGTGCCAAGCTTCATTAACTTTAAACTCTTCATGTCAAAGTAATATGTTAGCAAGAAAATTAAATAAAATATTATTTTGGAATCTGTCCATTTTAGTTTACTATCCAATATAACACTTTAAAAGTGTCACAATATATTATGCTTTACATGATGTAATATACAGATAATTACCAGCAAGTTCATACATATCTTTTGGGATTGACTAAACAATTCAATATTAAAGATCAAAGGAGAAAATGTTTTTAAATAAGAGAATATTTCAGTAAATGTTTGTTGAATTATTCCCCTTACTGGTACAGGGGACTGAACACTTGGGTCTTTCTATTTTCTTCAACCCAAAGAAAATTAAACTTTTGTTCATGATAAAATGTGTATTTAAAACATTTATTAAATACACTATATTCATGTAAAACGTTCCTTCCAACATTCTTTTTTGTAGATTTACCCTGTTGAATTATTTTTACTCACTTATTAAAACCACAAAGGATCGTTTGCAGAAGTAATACATTGCTGTTGTTACTATTGTTGGCAATGGGAATGAAAATTACAGGGTTAAATTTCATTAATTAGCAATAATTATTTATTTCAAAATTGTTACAGCTGAAGCAAGGATCTCCAGTTCTTTATTATTTAGAAGATACCTCCCCAATGCTGTTATTCACCATTTGGGAAAGATATATATAAAGATACATATATATATATATATATAGAGAGAGAGAGAGGTATAATAATATTTAATGGAGATTATATATTTACGTGTGTGTATATATACATATATATATAATTTTGATAATCTTTATAACAGTCACAAAACGTTTATCTCTAATTACAAAGATAATCCAATTACCAGCATGCTATTGAAAAAAATAGCCTTGTAGTTTCTTAAACTCTAGTAAAATCTTTGATACTAAAGGTAACATAAGTCCTTTATCTGAAATAACATTGAACTCAAAAGGAACCACTTGTATGGACAGAATCTATCGTGTATTTAATCTAAAATGCTTTCTGGCTGGGGCACCTAGGTGGCTCAGTCAGTTAAGCCTCAGACTTCAGCTCGGGTCCTAATCTTGCAAATTAAGAATTCAAGCTCCACGTCAGTCTCTGTGCTGACAGCTCAGAGCCTGGAGCCTGCTTCAGATTCTCTGTCTCCCTCTCTCCCTGGCCCTCCCCTGCTCATGCTCCGTCTCTGTCTCAAAAATAAATAAAAACATTTACAATAATAATTAAGAAAATTAAAAAAAAGTTAAAATGCTTTCCGACTAGAAAGAAAGAACCAATAACAAAACTTAAACTTAATATAGAAATAACACAAAATCTAGCAGTACTGTGATATTAAAATTTGGTTGGGTTTTTTTTGTTGTTGTTGTTGTTTATTTGTTTTGGTTGTTTTTTGTTCTGTTTTTTTTTTTTTTTTTTTTCTCATTGGGCCTCTCACTGGGCCAACTAAGGCTTTGTGCCTATTTTATTTCTAAGGGAAAAATTACTGCAATTACAGTAGCTTAAATACCTTAATTAAAATATTTTAATTCTGGGGCCCCTGGGTGGCTCAGTCGGGTAGGCTGCTGACTATTGATTTTGGCTCAGGTAGTGAGATCCAGTCCCATGTTGAGCTGAGTGTGGAGCCTTCTGAAGGTTGTGTTGAGTGAGTCCACACGACTACTCTCAGGTTTGATCATTCAGTAAAGGGATTCATAGAACTCAGAAGCTATCGTAATACAGAAGTAATGCAACGTATTGCAGTTAAAGGATACAAATTCAAAATCAGCAAAGAGAAAGGGTTCAGGGAGGCACAGTCCAGGAAAAGCAGTCTCAAGCTTCCAGCTATCCCTTCCCATTGGAATCCTTTGAGGATGCACTTAATTCTCCCAGCAACACTGTGTAAGAACACATGCAAAGTGTTGCCAACCTGGGAGGGTACTGAGGTGGGTCAGTTGGTTGAGTGCCTTAAGCTCAGGTCATGATCTCACAGATGATGAGTTCAAGCCCCACATTGGGCTCTGCACTGACAGTGCAGCTTCAGACACTCTGTCCCCCTCTCTCTCTGCCCTCCTCTGCTTATGCATGTGCTCTCTCTCTCTCTCTCTCTCTCAAAAATAAATAAACATTAAAAAACAATGTTGCCAACCTGGGGAGCTCACCCAAGCTTTGGTGTCACAGGAGCAGTGGGTGCCCAGGTGACTGACCTCAGCTACTCAGAATGTATCCTCCAATCTCCATGACAGGCAATCATGATCTATCACATTGTAGGGTATACTTATATCTTCATACAGCATGGCTACTTATCAGGCAGAGTATTCCAAGGCCTCAGAAGTTATTTCCTAGGAACTGACTGAAGGCCCTTCTTTGAAATATGAAGGGTATAAGCAACCAGTCCTGCTGAATTAACACTTTTCTGACCAGTGAGCCAAACACTGACAAGGGAGATGGTTGTCATAGCTAGGCTAAACTAATCAGGGCCCGCTCCTGGACTTGAGGTATTTTCTTAAAATTGTATTTGTTTAACCAAGGGCAGAAGGATGGAATGGGTATTAGGTCCCAGTTACGACAGGGAAATTTCCCCACTTGTTGGCACTGTATAGCCAAACATAAAAGTGAAAGGAGTAAAGAAACTGATTAGGAAAAAAAAATGTCAGTGAATAAATATGCCAATGAATGGAAATAATATTTTCTTTTTTTGTTTAATTTTTTTTAACGTTTATTTATTTTTGAGACAGAGAGAGACAGAGCATGAACAGGGGAGGGGCAGAGAGAGAGGGAGACACAGAATCTGAAGCAGGCTCCAGGCTCTGAGCAGTCAGCACAGAGCCTGACGCGGGGCTTGAACTCATGGACCGTGAGATCATGACCTGAGTCGAAGTCGGCCACTTAACCGACTGAGACACCCAGGCGCCCCTGGAAATAATATTTTCAAGTGTCTTAAATACAAATTAGCTACCTCCCTATTTGGAGAAGCTAAATGACTATTCATTAGAATATTATTTGCTCTTTTTCAAGATCGTGAAAATAGTAAATACATTATATGTAATTTTTAAAATTTAGAATTACAGTATCAAAGCAAATCTAACTTTGAGTATATCAATAAATCATTAACTTACAATGTAGTCAATTAATGACTTTTTATGAATTACAAATGTTATACTAGCTGCTTTAAGAGCAAAGTTTATATAAGCATGCCTTGGAGATACTGTGGATGTGGCTCCAGGTAACCTCAATTAAGTAAATATCACAATATAAACATTAGGTTTACACTATACTGTACAAAAGTGTGTAATACCATTATGTCTAAAAAACAATGTACATACCTCAATTAAAACAAATTTAATGCTGGGGCACCTGGATAGCACAGTCAGTTATGCTTCTGACTCATGATTTTGGCTCAGGTAGTGAGATCTAACCAGCTTAAGACCATCTCTCTCCATCTCCTTTTGCCCCTCTCTCGCGTGTGCACTCTCTTTTTTCTCTCTCTCAAAAAAACAAAAACAAAAACAAAACAAAAGACACCTTTAATGTTAAAAAATGCTAAACCTCATCTGAGCTTTTAGTGAGTTCCAATCTTTTTGCTGACAGAGGATCTTGCCTGCATGTTGATGGTTTCTGACTAATCAGAGTGGTGGTTGCTTAAGGTTGAAATGACTGTGGCAATTTCTTATAAGATAGCAATGACCAATTGACTTTTCCTTTCATGAATGATTTCTCTGTAGCATGTGATGCTGTTTAAACAGCATTTTGCCTATAGTCAAACTTCTTTCAAAATCGGTTAGTCTTAAATCTTGTCACTGCTCTATCAACTGAATTTATGTAATGGTCCAAATTCTTTGCCATTTCGACAGTCCTCACAGCATCTTCACCAGGATGCTCAAGAATCCACTTTTTTTTTTTTTTTTTGCTCATCCATAAGAAGCAACTCCTTATTCGTTAATATTTTATCAGAGATTGCTACAACTCAGTCACAGCCTCAGGCTCTAATTCTGATTCTCTTGCCATTTCCACCACATCTGCAGTGACCTCCCCACTGCAGTCAAACTTTAAACTGTAAAAAAACCCCAGTATCTACAAAGTGCAATAAACAAAGTGAAATACAATTTAACACAAGGTATGCCTGTATCCCAAAGCACCCTGGGGTTTAGGAAAATCACAGTTATTGAATCTCTTTTCCATTAAATAATAGATGCAGGAACTTGGGTAGCTTACTTAATCTCTCCAGTTCTCAAATTTATCATCTCTAAAATGAGATGATGAATCATGCCCCTCCCCTGCTCATGTTCTGTCTCTCTCTGTCTCTCAAAAATGCATAAACATTAAAACATTTTAAAATCAGATGACGTTTCATACACTGCCAAATTTGTATAAGCAATAAACAAAGAAATAAATAAATAGGGATTTGCCAAATAAGTAGTACTTTTTCAAAATTGTGTTTAGAATGACTGCAATCGGTCTTAAGACATAACTATTACAGACCAAATGCTTAATGTCAAGTGTAGGTAAGGCTCAGAGGCCTCAGCCATTAAACTTTTAGGGGCTGCTATCGACCTACTTTTGTTTTCTTGGGGAAATATATATTTCTTTCTTTATTTGATTATACGAAATGTATGAATTATTTATTATGGCACAAGAAAGCCTTAGATTTGAGCTAAAATCCAAAATATCAAATCATTTTTATTTTTTAAAAGTTTTTTAATGTTTATTTATTTTTGAGAGAGAGAGAGAGAGAGAGAGAGAGAGAGAGAGAGAACAAGCAGGGCAGGGACAGAGAAAGAGAGGGACAAATTCCAAAGCAGGCTCCATGTGCTGAGAGCAGAGACCCTGATGCGGGGCTCAAACTCACTAACGGCAATATCATGACTTGCGCTGAAGTCAGGTGCTTAACCTACTGAGCCACCCAGGCGCCCCTCAGATCATTTTTAATATTGTCTCTAGGTGTTTTCTAACTGTAAGTCAGGCACATAAATGCCCAGCATGCTACTTAATAGCATTTAGATGTATTTCCTCCCTCAGGTTAGAGAAAGATTGTGGGCATTTTCTCCTCCAGACCTTTCCTCTTACCTGGGATTTGAGACCCATATGCTTCCATCTCTTCCTTAATAATGTTTTTTTTTTTCCTTCCAATTTTGCCCCTTCTTACATGATTCTTCAATTATTTGCACACTACTACCTGCCTTCTTAAGCAAGCAAACATTCTTAAGACTCTATGTTAAAAAATCAGATGCCCTTCTCCAAGCTTTATCCTTGTCTAACAATACTAAACATCTATACTTCTCAATTCATAGAGACCTCAGGAAAAATATCCTGAAAGGATCAATCAGAAATAGAAAAACTTAAAAAGTAACAGAGAAAATAAAGGAGAGAGAGAGAGAGAGAGAGAGAGAGAGAGAGATAAAGGGAGAGAGAGAGAAACCAAGAAAAAAACTCAACTCTAGAGAACAAACTGGTGGTTATAAGAGCGGAGGTGGGGGGGGGATGGGTGAAATAGGTGATGGGGATTTAGGAGGGCACTTGTCCTGATGAGCACCAGGTGAAGTGTGGAATTGATGAATCACTATATTGTACACTTGAAATTAATAGAATACCATAGATTACTATATTATAATTAAAATAATATTAGAGAAGTAACAGAGAAAGAATAACATGAGGAATCTCTCCCTCCCCCACCTCCTGCAAAACACACAAAGAATGCACAGAATGGTCAGCAATATTAAAGACCAAAGAAGGAACAAAACTACAAAAATGTCCAATAAATTTGACGAAGGAGGTTTTCTCTGATTTTAAATCATTTTTCAAATTTCACTGAAAAGCCAATTTTTCTTTTCATTCAATATATAATATTTAGCTTTCTTTGTTGTTACATATTTCTCATTTTAAAGTGATGGCAAGGGGCCCCTGGGTGGCTCAGTGAGTTGAGCATCAGACTCTTGATTTCGGCTCAGCTCATGATCTCACAGCTTGTGGGTTTGAGCCCTGCGTTAGGTTCCATGCTGACAGTGTGGATCCTGCTTGGGAGTCTCACTCTCTCCATCCTTTCCCTGTCCCTTCCCTTCTCACACTCACTCTCTACCTCTGAATAAATAAATAAATAAAACTTATAAAACGAATGTCAAAGTAATGGCAAAATATAACATACTATTCATATCAAAACATAGAAAATGGCAATTGAGTATTTTATGTAGTTAAGTTTTAGGTGTTTAGTAAGATTAGAACTAAATAATCATTTATTGGACATATATAGAGGTCTTTATATCTCTCTGATGCCTAACAGCTTTTGTTCACATTTTCTTTTTTTTTTTAAACGTTTATTTATTTTTGAGACAGAGAGAGACAGAGCATGAACGGGGGAGGGTCAGAGAGAGGGAGACACAGAATCTGAAACAGGCTCCAGGCTCTGAGCTGTCAGCACAGAGCCCGACGCGGGGCTCGAACTCACGAACCGCGAGATCATGACCTGAGCCGAAGTCAGACGCTTAACCGACTGAGCCACCCAGGCGCCCCTGTTCACATTTTCCATACAAAGTGAAACCTGAAATAAAAGCAGTAACGATTCAGTGGTAGGTTTTAACGACATTAATATTTACACAGTAGAACCTGTATATGTAAAATATCTCTAAGGGAATTTATTTTATCTATAATACATATGTTGCTCACAAATTTTCAAATTCACTGAGAATATGTCACCATTTCCCCCTATTTTTTTTCAGTCTAAATGAGTTATTCTTTTGAGTTTCTTTATTCAGTCAATTTCAGTGTTCTAACTCTCTACGCAATTTGTCCCCTGGGTTTTTCCACATCCTCCTCATTTCCTGATGTGTAAGGACAGAGAAATACAACGACTTCCTCTTCAAGGAGAGGACCTAGCCTCTCTCTACAAGATGCCACTGGCCACCAGTTGTATTGGGCCTCGTTAAGCTGGTGTGTCGGTGGGGCACCTGGATGGCTCAATCAGTTAAGCATCTGACTTCGGGTCAGGTCATGATCTCTCAGTTTGTGAGTTTGAGCCCCACATTGGGCACTGCGCTGACAGCTCAGAGACTGGAGCCTGCTTCGGATTCTGTGTCTCCCCCTCTCTCTGCCCCTCCCATGCTCATGCTCTGTCTCTCTCTGACTCTCAATAATAAATAAACATTAAAAAATTTAAAAAAAATTAAAGTTGGTGTGTGGGTCACTGAAACACAGCTGGAGTGTTTGCAGTAAAAGAAGCTTTCAATCTATTCTCAGCGCTGGGTGATTGCTCCCAGGAGCTGAGATCTACGTCCTTCCTGCCTTGGCACGACTAGTTTCTCACTGGCCTGCGGAGCCCCTCATGTCTGGCTGCAGTTACTGAGACCGGTGACTTCAAGATCCTTCCTGAGGGACTAGGTTCAAAAATATTTTAGCTCTTAATGGTGGGCCTTCCCTGGTATGTCAACAGTCAAGTCAGCTATCTTTTATGAGCTCCCTCACAGCACATGGCACCTATTTGTAGTCTTTTGGCCACTAATGAGTAAGAGAAACAAAGGAGAACCGTTCTGAGCCGAGCAAACACTTCCCTCTGCTCTTTCTGCTTTCCTCTCCTTGCACCACATTGTAGTCAGCAGGGAAATAGGAAAATCGTGCATGTATTTCTGTAGTCATTTGCTATCTCCCTATCTCAATACCTAAACCATTCCTAGGTAGGGTGCACTAGGTCCCTCTAGGGTCACTTTCCTCTAGGTCAATTCCCTTTACACTGCAGTCTCCAGCCCTGCCATCTGGGAGCACTCCCCTCTTCCTTCCTAGACAAGAAGGCAGTGTTAGCATACACCAAGATCTTTCTACTTGGTGTATCTATACTCAGACACCAAAATATTGGTGCTGGTAAGTAAAAAAAAAAAAAATTCTCATTCAATAAAAGCAGATCTTCAATCTTCCTGCCACAAAATTATTTCAGGATTTGTTATACTTAATTATTTCAACCACTGCAAATCTATATTCTATGTAAGGTTTGAGATTAGGTTGACTTTTAAGTGATTACATATGGATTGTCAGTTTTTCCAGCAACATATATTAACTGACCCCTTCTTTGCTTTCTGATTAAACTAACAGCTATATTGAATATTATCTTTTCATGCATACTAAAATCTCTTTCTGGATGCCTTATTCTACTTCACCCATTTATATTTTTCCTAAATCAAGACCATATTGATTACATTACAAATTCTTCATCACTTATGGTGAAATTTGGTAAGTCAAGCCTGGCTCAGTGGTCTTTCATTAATAATGTTCTTGGATATGCTGATATATTTATTACTCCTATTAACTTCCTGATCACTTTATACAATTCCCCCCCCCAAAAAAAACAAATTATTTAAAGTCTAAAGGAAATATGTGAAAAAAATAAGTTAATTTTATTTTCTATGACTATAAATTTTATCTAAAAATATCATATACCATTCCACTTGCTTATTTGCTATTTTGAGACTTTTTAACTATTATACTACATTGTTCTTAAAGCTCAATCATTAGGCAGATCATTTTTCCTCAAAACTGCATCTAGTAGCCTGCCTTGCAGTGCTATTGATGGATACTTGCATGTGTCAAGTGGCTGGGCTTAAGGATGCCCAGAAAGCTGATAAAACACATCCACCACTCCTACTTACTATTGTGAACAATGAGGATCAGCTGCACAGATGTGTTGCTGTTGTTGTAGCGGTGGTTTTCTCTTACAAACCACAATTTTCTGGAAAAGTGCTATTTGTAGGGCACCTGGGTGGCTCAGTTGGTTAAGCATCGGACTTCTGCTCAGGTCATGATCTCAGCATTAATGGGCTCGAACCCCGCATCAGGCTCTGTGCTGACAGTTCAGGGCCTGGAGCCTGCTTCAGATTCTGTGTCTCCCTCTGTGTCTCTTTCTCTCTTTCAAAAATAAATTTTAAAAGGTGCTATTTTTACTCAAAAATATATGATAGACATCTTTCATCTGTAAAGAAGGTTAAATTAAGAATTCTGAGGTAATCCCAAACTATACTTCAATGAGTAAAGGGAAAAAAGGTAATTCCTTTGGGAGAATATTTTTTTGAGCAGTTGCCTCAAACAGAATTTTCTCTCCAAGAGGCTTTGAAATTCAAGAGCTGACACTGGCAAACAGACCTATTTTACTCCATTCAAGGCAAAATATTCAAAAAGAACTGATTGATTCAAAATTTGATCATACTGACTCATTGATCAAAAAGACGCATGATCCACAGTGATTATTTCTAGTCATTTATTTTTAATAATTTGCAATCTTGTGCACATGGGGGTGTTTTGTCATTTTATTGCAACTTGAAGCATTTTTATTCTTTTGTCTAAATCTTGGAGAAATTTTTGCAATTTCTGAGGTGGTTTTGAAAACTTACATGTGATTCTTAGCATCTTAGTTCAATTTTCTATGTCTAAACATGTCACTGAATAGGATTGAGATTGCACATGATTTCTTCTAAACCTTTAGTCTTAAAGGAGAAATTGTTTTACATCATAGCAATATAACTACATTGAGTGGTAGAAAATATATGTAAAATGCCACTGGAAATCCTGCTTTTATAGAATTAAAAATGCAAATAAAATGTGAAAACAATTAAAGAGGCAATACAGCCACTACTGATCGAATGCAACATATCTTTACAGTAAAAATACTTAACAAAATGTAAAAATTCTTTCAAATTGATTTTAAATTTTTTAATCATCTATTTTCATGAAAACAAATATATTTGGACAATTTCAAAGCAATCATTGGTGGCTTTCTGCTTTTAGACAATTCACTAAGAGGCAGAACAAAAATTTAAATGTATGAAAACAGGTAAAACAAAAATAATTGACTAAAAATTAAAATAGGAAAGTATCTGAAAAAGAGACCAAAAAACAAAACAAAACCTTGAAATGTTATAAACTCATCCCTAAGATGCAGACACTCACACATATGCAAACAATTAACAACTTAAAATACATTTGTAATTTCAACCAAATTATTTTGACCCTCCAGTGACTGCACATAAATATTTTAACTGACTTTGTTATTTTCTGGCAGTAATCAGGTCTTAACCATATCCATACAAATGACTCAGTTCAAATGCTCATAGGATAAGTTTTCCATCTTTTCATATGTGACTGTAAGACAAAAATGAAAAATATCTTTATTAATGGCATGTGACTTATACCTTTAATGACATCTTACTCATCAGTAGACTAAATTTAAGTCTTTGAAAATTTACCATGCCTAAAAATCCCAATAAGCAGGCTTATTGTACAAGCATTCTTTATTTCTATGCTCTGAGATCATGCTGCTATAGAAACTCCCATTATCTATTTGTGCCTTTTATTCTTTCTGGCTTCTGATTGCTGGCAATACATTATAGAACATAGACAAGACAAACAACGGAACTATGACCAGAATTGTCATTAAGAGACATACTACAATTCCCAGAACGTTCCCTTGCAAAAGTTATAAAGTGTTGAATTTTAGGGAAAATGAAATGTTTCCTTAAAATATTAGAGAGCTTTAGGAAATATAGTCTACATTAAGTATTAATATTATTTTGAAATCTTTCTACTTTAATGGAATGTAAGTACTCAGAGTTCATCAGTAATAAATAATAATGATAAAAAAGTAATAGGCAATAAATATCATCTCTTCAAAAATATATTATTTTGAATAACTCAAGTATAAAAAATAAACTTCACCTATTCTTTTGACAAAATCACCCAACTCATTCAAATTTTTTCACTCAAGGTGGAAAATATATAGAAAGGCAAACCTCCCCCGTAACGACCCGTTTATTCAGCAAGGTGACTGATATTTTGAAATAATCTACAGCCTGGAGACTATGGAAAGCTTAAGGGAAATTGGATGGACTAGGGCCAGTGAATCTTAGACTACTGTTCCCATGGTAGTGATAAAGTATGTCTGTTTCCCTCCTAAATTCCAGGGTGTTTCCCTATCCATCTATTACCATACTCAACTCTTAGGTGTTTACAAATCTTCAATCTATTGGGAAAAGAAATATCTTTTAAAAGGCACTATAGCACTGTGACTTTCCTCTGGTGTCAAAGAGGAGATTTCAACAGAGAAAAGTCTCTTTTATGAAATGAAAACTGAAATTATGAAAGTTGTAAAATATGACAGTATCACAGGGTAAATCTAAAGTTCCGTGTTGAAAATGTTTTCCTGGGAGATTTACACTGTAGACTTCTATTGCTGTCAAAAATAGTTCTCGCAACAAAAAAAGGAAGAAATCATTTTAGATTTAGTTTAATTTTTTTTTCTTTGTGATCCAGAGCCACACTGATGGTGAAATATTTTTGCTTAAAGAAAACAACATGTGAATATTTGTGTAAAATTTTTCCAGAGCTTAAGTTAGCCTTTTCATTTATCATGTATCAAGACCGTCGGACAGCTTTCAGAAACTCCGTAATTCTGAACTAGTTCTACATACAAACTCTAATCTACTTCTGGTTAGGATGGAACTTTCCCATTAATGTGTTAATTATATGAAGAAAGCCACTAATCTTATAATGGTTTCAGAGAGTTAATGTGCTTGGGAAAATAAATAATTTACTCACGTTTCACTAAGATGCATAAGTATTGGCAAAAGTCAAGCCATATGTACTTTCTAGTCCAGAGTTCCTCAACCTTGTCAGTATTGACATTTTACACCATGTAATTCTTTGCTGTGAGAGGGTATTCTATGCATGACAGAATAATGTATAGTATACTTAGCCTGCATCCATTAGGCAATCATCAATAGGCCTACCTCTTCCAGTCCTAACAATTAAAAATGTCTATAGACATTGCCAAATGTCTCCTAGGGTATGGGAACAAAAATAATCCCTGGTTAAGAATCAATCTTTTAGGTTCATCTAAACTTGTAATACAATCTGAGATGAAATTAGAATAACACTTTAAGGACAAATAATGTTTGAAGATAAACATGAAAATGTATCGCCTTTAAAAAATATGCTTCTAAAATATATATTGTCAAATTTTAGTTTTGTTTTATTTAATAAACATGCACTAACAGCAATGACAGCTCTACCAAACTTTTTCATTATTAGAAATGTCACCAGACAACTCAGTAGAGCTACAAGAAAATTATCCAGGCATTATTAAACATGAGCCTTTATTGTAAATACTGAGCAATTTCAAAATTTGCATTACCTTAGGGAAAGGAAGTTAGGGTTCTTAGGGAGTTTTATCATGAGGATGTATTAGCTATTTCAGGAATAGTCTTGATTGGTTCTCAGAAGGAGAAAGTGCTCTCCCAGTTTAGCAGCCACTGATAGGCAATTTGGTTTTATCAAAAAGGGTAGGGAAAACAACTAGGGGAAGTCAAGTTCTTTATATCCATAATGAGCATTTTCATCCTTCAAGGTCTTTTCCAAAATCATCTTTGAAGTCTGGCAATGGTTGTTTTTGAACAGAAGGATTTGGGACTTTTGCTCTTCACTTGTAAGATTTATATAGGTCTTCCTATGTTGCTGTCAAAGCAAAATTATGACAGATAAAGTTAAACAAGCAAGGAAAACTTTATTGAAACTACTGCAATAGAGAAGAGAGACTAAATTCAACAATGCTAAAACAAAAGATAGGTGAGTTTTTAAACCCAGGGTGAGCTAATATAAAGTACTTGAGAAACATTAAAGGGGAGGTTGACCAATGAAATGTGAACATATTGGGTTATTTCTGAGTTGGCAAATGTTTTTCTCTGTGATTAAGCCATAGGCTCCTATCCTGTGACAGAAACTGGAAGATAGGAATGCTATGACCTTTGACGTTTACATTTAAAAGAGATGATTTTTCAGGTCCTTGAGAAATTCAATCCTGGGTTATAAAACTGGGGAAAAGATTTATATCTATTTAAAAGGGGTAGAGAAATAATTAACAATTACAAGTTTTCTCAAAGTAAAAGCTCTAAGAAAAAGGAAGTCAATGACCTATAGTCAGGAACAAATCCGTCTTTGGTTAAGCTGATGAAATTATTAAGGCTGCTTGGCCAGTGCTCTAAAAGTGTAATGGATTCACACTTCCAAATGAAGTTCAATATTTTTACTTCCTTACAGGCCAAAGCCAGAAGCATTAAATTCTTTGTAGGGATGGTAGAACCCAGGAAAGGAAACCAAAACTGTGTTTATATTTGTGTTTCACAGTAGAGCCTTATAAAAAGACTTTAGGCACAATAGCATGGTATTGCTCCACTGCAAAAACTTGAGAGGGGAAAGTTTATTTTCTAAACTTCAAGTTTTTCTTAAATGCCATAAAAGGATAAATTATCAAAATGCCACGAGAGCATTTCATCTCATATTAGGATTTAAAAGTCCTTCCTTTCTGGGGGAGTGGAATTTCAGGCAGCAATTTAATTGGGATAAAGCTGGAAAGAAGATTCTTCCCTCTGAATGAATTATCCGTGACCATCCCCTGCTCTTTTCTGCAAAAATTGGGAAAGTATGATTGCCTTCAGGAGAATTCCAATGAGAAAAAACTTTCTTCCCATTAAGAACTCTGGAAGAAGAGAAACTTGAAAAATACTCATTGCCAACATACAGTGATTGCTAAAGATGTAAAATGGCTTGAATGGATGGAGAGAAGGCCCAGGATAATGCTTTCTGGTTCTCATAACCTGGTTATGGTCTGCATAAAATTAAAGTGTTTTTTATGCCTTACTGGAAAAAAAAAGGCTTAGGAAAACTGCATAGTGTACATAAAATCCTTGAGTTTTGACATGAAGGCCCAAAACATGGAGATCTCAAAACCAGGGGCATTTGAGGTAGTTACATACAGCAGGAATGGAGATCTACACACACCCAAAGGCTGGGTTGGATTCATTACATTCCTGATGGATATCAACAAGGATTTGCAGAAGAGTATAGGGCTACAGGAAACTTCCAATGACAATTTTTAAGCTTCTCCTAAAGCTAGGAGCCATCTAGGAAGTAGGAAAACATATATGAATAGAAAAAAATACGTAAATTGGTATTTTTTAAATTGTAACATAGAAAATGAGGATCCAAGATGGCGGAACAGCATGGAAGTTTTTTGTATGTCTCACATCCATGAAATATAGACAGACCAACACTAAACCATCCTACACACCTAGAAAACTGACTGGAGGATTAACGCAACAATCTGCACAAACTGAACCACAGAATTCAGCAGGTACACAGCACTGAGAGGTGAACTTGGGGAGCGAGAAGGTGCAGGAAGGGAGGTGCTTTTGTCAGCAGAGAGAGGACGGAGACTGGGGAGGGGGGCAGGGAGAATACAGGAAAAGCACCCCTCCCCAAAAGCAGCTGGAGAGAAAGTGGAAAATTGGAAACAGCCACAGGAACTAAACTAAAAAGGGAGAAAGGAGAAAGGAGAAAGGAGAGGGTTTAAATTCCATTAACACTGTAAACAAGAGCAGAGCAGTCTGCAACTCCGCACCTTGATACCTGGCTGTGCTCTAGTGGTAAGGGCGAATCCCCAGGAACAGAGTGGAGTCCAGGAGGTTCTCGGGCCACACGGGGAAAAGCGGTTCCACTGTTGGGAGGACATTTAGTAGAGATTGTTGAAGCCACCTGGTCCCAGCAGACCCCAGAAGGCGGCCACATTCGCTAGTGCTGGGGCAACGTCATAAAGGCTGAAGCCTAGTGCCAGAAGTGTGTTGTAATTTTCCACAATCCCTGAAATGCTGCTGCTACACTATCTTGCGAACATTTTCTGGGGCATTCTAGCACCTGGACATAGTCTCAGGGAACCAGCAGCAGCAGGGTCCAGCAAGTGTTCCTGGGTGCAAGCAATATTCAGCCATTGCTCATTTGGCCATTGCTCAGTGAGACCCTCCCACAGAGGAGCAGAACAGGTCAAAGCCACAGTCCTTCAGAAGTAAGGGACCAGGGAAAACAGCTGCACCTAGGACAAACTCAGGAGAGAGATACTGCCTGGGGCCTGGTCACGGAATGTGAAAAAGTGGGGAGTGGATGAGAGCTGAAGACAGAGGACAGGTGTATGATTGCTGATCCAGGAGAAGACTGGGGAGCTGGGTGGCGCCATTTTCACTGCTTCCACGCATGTGCATACCCACCCACTAGCACTGCAACGATTCACCCCAGTAGGCTAGCAGCGCCATCTAGTGGAGAACGGAGCCTTTACACTGAGCCCCGCCGAACTGGGCCAACTTCTCTTTCAAGAACTCAAGTTTCACTGCCAGCTTAGTTTATGGCTATAAAGTGCTACATAGACTGACTTCTAGGGGAAAACAAAGTAATTTCAGTCCTACTTCAATCTGTTAGCAGGTCCATCTATTCAATTTTCTTTCTTCTTTTTATCTTTTTTCTCTTTTGCATTTCCTTTCTTTTTCTTCAATACAGAAAGACAAAAAACTCATTTTTAGTAAAAATGATTTTCTTTAATTTTTATTACTGTATTTTTAAACTTTTATGTAAATTTTTTCAAATTCTATTTACTTCCATATTTTATTTTAGTCTACTACAGTGTATTCACTTTTTCAAATTTACAATTTCCTTTTTTACTTTATTTTTTAATATTTTTTCTCTGTTTCATTTCTTTCCTTTTTCTGTATTTCTGTATTTCTTGAATACAGAAAAAGAAAAGATTAATATTTATTTTTTATTTTATTAATTTTCTTTTATTTTTTTCTACTTTATTAGTTACTTTTGTGTATATATTTTGCAAATTCTATTTTACTCACATTGTCTCCTTTTAGTCTATTTCAGTGTATTCATTTCTCAAATTCTTAAGCGATTTCCTTTCTCCCCCCTTTTTTTCTCCAATCTGTCAAACCACTTTCAACACCCAGACCAAAACTTAGAATCTAGCATCATTTATTTGATTTGTGTCTGGGTGTGTGTTTCATTTTTTAATTTTAATATATTTTGATTTTAATTTTTTTAATTTTAATTTTTTTTCAACGTTTATTTATTTTTGGGACAGAGAGAGACAGAGCATGAATGGGGGAGGGGCAGAGAGAGAGGGAGACACAGAATCGGAAACAGGCTCCAGGCTCTGAGCCATCAGCCCAGAGCCTGATGCAGGGCTCGAACTCCCGGACCTCGAGATTGTGACCTGGCTGAAGTCGGACGCTTAACCGACTGCGCCACCCAAGCACCCAATTTTAATTTTTCTACCTCATCAATTCCTTTTCTCCCTCCAAAATGACAAAATGAAGGAATTGACCCCAAAAGAAAGAGCGCGAAAAATGACAGCCAGGGATTTAACCAAAACAGATACAAGCAAGATGTCTGAACCAGAATTTAGAAACATGATAATAAGAATACTAGCTGGAGTTGAAAATATATTAGAATCCCTTTTGGAGAGACAAAAGAAGTAAAAACTAGCCAGAATAAAATTAAAAATGCTATAACTGAGCTGCAATCACAGATGGAAGCAATGGTGGTAAGGATGGATGAGGCACAACAGAGAATCAGCAATATAGAGAACAAACTTACAGAGAATAATGAGGCAGAAAAAAAGAGGGAAGGCAAATGAGCAGGATTAAAGAATTAGACAAATCAGTGAAGCATTGAAAAGGGACAAGATCAGAATCATAGGGGTCCCAGAAGAGGAAGAGAGAGAAATAGGGGTAGAAGGGTTATGTGAGCAAATCATAGCAGAAAACTTTCCTAACCTGGGGAAAGACAGACATCAAAATCCAGGAAGCACAGAGGACCCTCATTAGATTCAACAAAAACTGACTATCAACAAGGCATATCATAGTCAAATTCACAAAATACTCAGACAAGGAGAAAATCATGAAAGGAGCAAGGGAAAAAAATTCCTAACCTACAAGGGAAGACAGATCAGGTTTGCAGCAGACCTATCCAGAAACTCGGCAGGCCAGAAAGGAGTGGTGGGATATATTCAGTGTACTGAATCAGAAAAAAAAATATGCAGCCAAGAATTCTTTATCCAGCAAGGCTGTCTTGAAAATAGGAGAGATAAAAAGTTTCCCAGACAAACAATAATTAAAGGAGTTTGTGACCACTAAACCAGCCCTTCAAGAAATTTGAAGGGGGACTCTCTGAGGGGAGAAAAGATGAAATATATATATATATATATATATAGAGAGAGAGAGAGAGAGAGAGAGAGAGAAATACCAAAAGCAACAAAGATTAGAAAGGATGAGAGAACACCACCAGAAACTCCAACTCTACAAGCATCAAATAAAGTCATATCTATCAATACTCAGTCTAAATGTCAATGGACTCAATGCTTCGATCAAAAGACATAGGGTAACAGAATGGATAAGAAAACAAGATCCATCTATATGCTGTTTACAAGAGACCCACTTTAGACCTAAAGACACCTTCAGATTGAAAATAAGGGGATGGAGAACTATCTATCATGCTAATGGTCAACAAAAGAAAGCCGGAGTAGCCATACTTATATCAGACAATCTAGACTTTAAAATAAAGACTGTATCAAGAGATGCAGAAGGGCATTATGTCATAATCAAGGGTCTATCCACCAACAAGACTTAAAAATTGTAAACATTTATGTGTCAAATGTGGCAACACCCAAATATATAAATCAATTAATCAAAAACATAAAGAAACTCATCGATAGTAATACCATAATAGTAGAAGACTTCAATATCCACTCACAGCAATGGACAGATCATCTAATCAAAAAATCAACAAGAAAACGATGGCTATGAATGACACACTGGGCCAGATGGACTTAACAGATATATTCAGAATATTTCATCCTAAAGCAGCAGAATAGACATTCTTCTCCACTGAACATGGAATGTTCTCCAGAATAGACCATATACTGGGACACAAATCACCCCTAAGTAAGTACAAAAAGATCGAGATCATACCATGCATATTTTCAGACCACAACACTATGAATGTTGAAATCAGCCACCAGAAAAAGTTTGGAAAGGTACCAAATACCTGGAGACTGAAGAACATCCTACTAAAGAATGAATGGACTAACCAAGCAGGTAAAGAGGAAATTAAAAAGTATATGAAGGTCAATAAAAATGATAACACCACAACCCAAAACCTCTGGGACGCAGCAAAGGCAGTCATAAAAGGAAAGTATAGCAACCAGGCTTTCCTAAAGAAGGAACAAAGATCTCAGATACACAGCCTAACCTTACACCTTAAGGAGCTGGAAAAAGAACAGCAAATAAAGCCCAAAACCAACATAAGACAGGAAATAATAAAGATGAGAGAAGAAATTAATGGTATTTAAACCAAAAAAACCAAAAACAAAAACAAAAAACAGTAGAACAGATCAGTGAAACCAGAAGCTGGTTCTTTGAAAGAATTAACAAAGGTGATAAACCACTAGCCAGTTTGATCAAAAAGAAAAAGGAAAGGGCCCAAATAAATAAAATCAAGAATGAAGGAGGAGAGGTCACAACCAACACAGCAGAAATAAAAACAATAATAAGAGAATATTATGAGCGATTATATGCCAATAAAATGGGCAATCTGGAAGAAATGGACAAATTCCTAGAAACATGTAGACTACCGAAACTGAAACAGGAAGAAATAGAAATTTTGAACAGACCCATACCAGTAAGGAAATCAAATTAGTAATCAAAAATCTGCTAAAAAACAGGAGTCCAGGGCCAGATAGGTTTCCAGGGGAATTCTACCAAACATTTAAGGAAAAGTTAACACCTATTCTCTTAAAACTGTTCCAAAAAGTGGAAAAGGAAGGAAACTTCCAAACTCTTTCTTGAAGCCAGCATTACCTGAATTCCAAAACCTGACAGAGACTCCATTAAAAAAGAGAACTATAGACCAATTTCCCTGATGAAAATGGATGCAAAAATCCTCAACAAGATATTAGCCCACTGCTCCAACAATACATTAAAAAAATTATTCACCGCAACCAAGTAGGATTTATACCTGGGATGCAGGGCTGGTTCCATATCTGCAAAACAATTAATGTGATTCATCACATCAGTAAAAGAAAGGACAAGAACCACATGATCCTCTCAGTAGATGCAGAGAAAGCATTTGACAAAATACAGCATCCTTTCTTGAAAAAATACCCTCAAGAAGGTAGGGATAGAAGGAGTATACCTTGAGATCATAAAAGCCATATATGGATGACTCAATGCTAATAACATCCTCAATGGGAAAAAAACTGAGAGCTTTCCCCCTAAAGTCAGGAACAAGACAGGGATGTCCACTCTCACCACTGTTATTCAACATAGTATTGGAAGTCTTACCCTCTGCAATCAGACACCACAAAGAAATAAAAGGCATCCAAATTGGCCAGGAGGAGGTCAAACTTTCATTCTTCGCAGATGACATGATACTATATATAGAAAACCCAAAGATCCCACCAAAAAACTGCTAGAATTGATTCATGAATTCAGCAAAGTTGCAGGATATAAAATCAATGCACAGAAATTGGTTGCATTCCTATACACCAACAATGAAGTGACAGAAAGAGAAATTAAGGAATCGATCCCATTTACAGTTGCACAAAAAGCCACAAAATACCTAGGAATAAATCTAACCAAAGAGGTTTTATACACTTTCTATACACTGAAAACTACAGAAAGCTTATGAAAGAAATTGGAGAAGACACAAAAAAATGGAAAAATATTACATGCTCCTGGATAGGAAGAACAAATATTGTTAAAACCCAAAGCAATCAACATATTCAATGCAATCTCTATCAAAGTAAACACCAGCATTCTTCACAGAGCTAGAACAAATAATCCTAAAATTTTTATGTAACCACAAAAGACCCCGAATAGCCAAAGTGATCTGGAAAAAGAAAACCAAAGCAGGAGGCATCAAAATCCAAGACTTCAAGCTATACTACAAAGCTGTAATAACCAAGACAGTATGGTACTGGCACAAGAACAGACACTCAGATCAATGGAACAGAATAGAGAACACAGAAATGGACCCAAAAACATGTGGCCAACTAATCTTTGACAAAGCAGGAAAGATTATCCAGTGGAATAAAGACAGTCTCTTCAGCAAGTGGTGCTGGGAAAAGTGGACAGCGACATGCAGAAGAATGAACCTGGACCACTTTCTTACACCATCCACAAAAATAAACTCAAAATGGATGAAAGACCTCAATGTAAGACAGGAAGCCATCAAAATCCTTGAGGAGAAAGCAGGCAAAAACCTCTTTGATCTTGGCCGCAGCAACTTCTTACTCAACACATCTCCGGAGGCAAAGGAAACAAAAGCAAAAATGAACTACTGGGACCTCATCAAAATCAAATCTTTGGCATAGCGAAGGAAACAATCAGCAAAACTGAACGGCAATAGACAGAATGGGGGAAGATATTTGCAAGTGACATATCAGATAAAGGGTTAGTATCCAAAATCTATAAAGAACTTATCAAACTCAACACCCAAAAAACAAATAATCCAGTGAAGAAATGGGGAAAAGATATGAATAGACACTTCTCCAAAGAAGACTTCCAGATGGCCAACTGACACATGAAAAAATGCTCAACATCACTCATCATCAGGGAAATACAAATCAAACCACAATGAGATAAAATCTTACACCTGTCAGAATGGCTAACATTAACAACTCAGGCAACAACAGATGTTGGTGAGGATGCAAAGAAAGAGGATCTCTTTTGCACTGTTGGTGGAAATGTAAGCTGCTGCAGCCACTCTGGAAAACAGCATGGAGGTTCCTCAAAAAACTAAAAATAGAACTACCCTACAACCCAGAAATTGCACTACTAGGCATTTATCCAAGGGATACAGGTGTGCTGTTTCGAAGGGACACATGCACCCCCATGTTTATAGCAGCACTATCAACAAGAGCCAAAGTACAGAAAGAGCCCAAATTCCATCGATAGATGAATGGATAAAGAAGATGTGGTATACACACACACACACACACACACACGCGCGCGCGCGCACAATGGGGAATAACTTGGCAATGAAAAAGAATGAAATCTTGCCATTTACAACTACATGGATGGAACTGGAGGGTATTATGCTAAGTGAAATTAGTCAGTCAGAGAAAGACAAAAATCATATGACTTCACTCATATGAGGACTTCAAGAGACAAAACAGATGAACATAAGGAAGGGAAACAAATAATATAAAAACGGATGGGGACAAAAAAGAAGAGACTCATAAACTGGAAAACAAACAGTTACTCGAGGGGTTGTGGGAGGGTGAATGGGCTAAATGGGTAAGGGGCACTAAAGAATCTACTCTTCAAATCATTGTTACAGTATGCTAACTAATTTGGATGTAAATTTAAAAAAATAAAAAAATTAAATTAAAAAACTTAAATTATAAAAAATTCATTATTGATAAAAAAATAATTACCTCAAGTGGTTTAAACACTGACTGCAGTTTGTACATTTTTAGAAGAATGTATTCTGAGAATAAATAGATCTGCATTAAAGCTTAAAACTGTGTTAAGTAGTTTAATTAGCTAAGTAATACTGGTATCATTTAGAACTATGAATATATTTCAGAGAATAATACAAACAATAAATCTTTAGCAACCAAAGTGTGCAGCGTGACAGAATTGATATAACTGTATAATCAAACATTTATAATTTTTTAATATTTAGTATGTATTGGGAATGCTGCTCCATATCCTTAAAAAAAAGTACCCATGTTTTTGCTTTGTTAGCTGAGTTTCTCTATATGTAATTCCAATCCCGTGACAGTAGAACACCAGTGTTTGAATTGTGGTATCTAAATTATATTCCAGGTATGGGGGTGCCTGGGTGGCTCAGTCGTTTAAGAGTCCAACTTCGGCTCAGGTCATGATCTCACTGTTCATGGGTTCGAGCCCCGCATCAGGCTCTGTGCTGACAGCTCAGAGCCTGGAGCCTGTTTCAGATTCTGTGTCTCCCTCTCTCTCTGCCCCTCCCCCACTCATGCTCTGTCTCCCTCTGTCTCAAAAATAAAAATAAAACATTAAAAAAATTTAAATTGTATTCCAGGTCTGAGGAAGAAAACTATGCAATAAGACCTTGGGACTCTTCTTTACCAGAATGCAATGAAGATATCAGAAACTAATGAACATTAATGGACTTGTGCCAAAGGAAGCAAGAACCTGCACTGAGGTCTCCGGTTCCAAAGGTGAGTCAATTAAGTATAAAAAACAATTGTGAATGTAATGAAAAAACATACACTGAATACATACAAATTTGTGAACTGTCAATAATAGTCATATATAAGAAGCCACAGCCACAGCTATAGTCCATTTAAGCCATTTAACTAAAGCATGAATATTTTATTCTGAAAATTAGCTATTTAAGTGGAAAAACTAGGCTATGTCTAATTCTATCCTACATTTCCTGTGTAAATTGCATTTTAGCTTTGATGATAAAAAATTCTTCTTCATAGAAGCTTTCCACTGAATAAAGGCAGAAAAAAATGATGAAGACAATAAAGAACTAGCCATCATGCAGGTTTTTTAAATAATTGGCTCTGACAAAGATTACCAGTGGATAAAATAATTAGATGGCAGGTTAATGGGGATTCCACAATGACCAGATCAAAGGTCACAAGATGAACCTGTTTAACTGATAAAAAGTTAAAACGTTAACTGTCAGATAAAGGTGCAGAATAACCTACTTAATTTGCTTGGCCTTGAATTTTTATTTTTATAACTTAATCATTTAATTCTAATATTTTTGAGCAATTAAATACAAATTATTATCTCTGAATTAATAGATGTCATAGATTCAAAGTTCAAGGTAAGATTAGACACTGAGTCCTTAATTACAGTGAGTTCCAGGAGAATACATAGGACATTTATTTAATTACTCAGAGGCAGTATATTTGGTCTTCCATACCAGTAATCTTTGGATATGTGACCCCATATTAAATTTTAATTTCTTTTTCTGTCTTAATAATTTTTTGCCACAATTATCAAATTGTATCAGTGTTCCTGGGTGGCTCAGTCAATTAAGTTTCTGACCCCTGATTTCAGCTCAGTCAGGTCATGATCTTGTGGTTCATGGGTTTGAGCCATATTTATTTCTATTGAACAATTAAAATAAGACCATCCTTAGATGATAAATGAAACGTGGATATTACAATGTAATATTTTCAGAAATTTCTCCCTCTCCCCATTTGCCAAACAGGTGTCACAGAGATTTGAGAATAGGAGAGTCACATGCCAGCACTGTCAACTATTTCCTACATATAGTCTGTAAAGCTAAGTCAAATTTACTCTGACTTTCTGAGACAGCTACAGAAAAGACGCTTTCCAAGAAGGATTTTTAGTTTAGGTGAATTCATAAATTTTTCATTAATGAAAGTTGCTATGTATTTGTATGCAAACAGTATCTTCCTTTGATGTTCATTTTCTGAAGGCAAAAAGGACATGTTTTGCTGTAGGCATTTCATTTTTATATGGAACCAGACAATAATACACCATATTACTCTTCAAGGATCTTTCTAGTTAGAGTAGAATTAAAGTTAACTACCTTACAAGCTTGCTTCCGTTTATGCTTCTGTGGTGTGCAAAAGCATATTAAAAAAAAATCTTACCAAGAAAGTTAACTTGAAATATGTACAGAGTTTTTGTTTTTATAAGCATAAAAGTTTAAAATTTTGAGAAATATCTATTAATATAGATGATATTTATATAGATTATATAGATTTATATAGATTAATATAGATGATATTTAATGTGGAATATTTATGTTTTTAGATATTTGTGCTAAGTGGTAAAGTTTATTTCACACATTAAAGGAAGGAATACACTTGGAAAAATTTGCATCATGGTGTATATATATATATATATATATACAGATGCATATACATTCAATACAGTGTATGGTAGACAAATTAAAATAAATTGAATTGAATTTCCTCATATAGATTTATTTGCATTGCCCACAATGTTATATTTACCTAAATACACACATATTTATGTGTACATATATATTTGTATACATGGATGCATAAATATATGCATACATATATGAGGGAAAAACATAACCTAGAGGAGATTAATGAAATTACCATAAAAAATGTATTCCTGTAGGCAGTGAAGATAATACATTATTTTAATTTAATGTCATCACAACTATTTATGGAGATTTCAAAGAAGAAAATGTATTTCAGGAAAATTGAGCAGAACAAAGACAGTAGGGTGATCTATTTTGAACAGAATAATTTTTCATAGATATTATTTAATATTTATACCAATATAGAGGAAAAAGAAATCAAGAGACAAAGTGGTGAAAGAGGCATATGGATATCTATATATCTATATCTATATGACAGCTAGTGGAATTATACAGCATCCATTTCTCTCCCATAACCTGCCTTTCTCATTTGAGTTTATCCTTAACAGGCTTTGATATAAGTATCACCTTTATCTACCCAATAATGACATGGATGCACAGCAAAAGCCCATGAATTGGGGGGAAGTGGGAAAACGAGGGAAATCATCAGACACCAGAGATTAGTAACACTATATTCAAAGAAGTAAATAACAGCTGAAGTCAGAAAGAAACTTGCAGTCATCGCTCCATTCTAAAGCGGGCAAGATTTGGTATTTATGAGACAATGCGTGTGTTTGTTCATGTTGATGCTAAGAGACAAAAATATCTGTGGTACATGTAAAACCTGTTTCTATGCAAGTGGGAAGTGAAATTACAAATACTAGAATAAAGCTAGGACCAAAGTAGGTATGCAGTATCAGTGAATAAACAAGAAACAAAGCCAACTAAAAAAACAGAGTGGCCTGATTTCTTGCCTTAATTTTTGTTCTGCCCTAAGCAGGAATAAAAAAATATATCACTTGAGACTCTCTACCACAAATTTGCCATGAGTTTGGAACAGATTCACATTATCTCAAAACGTGCTAAGCATAAATTTGTATCCTCAGAAATCTAGAAAAAACAAGCTCAAAACAACAGTTTTGTGCTCTAAACCTACACTTCCAGGAATTTCCATAGATACATTTCCAAAGATCATTTGGTCACAACACAACACAGGAGAACATAATAGACCATGAGAAAACAACAGCAGTTAAAGAAATCAGACATAAAGTATGGCAATATTAGAATTATAATGTACAGTAATATAATATTTATACTGTATTTGTTAAAAGTTATAAGAATATAAAGTTTATGACTACAGAGCTGGAGGTTACCAAAATTGACCAGGGAGGTAAACAGGCCTTATAAAATTAAATGTACATACATCCATATTAAAAATTGTTACATGATATTTATAGCAAATTATATTCAGCTAACGAAGGAGCTCAGTAACATAAAGTTAAATTTATGTAAATTATCTAGAACATATCTCAGAGAATTGAGGAAATAAAGATGATGAAAGATTGATTGAGATGTTAAAAATGGGAAAAAAAAAGATCTAACATGCTTTTAATCAGGGTTCCTAAAAGAATAGAATGGAATATACGCAAAAGCATAAAAAGTTTAAAATTATCCACAATACTAAAAGGCACCAATTCATAAAGTAAAAATCCTTTATAAATTTTTATCTTAGAATGGTAAACCCAATGAAATTGTATTTCTAAATAAGTATAAATATAATATTTTGGAACAGACATGAACTGGGTTTATCACCTACTTTGCATAGAGTAACTCCACAAAAAACCATTTGAGGAAAATAAAAATTAATAATAGAGATGATTCTTAAAAACTGAGTGAAAATTCATGCTAAATGAAAAAATACTTACAAAAAATCTTATGCCATAATTTTCTTTTTCATTTCTATAATGTTCTAGAAGAGTTAAAATTAACCTATGATGAAAAGAGTTAACTTTTAGCCTCTGGGAGTTAGGTACAGGGATTGACTGACAGGAGTTTGAAGAGATTTGGGGGATGATGTTCTGTCTCTTCATAGATGTTTGGGTTACACATGTGTATGCACTTATGAAAATACATTGAATGATACAGTTAACTTGTTCATTTCATTGTATATAAATTTAACCTCAACCAAAGTATAAACACATAGTGAAATCTTATTAATGGTGTGTATGCTATGGCATTTAGGGTTGAAATGTAATGATATCTGCAACCTACTTTTGGGGTGTATTAAAATAAGATGCATTGATGGATGCATAAAATAATGAATATATGGCTATTTATGTGTTAAATCAAACATAATATTTAATATATAGATGTTCACTGTGTATCCTTTGACTTTTTCAACAAATTCTGGGTGGGAAAATCAAATAATTTACCTTAAGAATCAGCATTGTCAATATTGGAAACTTCAGTGAAGAGTTTTTCCCAAATATCAAAAGGATATGGAATGTTGTAAATATTTACTAAGTTTTAAGGCTGTGCAACATCCATATTCACATAGAAACACACACACACACACACACACACACACACACACATTTAGTTTTTCAAATGGAGTAATAAGCTAATTTAAAGATATTAACTTTATGTACATTTTACTTGAGTGAAATTTCTGAAAACTTTTCATACTAGGAATTTAAGCCCAAACTAATAGCCTTCCCAATGATTATCATTTCCTGTATAAAAATATATTGACAACTAGGAAATTAAAGAGAACATTAAAAATATTTTTAAGTAAGATTATCAAAATGAAAAACTTAGTGTGAGTTGCATATATAAAATGACTATGCTAAATGATTAGCATAATACTATATACACTTTACCATTCAAATCTAAATAATATTTTGTTTATTGAATAATATTCCTAAGTATCTGTTTTATGCACTATGATTCTATTTTAATACCACTTCCTTAAGAATTATCTTAAATGATAGGAAAGTATAAGAAGATAAAATCAGAAATCTATCATACACAAGTGCACACACACATAAAGTGAGACTTTATTTCTAAAAGAATAAATATAAATGATAAAAGCAAAATATGTAAAGAGCAGTAGTGGCTTTCAGATATTAGAATTTTGACTGCCAAATAGGGCTTAAAATTATTTAAAGGATTTCAGTTTCATGTCATCATAACCCATTAAGTCTTCTTTTGCATTTGAGCAATAGGTAAAAATATACATATTTTTATAAAGTATAAAAAATATAAAGTAGAAAATATATAGTATTTATAAAAAAATAAAGTAAAAAATACATAAAGTATTAAACCTTTGAAGTTGACAACAGCATATCAGAGTATGAAAGGAGAGAAAGTAAGAGTGTTTCTGACTCTGGGTATAGTGCAGGCTCCCTTGTTAAAAAATTGGAAAAAAAGGGGCATCTGTGTGTCTCAGGCAGTTGAGTATCTTACTTTGGCTCAGGTCATGATCTCATGGTTCATGGGTTTGAGCCCCACATCAGGCTCTATGCAGACAGCACGGGGAGTGCTTTGGATCCCCTGTCCCCTCTCTCTCTGTCTCTCCACTACTTGTGTGCTCTCTCTCTTTCTCTCTCAAAAATAAATAAGCATTTTAAAAAATTGGGAAAAAGAAACATCAAAGTTACTAAAATATAAAGATTTTCCTTTAAAAATACTTTAATAACTTGAAATAAGACCAACAGTGATACATGAGTAATAACATAAACTAAAAAATCTAAAAATATTTAGCTTCATAATTTTACACAACACAATACATGACATAATTAATATATCTTAATTGATTATAAGATCCCATCAGCTCACTTTTCTGCAAATATGTTTATTAGTTGCCAAAATTTTTACTTTGAACAATTTCATTTTCAGTGAATATAATTGAAAGTGACACCATTTGCTCTTGGAAAATGCAAGATTGCAAGTAATTTTTGGTAATTTTTCATTCAGAGTAGGATCTTTCTGCTTAGCAACTCTGACCAGAGTTGTTAAGAGTACTTATAGGCTGTGATGACACTGGGGGTAGATTCTGATACTTTCAAAAATACATATATTTTAATACATGTAGAGTTGATTTTTCTAGTGAGATAATTTCTTCAAAAGGACAGAATTCTTTTTACAAATCTGGTTTCGTGTAAGTGTGAATTTAATTTTAAATATAAATTTATAAAATAGCATTTTTATATTTATTTTGACATTTCTTGTAACTTGCAGAAATCACACCAGAAACCAAAAGTGGTTTTATGATTGGCATTTAATTCAAAATGCATCTTTATGTGTTCTACTGCTGTATCATAAATTATAAAAAAAATTCTAAATTTTTTTCACCATTAATTTTTTATTTAAAGCTTCATGTGAGATCAGTATTACCTCCTGTTGAAGATGATAATTTTTAATTTCTAAACCTGTGGATATTTCTTTTGCAATATTATAGCCGTTTTTAAAACCAGAAGTTCTAAACTCTTTAAAGAATTCTAATACATCCATGACGTGCTGCTTTTTTTCTTTTTTTCTGGGGGCGTGTGTGAAAATGTCCATGTGTACATTGGTTATTTTGCAATAATTTACTGACAAAGTTTATTGCAAAGTGTAGCAACTGGTATGTCCTATATTGGTGCTTATGTCTAAGTATAAATGTTGCAGATGATTTAGGGATGGGTTCCAGAAAGGGACAAGCAAGCTAGTCTTAGCCACTGTTCCCATACAGAGAGACTCTTCTCTCTGGAGTCCATAACCAGTGCCACTAACACTGTTAACTTCTGCTGCTTCTATGCCCCCATCAGTCTGGGCACAGACTATGGCCCAGGCCACCTAGTTTGAGCCCCTACAGCATATTAGATCACCCCAGGCATGATTATATATGCCAGGTGGCCAGGTCAACTGCCAGTGTACCTGACCCCTTCTGTCCACTGTGTCTGCTGGCCTGACTCTGAGTGAACATGCTACTAGATGGATTTTCTGTGTTCAATGAATGCTCCTTTGTACCATAAAGTTTACTTACAGAATGATCATTTAAAGATAAAATGAATAGAATTTCAAGGCAGCCACTACAGAGCTTTAAACCAAGCGTGGGTGTCTTTCTGAGAGTGAGCCTTGGTGCATCTGCAGATGGATCTGTGTTTCTATGGCCACAGTCCCTTGTGTGCACCCTCTTACACAGTTCCAGTCCTTCCAGGCTCTGATAACACTTGCTCCTTGTTTAGTTGTCAAAACTTTCTGCTCTTCCAAGTTCCTAGATTTTCATAATCTGCCACTCCCATAAATAATCGTGTTAATTTGGAATGTGTTCTCTCTACTTTGCTAATGCAAATGCATGATAATAAAACCCCTTTTTGGTGGACCACATCAAAGCTAACACTTGTAGCATGTGCTTTGGGAGAATTTGATGGATGTAATGGGTTGTTTGTTGTATAACTTTTCTCCTAGTTTCAGGTTGCTGGAAGATTTAACTCTTGGTTAAACATCTTTAGAATCTTAATTCACAGCATTGTTCGAGAACAAGAGAGATGAGGGTCTTGGTGAGAACTGCTTTCTGGAGCAAATTGCTATACTGCATTGTTGAGTGTGTTATCAAATAATGGGTAACTGGCATCAAAAAAGATGCAGCTGTATCAGAAAATGGAAGCCATTCCTGTATCTCTTAGGAAGCTTTATGAATATCTGTATTACAAATGAGAACAGCTGTTTTAAGTGTCCAGGAAGATGGGATAAATGTGTTTATTTCAATTTTTCCCACTAAATAAAACCAAATAGAGTCATAATAACAGAGAACAAATTTGTGGTTGCCAGAGGGAAGTAGGCTGGAAGGATGGGTGAAATAGAGGAAGGGATTAAGAGGTAGAAATTTCCACTTGTAAAATAAATAAGTCACAGAATGAAGAGTACAACATAGAGAATATAGTTAATAACATACCTACATTTATTGTGATGAACATTTTGCAATGTATGTAATGATCAAATCACTATATTGTACATCTGAAACTATGTAATATTTACTGTATGATGCTTAAACTTCAATTAAAAAAAAAAACTAAAAGACTTGGATATTCTGTAAAAAGGTAAACATAAGGAGGTGTGCCTGCATGGCACAGTTATACATCTGAGCCTTGATTTCCTCTCAGGTAGTGAGATTGAGCCCCACGTCAATGGGAGCCTGCTTGGGATTCTCTCTCCCTCTCTCTCTGCTCCTCCCCTGCTCACATGTGTGTATGCTCTCTCCCTCTGTCAAAATAAATAAACTTAAAACAAACAAACAAAAAAAAACATAAGGCTATGACTCTGAAAGGTGAAGAGAAGTCAGACAAGCTAGGGTCTTGGGAGCCAATGAACAAAATAATGGTGAGTTCCCAGGGTTTTCTTTTGGCCTCACATAACCCAATCTTGGAAATGAAGATAGCAATGCTGACAGGTCAAGAGAGGCAGACAAAAAAAAAAAAGCCCTGAACAAAAACATGGTCTGTCTAGCTGAAGAACCAGAAAAGGGCTCTGGAAAGATATAAAACTTTTATACAATAATTGCTCTAATCTAACCAAACACACACACACACACACACACACACACACACGCACTCGGTTGCCTTCACTTCCCTAGATTTCCTCTACATTCTCCTGGCTGTAAAGAGGCATCCCAAGTCTCCAGAGGGGAGTGGCATCAGTGAGGCAAGATACGGATTCTCATTCCCATCAGGCAGAGGGAAGTGATCGTCTCCTTCACAGTGGAGACTCTATGGGGGAAAAAGAACAAGGCAGTTCTATTTCTCTCATCCAGGGGTGAGAAGAAGCCTAGTTGAGCACCAGAACTTCCTCTTCTGCCTGGTAGTAACAATAAGCCCTTCCCGCCTTTGGATGTTACAAAAGCTAAATGCAAAACCTGTCCCTGGATTCCTAACCCATCTTAAAGTGAAGAGGTAGCACTTTTATTTACCTGCTAGAGCAGTATCAGAAGCCAGTTAAAAAAGAAGGTTTGGATATGATACAGAGTCACATAATCTAATAACAAAATGTCCACAGTTTATAAAAAAAAAATTATACTAAGAACCAGGAAAATCTCAAGTTGAATGAAAAACTGAGATGACAGAGGTATTAAAATTATCTGACAAAAATTTTAAAGCAGCCATCATTAAAATGTATCAAGAGCAATTATAAACATGCTTGAGGCAAATGAAAAAAATAAAAAAATATGAAAGAAATAAAATATAGAAAAAGAAACCAAATAAAAGTTTGAAAACTAAAAATATACAACTGAAATAGAAAAAGGAAAACAAAAACACTAAATGAGTTCAACAGCAGAGTGGAAGAAACAGAAGAAAGAATCAGAAAACTGGAAAAAAGAACAATTGCATAAACTGAACAACAGAGAGAAAAACAAGCTGAGGGCGCAGGGATAAACATGGCTACAGAGACCCTGTGTGCTATTACAAAAGTCTAAAATTCATGTCACCAGAGTACTGGAAGAAGAGGAGTAAACGGATACAAATGAAAACTTACTTGAAGAAATAATTGAAAAATTTCACAAATTTCCAAAAACCCCATAAACCTACAGATTCAACAAACTAAGTGAACCCAAAAGCTTACAAACCCTAAGAAATTTATACCAAGACACATCATGGTTAAACTTCTGAAAAATAAGACAAAGACATTTTTTAATGTTTTATTTTTAAGTCTAGATAGTTAACATACAGTGTTATATTCCTTTCAGGTGAACAATATAGTGATTCAACAATTCCATACATCACCTGGTGCTCATCAACAATTGCCCTCCTTAATCCCATCACCTATTTCACCCATCCCACCTCCTATCTGGTAACTATCAGTTTGTTCTCTAGAGTTAAGATCCTGTTTGGGTTTCTCTCTCTCTCTATGTCTCTCTCTGTCTCTCTCTGTCTCTCTGTCTCTCTCTCTCTCTCTCTTTCGGTTGCTTTTAAAGTTTTTCTATTTCTGATTGATCTTTTCAGGTTATTTTTCCTGAGGCCTTAGTTGCTATGGCCAACGTCAAAGAAATTACTGCCTGTGTTCTCATCTAGAATTTTTATGGTTTCAGGTCTCACACTTAGATTTTAATCCAGTTTGAATCTATTTTTGGGTATGGTATAAGAAAGTGTTCCAGTTCTTTTGCAGGTAGCTGTTCAGTATCCTCAACACCATTTGTTAAAGAGATAGTCTTTTTCCCATTGGATATTCTTTCCTACTTTGTCAAAAATTAATTGACCATATAATTGTGAGTTCATTTTTGGGTTTTCGATTCTATTCTAACGATCTAGGTGTCTATTTTTGTGTCAGGACCATACTGTTTTGATGACTACAGCTCTGTATGACTTGAAATCTGGAATTGTGGTGCCATCAGGCTTGGTTTTCTTTTTCAAGATTGCTTTGGCCATTCAGAGTCTTTTATGCTTCCACACAAATTTTAGGATTGTTTGTTCTAGCTCTGGGACAAATGTGGTGGTGTTTTGATAGGGGTTGCATTAAATGTGTAGATAGTTTTGGGTAGTGTAGATATTTTAACAATATTTGTTCTGCCAATCCACGAGCATGGAATGTTTTCCATTTCTTTGTGTCATCTTCCATTTCTTTCATCCATGTTTTGTAGTTTTCAGAGTAAAGGTCTTTTACCACCTTGGTTAGGTTTATTCCTAGGTATCTTATTATTTTTGGTGCAATTGTAATTGCTTTTTTTTCTTAATTTCTCTGACAAAGAAAAGAAAAATCTTAAGAACAGTGAATGAGAAAAGATACTGTACCCATAGAGGAAAAATAATTCAAATGATGGTAGATTCTCATCAAAACCTTTGGAGACCAGCAGGAAATAGCACATTGGTCAAGTGTTGCAAGAAAAGAACTGTAGGCCTAAATTTCCAAATTAAGTGAAAATATTCTTTATAAATGAAAGGGAAATCAAGAGATTTTTCAGATACAAGAAGATTTATATAATTTATCGTTAGTAGACCTACCCTGAGTAAATGGCTAAGATATCTCTCTAAACAGAAAAGAATGATAACAGAAAGAATCTTGAAATATCTGGAGGGAAAAATATAAATAAATAAATTAAATAATTTATGTGGGAAAACATGGATAAATTCCATAAGCCTCCTTCCCTGCTTCCTAATTATGTTTGAGAGATGTAGCAAAATATTGTATCACTATGTGATATGGTTGTGCATTTATATAGAGGAAATGTTTAAGACAATTTTAAATGAGGAGAGTAAAGAGAAATACAGGGAGATAAAGTTTCTATACCTCACTCATATGGGTAAAATGTTGACACCAGTAGACTGTGATAATTTATGTAAATATAATGTAATGCCTATATCAAGGCATTACATAATGTAATGCCTATATCAAGGCATTACATTATATTAATGTAATGCCTTTTTTCATCAAGGAAAAAAGTATACAAAATGCTGTAAATAAATCAAATAAAATTCTAAAACATGGACATTTCTGTAACCCACAGGATGGTAGAAAAGAAGAAAAAAAGGAAAGGAAAGCAGGCAAACAAAAGTAAAATGTCAGACTTAATTCTTAAAATATCCATAATCGCATTAAATGTAAATGGTCTGAATATAGCAATAAAGACAGAGATTGACAGACAGGATTACAAAACATAACCTGTGCTGTGTAGAAAAATCTCAAATATAACACTATAGATAGGTTGAGAATAGAAGAGTAGAAAAAAGATGCATCTTGAAAACATAAAAATAGAGTAGGTGTATTTATAAAGTAGACTCCAAAGCAAAGAGAAACCATCACAGAGAGGAAGATTACACAAAGATATGGGTTGGTTCTCCAAGAAGAGATGGTAGTCTTGAATCTGTATGCACCAAACAATAGTGCGGTAAATATGTAATGCAAAAATTCTACAATTAAAAGGAAAAAAAGACAAATCTCAATTATAGTTGGAATCTTCAATACCCATTGGTAACTAGAGAGAGAAACAACTGAACTAGATATCAGCAATACACAAAACAACTAGACAGAAAAACAGCCAAGACACAGAAGAACACAAAAATCTCATCAACCAAGAAGTTATAATCAGCATTTTTTAGAACATTCCATTCATAATAGCCAATATTTATATAATAACCACACTAGAATGATCTAAATATCTGTAAACATTGTTTTGGATGTATTTGAAGTATCATATGGAATTTTGTGATTAACATATACTTTAATATGAGAGGTTCTCGACTGAGGTTGTTTCTTCACTTCTATCAATGCTAGGAACATCTTTGGCCATAATCTCTAAATATAATGAAAACATAATCTAAGAAAAATCAAGACAGTTGTGCAAAACTACACTTTATGCACAAATTTACTGAGGTCAAGAAGAAAAAGCATCAGATATGTAGGTATCCAAGCTATAGGTTTAAGATATCCATTCTTTTTGTTTGTTTTTATAGTACCTAAAATTTCTATTTACCTTTTATTAATAAATTAACTCTTCCCCTTTTATACAATGCAATAAAATTTCTACTGTGTTTTGTAGGACTATGTTACATTTTCTCCAATTTAAACTGTCTCCAAGGCATACTTTTAAAAATATCACTGCACAAGTGGACATCCACATACAAAAATATAAATCTAGACAAAAACCTTACACACTTAACAAAAAATAAATCAAAAATGACTAGACATACAGAGAAAGACAGATACCATATGTTTTCACTCTTATGTGGATCCTGAGAAACTTAACAGAAGACTATCAGGTAGGGGAAGGGAGAAAAAAAAATTTAGAGAGGGAGGGAGGCAAACCAAAAGAGACTCTTAAAAACTGAGAATAAACTGAGGGTTTATGGTGGGGGGGATGGGAGGGAGGGGAAAGTGGGTGATGGGCATTGAGGAGGGCACCTGTTGGGATGAGCACTGGGTGTTGTATGGAAACCAATTTGACAATAAATTTCATATTAAAAAAAAAAAAGACAAGACACTTCAGGCTTAAAAAAACACATCCAGACAAAATGTTTAAATACATTTGTTCACTCATGGGACTGACTGGAGGGAAATAAAACAGAAGCCCACCAAAAAAATAATAATAAAATAAAATAAAATAATAAAATAAAAAATTAAAAATAAAAATGACTGTAAACCTAAATGTAAAATGCAAACCCATAGAACTCCTGGAAGATAACAAAGGGGACAACCTAGATGACCTTGGATACAGTGATGACTTTTTAGATACAACATAAAAGTCACGATCCATGAAAAAATTGATAGAGTAGACCTGATTGCATTTTAAAACATACACTTTGAGAAAGATAATGTCAAAAGAATGAGAAGGTGGGCAGCAGACTGAGAGAAAACAATTGCAAAGACACAACTGATAAATGACTGTTATCCAATATATACAAAGAAACCTTAAAAGCCAATAATCAGAGAATGAACAATCCAATTACAAAATGGGCAAAAGACATGCACACACCCATTAGAATGACCAAAATTCAAAATACTGAGAATACTAAATGCTAGTGTCATGTGGATCAGCATGAATTCTCGTTCATTTCTGGTGGGATGCACAATGGTATAGCTATTTCCAAGACAGGTTTTTCAGTAAATGTATCATATTCTTGCCATAAAATCCCATGAACATACTCCTTGATATTTACTCAGAGGAGTTGAAAATGTATGTCCACAGAAAAGCCAGCAGAGAAACGTTTACATCAGTTTTATTCAATATTGGCAAAGCTTGAAAGCAAGTTAAGATGTCTTTCAGCAGATGAGCAGGTAAATAAACTGTATCACTATACAGAAAATGGACTATTACTCAGCGCTAAAAAGAAATGAATTCTGAAGTCATGAAAGGACATGGAGGAATCTTAAAAGCGTATTACTAAGTGACAGAAGGCAATCTAAAAAGGCTAGCCTGGGTGGCTCAGTTAGTTAAGCATCCAACCCTTGATTGGTTCAGGTCATGATCTCATAGTTCATGGTTTTGAGCTCCATGTCCAGTTCTGTACCAACAGCATGGAGCCTGCTTGGTATTCTCTCTTTCCCTCTCTCTGCCCCTTTCCCTCCCCCCTTTCAAAATAAATAAATAGACTTTAAAATACAATTTTAAGGAGAGAGAGAGAACTGTTCTGTATAGAATCTGAATCAGGCTCCAGGCTCTGAGCTGTCAGTGCAGAGCCTGACGTTGGGCTCGAACTCACAAGCTACTATATCATGACCTGAGCCGAAGGAAGTCTAACACTTAACCAGTGAGACACGCAGGTGCCTCCCCCAATTAAAAAAAAACAACAAAAAACGGCTACACTATATGATTCCAACTACATGGCATTCTGGAAAAGGCACAATTTTGGAGTTAGTAAGACGATTCATGGTAAACAGGGGAAGGAGAGATGAATAGGCAAAACTCAGATACTTTTGGGGACAGTGAAAATATTCTGTCTGATACTATAGTGGTAGATACTTTTCATTGCACATTTGTCAAAATCCATAGAATGTACAACATCAAGAATGAAACCTAATATGAAGTGTGACTTTAGGTGATACTGATGTATCGAGGTAACTTCATCAATTGTAACAAAGGTATGACTGTGGCATGAGAAGATCATAGTGGGGGAGGTTGTGTGAATGTGGGAGTAGGCTGTACACAGGACGTCTCTGTGCTTTCCACTCAGTTTTGCTGTGGAAAATAAAGGATATATTTTTAAGAAATTATCATAGCACTACCCTCTACCTTCACATTAGTCTTTCTTCCCCATCCATGCCTATCAGAAAAGAAAATATAGAACTTTATATTAACGTGTTCCTTTAACAATTAATACTTCCACCTTCCCTAATCTGAACAATGAAACCAAGAGGAAAAGACAAATGTCTGAAGTCATAGAACAAGTGAATATTAAAAAAAAATGATGGTTTTTATAATCTGTTCGTCCTTAACAAAACAATGTTTTGAATTATTAATATTTTATTTACATAAAAGATATTTTAATTTATTTCTAAACTTCCTGTTTTAAGACACTATCATATATAGACTATCATTAAGATATATATATATATATACACACACACATATTTGTATTATAATCTTTACAATTTAAAATTTTAACTAAATAAATTAATAAAATACACCTTGAAATCTTTATATTTTCTTTACCTAAAAACAAACGTGATTTATGTACTCCATTCCCCACCCTCTCTCACGGTTGCTCGTTTTTATCTCTAAAAAAATCTTTTCATTATACATATTTATATCCTAATTGATATTTTCTTCTTCATTTCTGTAGGTCCCATCAGCCAAAAACAAATTTTACTTTAAGTCCTTCCTTTGGGGAATGATTGACTCTGTTAGTTCCTTCATGGGATACTCAAAATACCTTCAACTCAAAATGCCTTCCAATGTTGGAGAGTTTTCTGTTTATTTTCTTACTATGTAGTCTATTTCCCACCTTGTTTTATAATTGTGATGTACTTCTCTGTATTGTAAGGATAGTAGCATTTGTATGTGTATTTGTGTATGCATGTGTATGTATATATGTATATATATTGTGTATATATATGTATAGATACAATATATATATATATATTCATATCTGTGTTTATATTTATCACTCCATTTGGATACTACATTTGTTCACTTTATTCTTCCTACATATTTACATTACCACATAACTTATGATTAAGGTATTTGTGTGTATAAGTCATTTGCTTTCACTTTGGAAGACACCACTCCATTTATTCCACCCCAAAATATGCAGTAGATGCTTACTTTCTATTGGGAACTGTTCTGTATTCCAGGGACGCAGAATATGGCTGGAGCCTAGTAAGTGAGGGGAAAAGAGCCCAATATGAGGTTGAAAGGCTAGGCTAGTGCAAGATCACAGAGGGTGATAAGGAACACAGTAAGGCCTTGGAATTTTATTACGACATGAAACAATTTCAAACAAGGTAATGAAATGACCTGACCTATATATCCAAAGATCATTCAGGCTTTTGTGTGGAGAATATCTTAGGGCTATAAACAGAAGCTTCTTTGGAGCCTGCTGTAGCAGTCCAGGTACTGATTATGGTGTCCTGGGCTAAGGCAGGAGAGAGGAGGGAGGGAGAGAGGTGGGGGAGAGGTTACTGATGTGAAATGAAGACTTGCAGATTGATTGAAGTGGGTGCTCTCTGATAATGAAAACTTCCAGCTGACATCTAGGTTTCTGGCTTGAGAACCTGTGTGGTTTTAATAAGACTCTATGAATAGCATTTCAGAGATTGCATAATACATTATTTCATTTATATACAACCTTTGATTTATATGTTAATTTTCCTATGCAGGTAAGAAAACTGAAGTTCTGAAAAATCATGTTTGTCAAACTTATATGGATAGTAAATACCAAAACCAAAACGTGTATCCAACTCAAAGCCTACTATATTATCCACAGTCCAACCAGTGAGGTGAGGGGCTATGTTTTCAACAATCCCAACCATTTTTCGTCAACAACAAAATAGCTCTCAAACTGATCGTATGGGGAACGTGAGTAGGAGTGGAAAATATACGGTTGCTCAAGAAGTTTAATGAATAACAAGGGCAGGAAAACAAGAAGCTAAGTCAGTTGAAATGCAAAACTTTTTCGAGTTATTTATTGATTATATTTTCTGTAAAAGCACAATGCCTAAGGCACAAATCGGTCTTATAAACAATTTCAGAAAACATCAAGGCTGCTAGAAAACAGTTTTGCTGTTAAGATCCATTTCTGTGTCCTCCTTGACTCTTATCTTCTATATAAGCATTTTAAGACTCCCCTGCTGGAACAATAATACAGTTAAATAATATATCAAAACATGTCGGTTATTGAAAGATTTTACCAGAGGTGGAATTATTTTACATGCTAAAACTTCTTTCAACACAAAACCTGAACATATTACTACATGAAAGAGAATTTAAAAAGCATATTTTCACTGAAATGGCCAAAAGATCAATGAAAAGTTGGAAAGAAAATGTCTTTGATTTCTAAAGTCTCCACAAAAAGAAAGGAAAAAGAAACCATTTGTTGAAGCAGCTAAAATTGAAATTGGCTTTACCTCGTCAAGATGGTGAAATGTCAGGAAAAGCATATATTGAGAACTTCTTTTTTGAAGAACTAGAGTGTCATCATTTTACCTCTTAATTCCACAGAAATATGTTTTTGCTTTTAAAGAACTTGCTGTGCTTAGAAGAAATAAACAATACATATAGAAACAGCAATTCTAATATTTCAAATACATTATTAGAAAGACATTTAAAAATAATGTAAATAGAGATTTATTTAAAATTATTGAAGTTTTAGAAATTACCTTGGATAAAACTATTTTGAATATGTTATGACTAAAACCAAATGTCATATTTTTGCTCATATTAACTAGAAACTAGACTTACATGTTTCAAAACTAGAATATAGGGGAATAAGAATTTAAAAGATTAATACAAAATTGATGAGCACTATTAGGCATTATCCTCTTTTCTGGGTTCTAGATTCTTTCCAGTTTTTAAAACTTAGGCATACACAAAATTTTATTTTCTTTTTATCTCATTATATCTGTTCCATGCCCAACTCTATGAATGATTATTTACTGTGTTTAAAGACAATAAGCAGTTCCCAGTCTTCAATGCACATGCAAGTCACTTGGAATCACTTACAAATTGAGATTCTTAAATTCCATTAGAGAATTGAGAAAATAAGCGTAAGGTTCAGCATTTTTTTAATTTAATTTTTTTTATTTTTTTACATTTACATCTAAATTAGTTAGCATATAGTGCTGGGTTTAGCAATTTTAAAAGTTATTGTGGAGGTGTGCCTGGATGGCTCAGTCAGTTAAGCATCTCCCTTTTGATCTTGGCTCAGGTCATGATCTCATGGTTCCTGAGATAAAGCCCCACCTCCTCTCAAGCTCTGTGCTGACAATGTAGAGGCTGATTGGGATTCTCTCTCTCCCTCTCTTTCTGCCTCTTCCCTGCTTGTGTGCCCACGCTCTTTCTCTCTCTCAAAATTAAATAAATATGGGGCACCTGTGTGGCTCAGCTGGTTGGGTGTCTGGCTTCAGCTCAGGTCGTGATCTCAGTTTGTGGGTTCAATCCCCATGTCGGGCTCTGTGCTGACAGCTCAGAATCTGGAGCCCGTTTCAGATTCTGTGTCTCCCTCTCTCTCTGCCCCTCTCCTGCTCATGCTCTCTCTCTCTCTCTCTCTCTCTCTCTCTCTCTCTCTCAAAAATAAATAAACATTAAATTTTTTAAATGTTTAAACAAACTTAACAAAAAGTTATCCAGGTGATTTGGCTCTCAACTTAATTCTTAGAAATCCTTTGTTACAAGGACAGTGTGTGAACATTTTTTTTCTTTCTTTTTTTTTATCATTACCAACATTTGGTGTTATCCAGCTTTTAAATTTTGCCAACCTATTCAGTACAAACAGCTATCCCACTGTTATTTTAGTTAATATGCCTAATTTATGCAATTAGTACATATGTAAATATTTTCTCTCTTATTTTTGTTAGCTATCTCAGCTTCTTCTTTGGCCAATTGGAAATTATTTATGTTTTGATAATTTTTCCCTTAAAATCTCTTTCTTCTCCTTGACTTTCAAGATTTATTTTGATAGTTTCATACTTATATAATATGATTTTGGGACTCTTTTTCCTTTATAACTTAAGACAAAAAAAAAAAAAATCATAGGAATCCCAGTAGTAAACATCACTAGAAACCTTTGTAGCTTCCCCAAGTGCTTCTATATTATTCTTTGGTTTTGTCTTATGTCTCTCATCTAACCTGTGTATCCTTTGTGGGCGTGGTTCATATGTGATTCATCTCTGGAATCAACAGTGTGTCTTAAAAATGTTAGCATACTTTTAACACGTTTAATATTTTGACATAAATAAATAATTATGTCACCAGTTAATAGATCATTGAAAGTTATCTTTAAAGAAAGATGATTTTGTGATTTTTAGCAAATAACTTAGAAGAGTTCAAAAGTTGAGTAACATTTTGAAAACAAAACTTTTTATTCAAATCCACTTGTTTATATAAGAAGATTGTCTCTGCACTGGTTTTTTAATGAAAAATCAGAATTATGCAGTTATATGTTTAAGTTAAAAAAGATAAATCCCAACATAGTGAAATATATGTAAAATATATGAGTTATCTGTGGCTAATGATCTTATTGGAAACACCCTTGGATTCTTAAAATTTTAAGATGTGCTAGAAGATTACATTTCTTAAAAAGCTGGGAGACATTTGTTAATGTCACCCTATTATTCAGCCATTTGAGCATGGCAGAGGTAAATTTCACCTAAAATGTTCACAATAGCTAGTCATGTCAATCTACCATCTGTTACAGATATTAACATCTTCTTCTCTTGATCTCCTGAGTCTCATACATATTTCATCATGATTCAAGATTCAATAGTGACTTGACAAGTATCAATATATTGCTTGGGTCTATTGGGTTGGAGGAGACTTGAAAAAATATTAAATTTGTAGATTACACATTTATTTTATTTGTAAGAAATTCTGCTAGCCAATGAAATCAACCATTTATACAGGTATTTTTAGATTGCTATGGCAATTAATTCAAATATTTATTTTATATTTAAATGCTAAGTATAATTTTTTATCCAACAAGATATTTTATAAATTATATTTATTATTTTTGATGATACAATCAGAAAAACAAATACTACACGATTTATTTATATGTTTAGGTACAAAAGATTATTTGTTTTCATTTTCCATGACAATTTGAGCATTTGCCATTCTTCTTAAATCATGTCATCAAGGTTCTGTTGCAGAAAAAATAATCTAGGTATTTTAAGTAAAATGATTTAATTATAGTATTTAAGCGCTTATGATATTAGTAAAAGGGCTAGAGGAGTTGGCTGTAGACTAGGTCTCCAAAAATAACTGCAAAATGCCTTGAGAATGTCCTCTGGGAGAGCCCTGGCACTATTAGGAAATAGGAGGGAAGAGAAACTTCTGGGGTTCTGCTGCAATTACTTCATGACTCCAAAAGTAAGAGATTGGACAGTGGAATGCTGCTCAGAAAAAAAAAAAAAAAAAGTCACACTTGTTTGTTGCCAGAGAAACAACCAACCCAGAGTCATTTCTACCTTCCAAATCTACCATGTAATTGACAGAGGTCAATCTGGGAACTGACAATTTTATCTTTACACTGTCTTCAGGACAAGAAGGCAAAATGAAAACAAGGGTGAAAACAGAACTAACTCCCTATATTCATCACAAACTTAAATTATTTTTATTTCAAATTTTTACTGATTCTATGGCCTTTTCTAATGTAAAACAACAAACTGAAAATAAAAATACACAAACATACCAGTGAATAACTGGCATGTGTCTAATGAATTTTACGCATGAGAACAGAGAGTATATTCAATTGAAAATACTTTTTTGAGGGCACCTGGGTGGCTCAGTCGGTTAAGCGTCCGACTTTGGCTCAGGTCATGATCTCAGGGTCCGTGAGTTCGAGCCCCATGTCGGGCTCTGTGCTGACAGCTCAGAGCCTGGAGCCCGTTTCAGATTCTGTGTCTCCCTCTCTCTCTGCCCCTCCCCTGTTCATGCCCTGACTCTCTCTGTCTCAAAAATAAATAAACGTTAAAATTTTTTTTTAATTAAAAAAAAGAAAATGCTTTTTACTGAAACATATGCAAACTCCATTTGCAATTTTTTAGAGCCCAACTTTTCTCACATGCTAACCTCAGCTTACTTTCAATGGCATGCTGAAATTTATACTAGTCATTGAAAAAGCATACTGATGATCTTCACACTCACTGTAGCCACATACAGAGTCAGGGACCCTCCAGAAGCCATCACATTTTGAGGACATTACAAAATGGAAGAAGGATGGGGTAAGAGAAAAGCAGAAGGAAAGAACCCAAATTAAGAAATGCTTTCAGTCTGCAGTGACAGTGCCACATGTGTGTCATATGGTTAATGCAGTATTACTTCTACCCTATCCAATTCAATTATTAGATTAATTGACTGTCAAGATTCTGAGTCTTTCCAGGTCATTTCTCCATGTCTTTTGTAGTCTTTGGACAGCATGAGGCAGTTGAATGCAACCCTTAATATCACAATTACCTAAGTCAAACCACGGGGGGATGCATCTTGGGTTGACTACTTACTAGCTATGTTTCCTTGGAAAGGTTGCTTATTCTCCCTGCCTCAGTTTCTTCATCTGCAAAACACACCTAAGATAAAATGGCACGTAAGATAAAACTGTTGTGTTAAATGTTATAATCCTGCCAAGTTCTTAATATAGTGAGCACTCAATTTATATTTATCATGGTAATGTTAACACAATCAGTCAGGTTATTGCAGTAATTCAGAAGGGATGTTTTCTCTATTTCTCCTGAAGAATTATGCAAATATTATATAATAGACCCAAGTACATAAGAATAGGTGCTCATGTATTTGTGCATTTAGCTATTAATATTTAGTAATCTTTTTCAGAAACACAGCCGAAATTGCATTAAATTCCAACATCACACACATTCACACTCATACATATACATGCATACCATAAAAATAACATAGGAATTATTTAACTACTAAAAGTATTTTAGTATTTACAATTAGAACCAATGGAAAGAGAGGTGAGTAAATGATGAGGCCAGGATGTCTAGAAAGTTATTGTGGTATTATTAATTTCAATGAGATTTAGTGACTATTATGATTTGCATATTTCCAATACCTATATGGTATTACAAGGTGAAAAGTCACCAAACTGCAACTTTCATAGAAAGTTTACATATTATATAGTACCTAATACTCCAAATACTCCAAATACTTTACATATTGTACGGTACATAATACTCCAAATTTGTTTTCTGATATATATCATCAAATTCCTTGAAGGTAACATTTTTAAAATAGAGAGCTGTTATCCAACCTAAGATTGATATGCATCTGTAGATAGTCAAACTGTGACATAAATTGTATAATCACAATTTTTTACAATGCTGATGAAAGTTCATATTAATAAAAATTCAATAAATACAAGTGGATTAAGTTTCATTGTAGAATGTGCAAATGTGTATAAATGATTCATAAACACTTAAAAAGAATTAATAACTAATGCCAAAAGTTAGTTTTGTGCATTATTTGAAAATAAAATAAAACTTAGAAATTAAAGTAAAATGCTTTTAAATAATACAGCTAATAGGAATTTTTATTCTCTTTTACTCACCTGGTTTCCATAATTGATTCACTTACCCTTTTAAAAATCATTGTGGCATGTTGTTATGATTTTAAATATACATGTATGCATGTTTTCCCATCATCTTCAAGCACTTTATTTTGTTCTGCTTCTGGTAGGGTTCTGATATATATTTTGGTTGAATCCATTGTTGACCTTCTGATTGGTGTGGGTGACATAAGTGTTGATAATCTGGAGGATGAAATATCTAATAAATCTTTGTATAAAAATAATGATTAATGGTTTATTTGGGATTCTACAGAAATAGCACAAACAAGTCTACTGAGGGGTGTTTGAACCTAATGCATTTTAGAGAGAAGTTTTATTGATTACATAGAAATGGGGCACCTTTTAATCATTTTTACATCACTGTACTGCCAGAGGCATCAAAATTCATTAAATGAGGATTATAAACTTTGTTTTCAACTAGATCCTAAATTGAATCTTGATGTATTGTCAACAGAAGTTCTGGAACATCAATCAGAAATACCAACCTATATTAAAATTAACTTATTTATATTTAATTGTTCATATTGTGCCTCTCTGAGATGCTGTTCATAAATTGAAATTACTTTCCTGTCAGCTAAAGGTTCTATTTTAGTGTACCTAGCAATAGTTTTTCTTCACATGGTCACTGCTATGCTATATCCCTTACATTTTTTTTTCTTATAATAGTTTCATGCCCCCAGCCGCAAGTTTACCAATCCTTAGAAATGTTTCTTCTGGGGCTCCTGGGTGGCTCAGTCAGTTAAGCATCCGACTTCAGCTCAGGTCATGATCTTGCAGTGCTTGAGTTCGAGCCCCATGTAGGACTCTGTGCTGACAGCCCAGAGCCTGGAGCCTGCTTTGGATTCTGTGCCTCTCTCTCCCTCTTCCTCTCCCCTGTTCGCTCTCTCTCTCTCTCTCTCAAAAATAAATAAACATTAACAAATTTATAAAAAAAGAAATGTTTATTCTGTTCTTATTACCTTGTTAGTAAGATTTTTTAAATAAATCATTATACTTGAGAGTTTAAAAATATTGTGTGTACAAATACACACAAATATTTTTATGTAGGTATATCCTTGCTGATTGGCTTACTTTATTTGACCGTACACACAAGAAAATTATATTTAGTGTGTTTTAATATGATATACACTTTAAAGCATAGCTTAGCATCTGATGTTGCATAAATAAATAAAAATATGTTACATATATTTAACCTTTTTATCACTTAAAAGATTCTAAATCTATTTTTTAATTCTATATCAGAGAATAATCTATGAGAGAGAGTGAGGGAGAACAAGTGAACATGAATAATATACAAATTTGTAAATAACATGGTTTTTGGAATCAGAAGACCTGGATCCAAAACCATTATTCCCCACTAACTAATTATATCTCTTAATTTATTAATTTCTCTAGGCCCTTTAGTTTCTACATTTCCAAAACATATAAACAAATGTAACCACTAACTATGTGTTACAGATTCTATGTGTATGTTCACACACATGTGCGCGCACACACACACACACACACATATATATATATATATATATATATATATATATACGTTTAATTTGGGTAGAAAAGACTTTCAAGCTGTCCAGAGATTTCAGTTATATGACAAAATGTAGTCAATGGCTGCTAGTTTTGCGTTTCTGGTATTGCTGTACAGCCTCTTCTAAAAGGAAAAAAAAAGCAGTGCTGCTTAACCCATTTTCAAGAAGTATTGTTTTAATGCTGTTGATCTCACTTCAATATTGTATTTTCTTCACCAAGATGATTGGATCAGGAATAAGCACGTGTACAAACGGGTGAGATGAGAATGTAGGCGAAGACGTTGCAAGACTTTCTTCTGCTGGGGTTTCTTGGGGCAGAAATGACCCCAGAGCTATTGAAATCCACCTTTGGAGCCCAAATGGAGGACCTAATGACAAAATGAAAACCTACAATGAGAAGCAAAGAGGGAGCAGAGTGGTCTCTGGGACTTGGCTGAGCTGCTGAATTGAACATCCCCAAAATCTACATCTCCCTTAAACTTTAAGCTGACTTTTTAAGGACTTAATTTTATTTGATTTAAATCAAGAAGGATATTGAACCTAAATGGAAAAAAAAATTATATGCAAAAATGAATGTTGTGTAGGGAAAAAGAAAAACAAAGGAAAGGACATAATATGAGTAAATTTAAGTAAGTAGACTATAAAACTAAACAAAAAGAACTGATCTGAGGATGGTTAAATGACAAATGATTCTGTGATTCTGATCTGTTTGTGAACAGGATAAAAATAATGATTAGTCAAGAATTTGGCAAAAGAAGGAAACATAAACTAAGAATGTATGTTGTAAATGTATCAGCTACCACTGAAAATAGACTTAGAATTTATCTGCTACAAATTAGTAGAGGAAAAATATTAATATAAAATGTGTTCGATGCAACAGAAGACTGTCATTCAAAGTGGTGTTGTAAATTCACACTTTGGAACCCTACCATCTACTCATTGCTCATAACATGTTTATGATAACTCGTCAAGGTTAATAATGACATACCCATACTCCTGAACAAAATAAATGTCTTTTTTGGACAAAAATACAAAAGGAGGACAAGAATTATGTCCAAGCACTGTTACCTAAAAACCAGGCTGGTGGTGACATGGACTAATTTTTTCCATATGAAATGGGAGACTAAGGCCACGAGCACTGTCTGAAATCTGGGCTGCAGTTTGTCTTTCTCTTTACTCTTGTTAAGAGATCTAATGATACTGTTGTCAATAGTTACCTGCAGATATATGAAGCCAGTTACCTATGAAAGCCATGGAAAATAAAAGTTTCTTGCATCAGGAAATAACCCACCTGCTCACCTACTCAGGTACTACATACGTGATATTTACAGTGTCTCCAATGAGCAGGAAGCCAGAACCACAATATAAAATTTGATCATGGTTGGTAATAACATGGAGCAAAAAGAGGAGCAATACCAAGATTGCAAGACATAAGGAAATAAAGATTAAAAAATGAAATGAGAACAAACAAGAATGTATTTATATGTATCAAATTGTATTTAAGTAATCAAGTTGTTTCATAACATATAATATGTCTTGTATATGCATACAGATATAAATAATTCCAAACATAATTAAAGAGTGACTAAGTACACATATGGAAGAATTGAATTTGCTTCTTTTAAACAAATCTGTCTAACATGCAGTACAATTGCAAAAGAATACCTTATTGCTCTGATGAATTTTTGGCATGTCAACTTAAATAAAGTCCTGGAATTCTCTCTCTAGAATGTTCCGGATTCGTGAGACCTACAAGAGCAAGTCTCTTATAAGAGAGGAGAAATAAAAGGGAAGTGTTGTCCATTTTGTAGCTTATGCATGTCTATACCAAAGAGTCAATCAAACTACTGTAGATGGCACTGTGGGTAAAGTTCCTAATAAATTAGAGTTTAGTTCATCAAAGGTGAGATTATTCTGGATAAACCTAACTTAATGAGATGGAAGTCCATTAAAAGAGGGTTTAGGTCTTTTCTGAGCTTAGAGTTCATACAGCAGATGGGTCTGCAATTACCTTCTATCCCCTGCGTCTTCCTTTCTTGACTGCATGTGGAAAATAACATTCAGCATGTGACTATAGGGTTCCATTTTGCTCATGGTCTTCTCTTCCTGACCATCTGCCCTTGGACTTTGAACCTAGTCAACACTCACATTTTATAAGCAAAGATGGAGAGGAATGGATCTGGGAGTTGGCTGAGCTGCTGAATTGAACATCACAAAAATCTGTATCTCCATTAAACTTTAAGCCAATTTTTTAAGGACTTAATTTTATTTTATTTAAATCAAGAAGGAAATTAAAACTAAATAGAAAAATTATATGCAAAAGTGAATGCTGTGTAGGAAAAAGAAAAAAAAACAAAGGGAAGAAAATAATATGGGTAAATCTAAATAAGTAGACTATAAAACTAAACAAAAAGAACTGATCTGAGGGTGGCTAAAGGTAATCTTGTGTCGGTTCTGCTTCTGCTTCTCTAGTTGAAATTAGGCTGATACAGTTGCCTAAAATACCTTGGAGGGGGGCGCCTGGGTGGCTCAGTCGGTTAAGCCTCCAACTCTTGACTTCAGCTCATGTCATGTCATGACCTCATGGCTTGTGAGATGCAGCCCTGCGTCAGGTCTGTGCTGACAGCACACAGTCTGCTTGGGATTTTCTCTCTCCCTCTCTCCCCCTACCCCTACACACTTTCTCCTCTCTCCCTCAAAATAAATAAATACTAAAATAAAAAAAAACATCTTGAAGGGTTTTGAAATAAAAATAGAATATACATTTTATCCTCGGTTAAAGAAAAATTACAATGGAAATTGTGAAATATTTGATCCAAATTCTAATGAAATCACTACACCCCAAAATTACTCATATGATGTAATTAAGTGTTATAAATTGTATAGTATAGGGTATGGTTTTGGGTGAGACACGATGAATTTTGTTTTGAACAGATTGAATTCTGTCATGGATATGCTATGCATTAAGAAATAATTAGTGCCACTTTTCAGATGAAAGATCAGTATTTAGGATGAAAATTGATTTATGTGACAATATTATAAGAGAACAGACAGTCAAATGGAATATTTGGGAATATAAATCTAAAAAGTGACAGAAAAAATGGGAAAATCATATGAAAGAAATTGCACAGGAACAACCAGAACATAACAATCAGAACTAGGAAAACATAAGCCAAGCCAAGCCAAAACAAAGCAAAACAAACCTAAAGCAAACAAAATCCCTTAAATTGGTGGCAAAAGAATATTTGGAATTCCAAATGACAGATTGGGGATAAAGAAGTCACTAAATTACATAATTAGAGATTATTAGTAACTAAAAACTTTATATTAATTGGATATCCAGGTATATTAGTCAGGGATCACCAGAGGAAAAGAAGCAATAGGAGATATATAAATATAGATATAGATGATATAAATATAAATAAAGACAGAAATAAAGGTAGAATTGAAGAGTCTTATCATAAAAGTTGGCTCTCAAGAGGACAGGAAGTGCTATGATCTACAGTTTACAAACTGGAGACTCAGAAATACCTGTGATGCTGTTCCAGCCTGAACCAAAAGGCCTGACAACCAGGAGAACCAATGGAATAAGTTCCAGACCAAGACAGGAAAATACTGACTTCCAGATCAGGCCTTCAGGCAAAGAGAGTAATTCTTCCTTCCTCTCATTTTTTGTTCAGTCAGGCTCTCAATGAACTGGATCATGCCACCAACACTAGGGAGGGTAATTTGCTTTAGTTGGTCTACTAATTCACATGCTAACCTTCTGGAAATGCCCTTACAGACAAAGCCAGATATAACGTATAACCAAATATGAGGTTACCCTGTGATCCACTTGACACATAAAGTTAACCTCCATCCCAGGCTAGAGAATTCATTAAAGAGACAATGATAGGGGATGTCTATGACCTTCAACCCAAGACCACTGGGAACACATCTATAGCTGATTGGGTGAACAGATGGGTGTACAGCTGAAAAAACCCTAGAGATCTCAGTAAGATGACTTTAGGAAGGATTTACTATAGATTTTGTTCTTGTGCTAGATGATGGGATACAGTATCCAGAAAGAGATTTTTTCTGGATCTTATGCTGTCAGGAAGCAGAAGTTATTACATGGTTGGGGATCTTTACAATTCTCATCTGGAAGGTAAAGAAAACAAGGCAAAAGTGAATATAGAAATAATTAAGAAGCAGTAGTCATTCATATTTGCCAGGCTAGGGGTTATTTAGTTACTTTGTATTGTGTTCTTGATTTTTGTCTGTGTTTAGATGGGATTACAGAAGGGTCTTGTTTTGGGGTCCATTATGATCATGGAGTAGTGCTGTCTGGTGTTCGTCTGTTTTGGAAGATTCTGTTTGTATTCAAAAGGAGAATATTGAGTACTAGGCGAGATCGTACAAATGCCACAGCTGAGTTGATTGTACGAGACCAGCACTTGGATGCTGTTCTCTCTCCCAGTGATAGAATTGAAGCAATGCAATGCAATTCATTCATTTATGCAGTATATATTCATTGTTTTTCTACTTTGTGATAGGTACCATTTCAGGGAGCTTTTTCATCATTTCTGTATTGATTGTAAATAAATAAGTTTTATTTAAAAAATTAAACATCAAGGTTTTGTTTTGTTTTGTACACTAATGGCACACTTATAAATTAGAGTCTGTTTATGCCAGTTTCATGTTTTTCAATTAAAAAGAACAAGTAACTTTATTACTATGGAAACTAATTTAATATTTCTAGGCTTTAGTTTCAAATATAGTATAAATAAAAAATACTAGATCTTTGTTCTGCCTATTTATTTAATCTCTCCAAACATGAATTGAAACAGTTATAGCAATATCCCATTCTGATCACCTAACAGAATCTTTAAAGTAAATGAAATTAACATCTGTAAAAACCCTTTGTAAACTAAAAAACAATCTCATATCTAACTTGAAATATTAAGATGTTTATGAGAAAAAATATTTAAAAGGATAAGCTTTAAGAGCCATTTCGTGTGTACTGTTCTATGAGTGGGATCGTAATCTTCCTATTTCAAATTATTTTGAGGAAAAACTGAGGATTGATGGGGGTGGAAGGGAGGGGAAGATGGGTGATAGGCATTGAGGAGGGCACCTGTTGGGATGAGCACTGGGTGTTTTATGGAAACCAATTTGACAATAAATTTCTTATTAAAAAAATGAAAAAAAAGTAGTGTTAAAAATGCAGATTTTTATCAAAACTAAAAAAAAAAGAATTTTAGCCATTCTACTCAGAGTTAATAACATGCTGCTAAACATATCCATTATCCTGTAATGTCCCTTTTCTGTAATAAATACTTAATTATGATATTATTCCAAAGGAAAAATAGGGTATGCTTCACTATGATTTGATTTATGACAATTTTAGGAAACCTATCTTGTAGAGAAGAAAGGATGACTTATTTTTTTCTAGATTAAGGAAAATAGGATTTTGTTTCTCAAATGGGGAATAGTGATGTGAATAAAGTTTTTTTAATCCATTATTGTCTATACCTATCTCTAATAATTACTACATTAAAATTCTTTATTTATGCCTACTGGTCTCACTTGAGACATTGACCTTCTAGGCAGGACATTTTGTTTGTTTTGTTTTTTTGTTTTTCTCACTCAGTTTGTTTGGCACTCAGCAGAGTTCCTGGAAAATGGTAAACATTAGATATATGAATTAAATGAATATCATGTGTATTTTGGAAAAGCTAATTGACATGTGGAATATAGTAAAAGGGACCATTAATTAGCCTTTGATTTAGGAGAGTGAAGCACACGTCCAGATGTGCAATGAAGAAGGCCAGCCAGCGGGCAGTGGAAGTATTGAAAGAATGCAAGGCAGGCAAGAAAGATAGACTGAGACAAATAGTAACTCTCTCATGTCCACAGCTGGACTTTCACTTAGACTGATTTCTAAATCCAAGCCCAATCTCTTCTCCAACTAGAACTATCTCTATCCAAAAAAAAAAAAAATAATAATAATAATAAAATAAAAAAATAAAAAAAATAAAAATAAAAAAAGAGGGAAAGAGAGAGAAAGGATGAAAACCACTTATTGCTTAAAGTTTTCTCTGAATATTACGGTCTATATTACTTGTTCCCGTCTCTGGATATCTAAAAAAGGTCAAATTGGTGCAGTAGAAAGATCATTAACATTGAATGCAAGAGGACTGGGTTAAAATATAGCTCTGTTGGTCACTGGGTATTAATGCAGATTTCACCAGGTAAATTACTTCATATTCCTGACACTCACTGCCATTGTATCCTTTAGGATTGTTGTCGGAATTAAATTAAATTAAATGACTTATAAAATATTTTTGTGTAGCATGTCAGTCATAATCTCCACTGTAGTTAAAATAAATGGCACTGTTGCAAATTTTTCTTAGTTTTGTCACTCAACTAAAATGTATTATATAATAATATCTACATAGGTCTTCATAACTTCCATATCACCTAGTGTATGGTTAATACATTCTTGTTCACAGTTTGAAATTATTGCAATTACCTCTACATCTTTATATCTGCTTTTGTTTGCCACCTATTGACTAATTAACTTTGAAAAATTTCTAAAATAGTGCCACAGATGTGTGAGTATTTAAAACTTAGAGATATGGGAAACAATGATGAATTATGTGGGTCTACTGAAACCTGAACTTGATTGTTGCATATATTCACAATACTAGATAGAAATGTTAGTATTCTATTCATTAGTGGCTAATTTGAGATGCAAAATAAATAATTACATCTTTGATGATTTTTTCCAGTTTTTTTTCATTTAAAGATAAATACAAATTGGAAACAATCATCAAATATTAATGTGTTTAATTCTTGCATATATCTTTTTTTGACTATTATTTTGCAGCTGATATAAGTAACTCGACCAACAAAATTTAAATTTTTAAATTAAATACTGTCTTTGGATTGAATCATTGATAAAATGTGGAATAGCAAAGAATAAGTATTTTTGTAATTTGCTATGAATTTAACATTCTAATAAAATGACATATTTAGACATGATGCCAAATACTTGTACTAAATATTTCTAGTAAATAATAAAATACAAAAATTATTATAAAGTGCATTAGTTTGTAGTCTGCCACAATCTTTACTTTGTCTTTAGAAAGTTTCTGCATTATCCCTGGTACCCTGCTTAAAAATATGTAATTTCTATTGATTTCCCAGAAATTTATATTAATTTAAAGTAATGGAAGAAAACTACATAACTGAAAGACTTGTGAGAAGTTGTCAGATTGCTTCAATTATTCACTTCCCTGTATGCTCACATTCAGCTCTTTCCTGTCTTATGGATGCATGTTGACAGGAAGTGATTAGAGCGCTACTGAGTTGGAAATTCATGTTTCCATTGGAATCAGCATACAGGAAATTAGAATTCACAAAGAATCTTTCAAAAGAAGCAAGTTAATAACTGAAAATGAGACATAGAATTGACGATAATAGCGAACACTATTTTAAGTCAAAAAATTAAAAATAACTTGTCGTTAATAAAGGTTGAATGGATGGTCTTTGATTACTTGTTTTAATGTATTTATGTTCTGCTTTCAATATTTGGAATCTAGTTTTTAACTTCGTACTCTGTCAGAACTTATTTTTTTAGTCTTTCTTTGATTAGATTATTATCTTCCTTATTTGTTTCCTGGACAAATGGTGATGATTAGTATCAATTTGTAGAAGGACTATTCTTTTAAAGATTGTTTTGATAATCTACATTGGCTGGAATTTTTCTTCTAAGCAAATTGGACATTTGAGTTTTTCTTCACATGTATTATATCTTGGGCTAAAACAAAAGCAGAGGAAAAACTAACATTTATTAATTAAGTCTTGATGATCTGTTTGATAATTATTGCATTGAAATGTCAATAGTAATCATATTAGCCCTACTTAAAGATAAAGAAATGAAGACTCATCAAAGAAATGGTGGCATAAAGATTTGAACCTTGCTTTATGTGACTTGAAAACCTATTTAGTTTCTTTCTCCAAGAGGACAATGGGTAGATTACTTTGAGAAAAATCAGTATCTTATCTGGAGACATAAGATCTAGAAAAAGAGAAGGGAGACAAAGCAAAATCATCACATTACATGATACTGCAAATAACTGAGGTTGCTGTAAATTTAAATCTAACTTTGTAGCCAATATGGAACACATTGATGGTAAGGATCACATTAGTCCTTGATGAGACCTTTACTTGTGTGGTCTTTAAATGTCTCTGGACTAAGAACATAAAAATATTCAGCAATAACCCAACATAAAACAGTCAAGTCAATGACAATTCAAAACTTAAATGTTTTCTGCTAAAATTACATTTGACTTATGCTTTGTTTAATAAATACTTTATATGAATTCCAGCCTTTTTAATCCACCAAGAGGATAGTGCAGCCAGGTTTACAAGGCTTTCCATTGCTCTCTTGTCCAGAAGCTCAAGGCCCCAAGCTTCTAAATATTTTTCAAACAACAGCTTCATCAATCACTTTGACAGCCATTGGGATAGATCAGAGACCCATAAAAGGTTGTATTATGGATGCAAAAAAACAATACAGTAGAAAAGTGTTACAAATGAAAACTCTTCATCATCCCTATATGCAACCTACTTGGATTTTCATGCATTCACAGAATAAAAGAGGATAAAATCAGCAAGTCCAATGACAGGTAAGGATTGAAAAGGCAAGAATATTTTTAACTTTTTAAAAGCTACCAATCTGTCTTGCTGAAACATGTCTTTCATAACACTTAATTATTCATCATGATTTGAATGTTTATATAATTTATTTTTCAAACTGCTCTAAAAGCATTATGGAATAATGATTTATTAAAAATATAATAATTTAATAATTATCCCAATATGGAAAGCAAGACAGTAAATGTATTTAATAATAATAATTAAAGAGTAGATTCCTTTTTTAACTACTGAACTCATGCATTCTTGACAGTTTTATAGAAAATAGATTTGGCACTGATTTATAAAAAAATCGCAATCTCCTGACTTTCTAGACTCCTAATCATTGCTTGGAGGCTTTATCTATTTATAAAGTGAATTCAGTTACTCTCAATTATGTTTTCCCAAGCTTTGATCTTGCCAACAAATATCGATCTCAAAATGCTAGCCAACTAATTGTTAAGTGATCTGCAAACAATTAGAGATCTTCTTCTCTTACACAAACGGATGGTCAGCGCTGTCAGCTGATCAGATAGGGTTATGGAATCCTGAGAAACGTCCTCCACATCTGCCCTTTTTCCACTTCTTACCGTAAGCTCTTATCATGCTTTATATTTCTATAGTTTTCTTTTTAAGAGATATTTTACAAGGGTTTTTTTTTTACATATATAAGAACAAAAGTAATGTTGCTTCACAACACCTCGCTTCTTTGGCCAGTACCAGTGACAATTCAGGCTCAGAATTAAAAAAGCAAAACCTGTGAGCATGAGAAAAGAGTCAAACACATATGTAAGTTAAAAATATACTGTGGTAAAAAATAAAACTATTATTCAAAATCTATGCTTGGATATGACTAATGTCTCTAATTCCTGAACTAAATAGAATTCACCTTTGAGAAACCTCCCAACACATCAGTTTTCATCTTGGTTCAAAACTGAGTCTTCCAAGTTTAAAAGCATAAACTTTATGTTAAGATTTGAATAATTGTAAAGGTTTTCATACACTCTACCTCCATAATTAAGAGACATTAGAATGACTTTTATTGACTTTTAGCACTAGCTATAATAGTAGTTTCTATTCTTATCTGTGAGATGAACTAAAATATTCAAGAATATAAATATCAAAATGATCTCTTTTATATACATGGTTTCAAATTTGAATCATAGTTCATATTTTGAGGCTACTATGAGTGCGGGGTCTTGTCCTTAAGCTTAAATAGATCAACTTTCAACAAACTATTAAAAATTGGAGTATTTTTACCTTTGTAAATAAAGTAAAATAATAGCATTTTATTATTTCTCTAACTTTTCAATGTATATTATTCTTATTTCACCAAGAGAACAAAAAAAACACAGAGTAATGGTACGTTTCTTGGTGTTTTTTTGTATTAACATACACAACAGTAAATTTCACACAACGTCTAGTCAAATTTAGATACCTGGTTCATTTATTTATTTGATCATCCAAGGAACATTTATCTTGCACCTACTTAAGGCTAAGTACTGTGCAAACTATGGAGATGCTGACAGGGAACAAAAAAATGAGATCTCACCCTCACTGATCCAGTTCCTTTGGGAAAATGTGTATATATAGACATTCATGGTAGTTTGAGCAGATTTTCCTTCTGTTCATTCAACTCTGATTTTTTAAACAAAATTGTCGCGATGGTTTAGCATAATAAGAGGGAGAAATGGCCCATGACTTGAAAAATTTGGATGCAGAAAGCCTTAACCTTTTGAAGTAAGACCTGAACTGTGTCTCGTTTTTGTTTTTGTTTTTTTCTGACCCTAGGCTTGGCTTAGTATCCATGGAATAGTAAGAGTTCAAAGACAGAATCTTTCGACTAAACTGAACTTACAGAAAAAAAAGTCTGAACCAAATATCCCCTGTGGTTCTAGCAAAACTATAAACATAACTATAGTTAATACTTATTTTAGCCATTATTCCAGGAAATAACATTAATAGTTAATGTATATGAAGTTCTTTAGTCATTGTTTTACCTGAAAGTATTCTTCTCACTTAATATTTTCATATAATCACCTCAAAGAGCATACTATTTTAAAGACGAGAAAACTGAAGTGCAGAGAGATACGGTAACTTACCCAAGGATGCTCACTGGAAGAATGAAGATGTCTTTATTCCTCACATTAATGTAAAGTTCTCCCCTTTCATAGGAATTCACTATTAATTATAATACTGTGTTTTTGTCTCTTCTTTCCTTCTTTAACTTATTATTTTGGAAATTTATAAGTATATGCCAGCATAATTAACAACATTCAAACATTCTTGTTTCATATGTACTCTCAATTCACCTCTACTAGATTATTTTAAACTAAGTCCCAAATATTGTATCATTTCATCTGTAATTATCATGAAAACATGATAATCACATTTACATAAAAATAAAATAATTCCTTAATAAAATCTATATGTACTTGCTCAATTTTAAAGTCCCTCCTTGCATAATGATTATTTTTTTTTAGGAATGACTTTTCAACTCAGGAGCTTAACCCGATATAATTCTTTCTTGATATCCTTTGTTTAATAGCCTTTAATACCCTACTGTCCCCAGTCATTCCCTCTACTACTTTCCTCTTCACATCATTTATGGCTTTCCTCATTTTACTCTTCCACTATTTTCAAATATAATTTTAATACTCTATCTTAGCAAAATATCAATGAATTCTCCTTTGATGATCTTACTAACTTACTGTATAAGAAGCATCCCAGGTACTCAGGCTAGATTTATTTGATGTCACTGCAGGAACGAATACAGTCCTGAGGGACAGGCAATGTGCAGTCTGCTCATTATTTTCAATTATCATTAAATCAAGTATAAAACCCAGTAATCTTTTTCATGGCAGGAAAACATCAGTTCCTTTAATCAATCTGACATTATATTAATAGAACTTAGTGTATATTACTGTAAAAATATTGCACAAAATATTTTATATGCATAAGGGTTAAATAGAAAAATAAAGATTGTCTTGAATCAGATCAGAGATAATGGCAATTAATATTCTGATATATTTTATTTTATTACTTATAATTGTGTATAAAATAAATTTAGCAGGATATACATAGATACATTTAAAAAAAACTGAAAGAATTATAGGATGGGAAATAGATTCTAGATGCAAACAGAATTAGATTCACTCTACTAATTCCAAGTTTTTAGATTATCAATAAATCTACTAAGATTTATTACTACATTCTCACTAGAAAGTGGGATCATTATTAGTATTTACTTTTTGGAAATTAAATGAGATAATATAGGAAAATACATAGAACAGAGTCTGGCAGGAAGCACTGAGAAAAGGCCCATTATTTTGCCATTATCCTCATTACCCTAATATGAATCCTGAAACACAGAGGGATAAAACTTCCCCAGTCCTTTCTTTGATACAAGTCTGCCTGACTGAGAGGGAATCAGCTCTCGGCTCTACAAACTCTTTTCACAGACATCTGAACAAATGGAGTGCAGGAAAACTTCAAAGCCTAGTCTGTTCAGTTACCAAGTTTCTCGCTTTCTATTATCCTATCCATATAATTATCTTAAATACAGTGCTCCATTTATGGTAATAGATTTCACAGGAAGCAACTCCCTTCTGGTATTGAAACAACAGAGGAGAAATAACAGAGAGGTGAATATGAGGACAACATCTGGCTGCCTTGAGCAACCCCAACTGAACAGGGGAATAGATTTCAAATCTTTTCCCAATAGAGACACTGAAACATATAATGGATGAGAAATAAAAAGTTCTCCAACCTTCTATTAGTCTCACACTTGCTCTTTTTGGATGGCATCACATCACTCTTGAGGGCCAAGGATTTTGCTTATAAATAAAATTTTATTATACTCGCATTATATAGTAGTCTATATAATGGAATGATAGTCTAAAATCCTAGCAATATACTGATCATTAGTTCTTTTAAAAATATTTTATCAATATCTACATATTTTTTGTTTCCCTATCCTCAGAAATATCTTGTTAGAAATTTAAGAAAGGCCAAGAGAATGACAAGCAGCAACCATTATTTAAAAGCCTTTATGTTTAAATTTCTAATCCTGCTCCTGGCACCAAATTGAGGACATGTTAATGACCATGACTAAGCTTACATGTAGATATAATCATATAAAAAGTACTCAACAAATATAGCAGCCAAGACTAATAATATCTCCTCCTGCCAATTCTATTCACACCATAATATGTGGTTATTTTTTTACACAGATTAGTGAAAAATTAACCTCCTTAAATATAAGCTGTCAAACTTCATCAACCATATAAGGATTATAGGTCACTAGTGTTATGAATGTATTCAATTAAGATCTCAGGTGGTAATGTTAGAAATAATTCTCCAGTCTTATAGCAATCTGAATGTAAACAAAATACATGCATTAATATTCACCTCCACTCACTTTCAGACCTAGTAGGCACAGACTATATCTGTAGCCAAGAGATCTGCAAAATAAGCAGATGTTGGTTTATTTTTCCAATTTCTATTAAATTTCAAATTTATGCAAACTAAAAGATAAATGTGGAAGCAAGTGTAATGTATTCCCACTTGCATAAAATTATATTTCTTTAAGAAATAATTCCTTTGATGTTTTTAAACAAATATATATTCAAATTTTGAGGAAAGCACAGATATTTATCTTTAGAATTCAGAATTTTCAACTTATATAATTATTTTTCCATTATACTCTCCTTTGTCAACCAGGCAGAGCACCATAAAGTAGAAGCAAAATGATTGATTTTAAAAAGAAAAAAAAAAGTAGGAATTTAAATATACGAGAAATTTTTTAAATGCATGCTGGGGGCATGGTTCAGAAGCCTAGGAAAGAAGAAATTTGTAGCTCTGAGAGAAGAGGCCCAGATATGACATTTGTTGTCTGTATTTTAGAAGTTTCATTAATGTACTAGAAAACGTGAGCTGCCACAGACTAGAGACACTGTTCTGTTTCTTTGATTTCACCTTTTCTGCTTGATAACTCTCCCTGGGAATTTAAAGACTGACTGTATCTAAACTACAACATACTAACCTTGGTAAAATCAAGAATGTGCTTTAAATTAATCCAAATGTGTACTATATCCAGGCAAATATAATAAATCCATGAAAGATAAAAAATAATTTAAAGCTGTAACGTTCAACCATCCCTAAATTAAAGTGAATTATGTCTTGGGAAATATGTAGGTATACATGATTAAATTGGGTGGTGGCTCACAGAAAGAGGGGAATATGGCTGTTGTGGTAGAGAAGGTAAAGACGAAAGACAGCCAGATCAGTGAGACACCTGTAGAGAGACAAGTGCGAGAAGATGGTACTCCCAAGGATGCAGATATAATGATGATCACAATCATCGCAATAAACCTGAAGAACATATAGTTTAATAACTTGTCCAAGGTCACACAGCTAGTGAGTGACCTGGTGCTGGAATGTGGCTGAATAGACACTCTGACTCCAGACCTCATACTATCAGCAGCCAGACTATGTTTGCATATGTTGAAGGACACTTATCTAGAATATTTCTCCACACTTTTCTCCTTATCAGCTGAAGAGAGGGGGAAAAAAGCACATTCTGCATTTTCTATTCTCTTAGCCTTTTTTTTTTTCTTTTTTAAACCCAATAGAGCAAAAATATGTAAGTTTCACCAATAAAGACTAGGTGTTACATATGACACCCTGGAGTTTTAAATGTTGATTTTTTTTCCATAGGTAAAATACAATTTACCTAGAAGCACTAATTTTAGGGACATCTTTTTTCTTATAAGGAATACCAAAGAAAAGCATCAGTAATTGAAATTATTTTCTCACTGGAGAATAATAATATTAAAAAAACGATAGTGGTGATTCATATTTCAGTTCCAACATATAAAAATCTTGAAAGTCACCAGTCTTTCCTTAAAATAAGTAAAAGCTGGGCAAACTAAAAATTAATGACTTTTTTTAGCATCAGCAGAGAACTGAGATCATAGGGCAAACCAGACTCCCCAATTTGGGGACATAGGCACAGGCAGAGACAGGCAGCGACTGAGATAACCTGGAACAGAGGCCCCTGGAGCCGGAATAGGAAGAAACCAGTGGTAACTTGAACACTCACTGGAGGCTCTGCATGGACTAACATGTGAGTGAGACGGTCCTGGGAAGCCAAAGTCTAGCAAGGCCACAAGAACGTTCTGGATCTTTCTCTCCAGGAAACCTGCAAGTTTCTCATAGTGAGCATAGAGTAAGGATTCTCTTAAGGCCCTGACAGTAGTACAGTTGCTTCATATATTTTGTGTTAATTTTTTTTTAATTTTTAAAATTTTTTAAAAATTTATTTTTATTTTTATTTAATTTTTACTGGGAGGGTAAATCTTATCCTAGTTATACTGTTTCACCTGCATTTGGATTTTCATGCATTTTAATGAACTACTATGTAAACTTAGTTATTATCTCTTCTCACCATAAATTAAGTGTTGCAGGCCAGATTGGTTGGAAAGCAGTCTCCGATACGTAGTTCAGTATAATGCATGTGTATTAGGTTTGGCGCTTGTGGGGAAGGAAAGAAGCAGGATTAGACAATGGGAGAATTTTGGTTGCTTTCAAACCTTGGCAAAGACCTCAGGCCACCTCACAGAGAGCCATGAGTCTGGGATGGCCTTACATAATTCTCCATAGGTGGTGGGAGAGGTCAGGATTTTGCACCCATGAATCAAGCAGTCCTTGAGACCAAGTTGCTCCTAGGGGGTGTGCTTGGCAAAATAGGCTCTTTGGCCAAGAACAATCAAGATGTGGGTTAACAGCTGAGTACTGTCAATTTGCATTACTCCCCAAATAAAGGGGATCAGATGGCACAATAGAGAGACTACTTCAGAATTGTAGATTATAAGTCATTTAGAATGAAAGAGTGATCTGAAAACAATAAAGTCAAATTATCACCATTGTATTGTAGACTCATACAACAAACAACATGAAAAGCATACAACTTACTATTTATCCGTTTTGGGAATGCAAAATTGTTCAAGTTGTAATTGGAAACATATCTTCCAAACCCTGACTATCTAAAATATTTTGTGGTTAAGAATAAATAATATTTATTTAAAAATTTACAAGCAATAGGGTGTCTAGGTGGCTCAGTTGGTTAAACCTCCGACTTCAGCTCAGGTCATGATCTTGCGGTTCTTTGCGATTTTGAGCCCTGCGTGGGGCTCTGTGCTGACAGCTCGGAGCCTGGAGCCTGCTTCAGATTCTGTGTCTTCCCCTCTCTCTGCCCCTCCCATGCTCATGCTCTGTCTCTCTCTGTCTCTCAATAATAAATAAACGTTACAAAAAATTTACAAGCAAGATTCAGCCTAAAACCACTTTTTTAAATGTTTATTTATTTTTGAGAGAGAGAGAGAGACAGAGAGACAGAGAGATAGCAAGGGAGAGTCAGAGAAAGAGAGAGAGACAGAGAATTCCAAGCAGACTCCACAGCTGTCACACAGAGCCCGATGTGGGGCTCTAACCAAACCATGAATGAGGTCCATGACCTGAGCTGAAACCACGAGCCAGACGCCTAATGAGATGGGCCACCCAGGTGCCCCTAAAACCACTTTTTAACAAAGTATCGGCAAGTTTCAAAACATGATATCAATAATGGTTTTCTTGGAGTAATGTGAAATCAATACATAGAAACAGACTCATCTTTAACCAAAAAATTATTTAAAATTGTTCTAGTACTCAAAATTCAGACTATGCCAGAGAAAGAGGAGATGATCTGATTCAAATATCGTGTAAATTATTCATAACCATCATCTGTTCTACACTTAGAAGTGTCTGATGGGAGAAGCAAAGAAAACATTCCTTCAACACTCAACAAAAAAATCATGTCTTTTTTCACTTGACACAGTAGCTGTATCATTGTTAAAGAGCACATCACGACTTTTGACATCATGTGCTCTGCCAGATTCAGGTGTTCTTTAATTGCTCAGAATGCAAGTGGGATGACAGCCATTAGCAACATCCCACCAATGAATACAAATAAAGTGTAGAAGCAAGGAAGTGTCATTCTATGTCCCCCAAACCTTGAAATGAGCGTTTTAATAATTTTTACTTTTGTGTTCTGAACCTTCTGATGATGTGTACAAAGTAAGTAGATGTGAAGAAATTGACATGCTACTGCATATCTTAAAGTGTTTATCATTTCTGTGACTCAACAAATTATTTTGACATTGCAAGTAGAAAATATGGATTAAAACTTACAGTAACTCTTACAGTCAGCACAGGGCCCGAAGCAGGTATTGAACCCAAGAATCATGACCATCACCTGAGCTGAAGTCAAATGCTCAGCCGACTGAGCCACCCAGGCACCACTATAGCATAAGGCTCTTTGAATACCAATATGTCTGTTACTTCATAGCCATCTTAGAAACTCAGTCTCTTAATAAAGTAGCTGTTCTTATCATTTATTTTCCTATTAAAACTCAGCTACGTTAATGCCATTTCCTCTTTCTCTGTAGAGAAAATATCTCTATAGATAACAAAGGGGGAAAAATCCAAAATTTTGAACAAGTTGTATCCAGAAACGTAACCAATTGAGTTAACTTCTATAGTGAGCTTCAGATGAAAGTGAGTACAAATAAATTTAAGGCTGACCTAATTTGTATGCAGATTTATGTTCCACAAATTTTAATGTCAGTGGGTGGCTCCATATTAGTATAAGTTTTTCAATAAATAGTAGCAATTTCTTACTTGGCACATCCCCAAAGGCAAGGGAACTAAAAGCAAAAATGAACTATTGGGACCTCATGAAGATAAAAAGCTTGTGCACAGCACAGGAAACAATCAACAAAACTATAAGGCAACCAACAGAATGGGAAAAGATATTTGCAAATGATATATCGGACAAAGGGCTAGTATCCAAAATCTGTAAAGAGCTCGCCAAACTCCACACCCGAAGAACAAATAATCCAGTGAAGAAATGGGCAGAAAACATGAATAGACACTTCTCTAAAGAAGACATCCGGATAGCCAACAGGCACATGAAAAGATGCTCAACGTCACTCCTCATCAGGGAAATACAAATCAAAACCACACTCAGATATCACCTCATGCCAGTCAGAGTGCCCAAAATAAATAGTATTTTTGAAATTTACTTGTGTGGATCTGATTAGGTATTCACCTACAGCATTGAGATGGTGGCATTGAGTGCAAGGATCTAAGACATCATATGGAATTGATTTTTGTATTACTCTACTCTTGTTCCTTTTGAGGGAAAGTGCTCAAATTATAAGTGACAACATACAGTTTAAACAATTAGGCAATATATCTCACTAGAGTTCTTCCCAGTGGGCCAGGGATGAAAAATTTCAGAAACTTCTCACAAACCACTGATTGTTCAGGAACACTTACAATGTTAGTCTAGGCATCAGGGCATCTGGGTGGCTCAGTCTGTAAAGGGTCCCACTCTTGATTTCAGCTCAGGTCATGGTCTCACAGTTCCTGGGATTGACCCCTGCATGGCGTTTTGCACTGACAGCACAGAGCTTGCTTGAGATTCTCTCTCCCTTTTCCTCTTGCCCCTCTCCTGCTCACAGTTTCTCTCTGTCTCTAAAAAATAAACATGAAAAACATTATTTAAAAAATTGTTAGTCTAGGCTTAGAATCCATAAGCTTTGTAAGACAGAATTTAAATGTAGTCCCAATCTGTTTCAAACATAGACCTGTTTGAATTCCAGGAGCTAAGAGGTTGGAAAGGGCTCCAAGGAATGTTGCACTGGAAGGAGCAATGATAAGTCTCTGAAAAAACTACCATGAGTGGAGAAAGAAGTTCAGCATGAGCCCTAACTAAGCAAGAGGCCATAATGGAAAAAGGAGCATTGCTTCCATGTGCTGTGTGAGAGACACTGAAATATATGGAGGGACAAAGCGCTGTGTTTGAAAGAAAGAAGCATGTCAGTGAGGCAGTAAAGGCAAGAGGAGCCCCTAATCTGGAGAGCTGTTCTTTAGAAGTTCTTCATATTGTACACATGCACATGCACATACACATGCACACATACACACACTCATATGCATATATTAAATGCATTCTATCTAGAATTTTCAGGTCTTTAGGTAACTCGGGATCTGGCCCTCAGGTCTGGCATAGCAAAGCCTATGGTCATCAATATCTACCCTAAAAATTATTGCATTTCAGTCAAACAGGGAGTTGATTTTTCTCAATTGTTGGTTTTGACATAAAAACAAGAGGCAACTATGTCAAATATGGAGAGTTTTGTGGCTTGTGCCATGGAGTGAACATCACAGACACTGTGTTGGAGTTCAGGGAGGACTTGAGCAGTGCAGGTGTTTAGAAATAGAAGTGACAAATGATACACATGTCAAATCTTCACCCTTAGGTCACATTAAAGCAAAAGATTTATGCATTCTAAATCATTCTTTCTAAGGAGTGGCAAGGGCCTCTTTTCTTGTCCTTTGTTCTCCAATACATGGTTCTGGTGAAATTCACAAATTAACAACATTTCCAACAGCTGCACATAGTAACTGAAGATCAAAGTTCATGTTTACATTTCATTCTGTTTATTTGTTCTGAAAGCATATTTGCCTGATTACTAGGGGTGAAAACATTTTCTTTAAGTTCATTTTCTGGTTTTTAGCTTTAAAATATTCAAGTATGGGTATGTGATCCTACATTTGTATTCACATGCCACAAATATGAGAGGCTGGTCTGGACTACTGGCCCAATAGCATAGCCATGAGAAACTATCCGATAATAAGAGTAAAGTATTTTTCTAGTAACTTGTGAGATAAAAGAAAATTATTAAAAGATAGAAGACTCAACATCAGATAGGATGGGCAACAGAAGTGTCATAATTGCAAATAAATCATTCAGGCACTCAGGCTGATTATATATGAGACAATCTTGTCTATTACAATCCTTTAAAAAAGAAGTGACTTCACCCAGGACCTAAAAGCTTTTAGACAGTAGAGTACTTTGGGATATTGCATATAAGCATTTCTGGGATTTCTTTAAAACAATTTAGGGGGCACCTGGGTTACTCAGTTGGTTAAGTACCCTACTTTGGTTCACATCATGATCTTACGGTTTGTGAGTTTGAGACCTACATTGGGATCTCTGCTGTCTGCACGGAGCCCACTTCAGATCCTCTGGCCCCCTCTCCCTCTGCTCCTCCTCCGCTCTCTTACTTTCTTTCTCAAAAATACATAAAACATTTAAAAAATAACTTAGGAGATTCTAGGGAAAGTCTATAAATTCTGAAAATGCAATAGGTGAAGAAAACTTAGAATAACATGATTTAGATCTTGTAATCTGAACATACTTTTCACCATCAGCGGATGAAAATGGAGGCATACCAGTCAAGGTAGTTGGTCAGGATAATAGTGAAAATATCTATCCTGCATATTTTGTACAAGGAAATATAAACACTTCACATAAAGTTTTAATTACGACTTAGTGTTTATGTGAAATAATATGAAGGAAAAAAACCACATATTTTTGATAGAAAGCAAAACAGTACATAATGAAATGGAAAAACCCATTCAAGAGAACCCAATTACTTAGTGATTCCTAAATTTCAAACCATTTTTCCATTATCATAAAGTATTCCCCATACCAAATAATGCATTAATAAGCTTTTTGTCTTTTATGATTCTTAAAACTAAAATATGGCAAACCATATATGTGAAATAGATTTAAAATCCTTAGGTGTTATAGACATGTAAAGAATTATCATATTATTATTTATACTTAAGTTGTAAATAGTGTGCCCATTTCAAGCCTACTGATGCTAAGATTGTTTTCTTATTGATGTTTAATCTTTATTTCTTAAGACTGAAAAACATATACAAAAAGATGGCACTGTTTCTCTGATTTACTTCCACTCCAAACCCAAGCAAACTAGAGACTATTTATTGAAATGAAAGGTGTAAGCTGGTTCTTCTCTTACTACTAACCGATGCTATTTCAGCAAGATAGCATACAAGGAACAATAAACTGTAAGGGTCTGTGTTTAGTACTAACTTGTGTTCCTAGGAAAGAAAATAACTCATATTTAACCCGAGTGTAATCTGACTACATTGAACAGAATATAATGGGAGTGACTTTTCACTCTGAGTCACTTGTTTTTGCAGGAAATACTCATCATCCCACTATAGTACAGTTATTGACTAGTTTCAGACAATCCATGGTTTCTAAGAACCCTTCTTGGTATTGGCTTGCAGATGCAAAATTTAAATCCAAAATATTTTATTTTATTTTATTTTATTTTATTTTATTTTATTTTACTATTTTATTTTATTTTACTGTTTTATTTTATTTTACTATTTTATTTTATTTTACTATTTTATTTTATTTTATTTTATTTTATTTTGAGAGAGACACAGAGAAAGCACCAGTGAGGGAGAAGGCAGAGGGAGAGAGAGGACTTAAGCAGGCTCCATGCTCATCATGGAACCGCCCCCACCTTTCCACACTCCACACCCACAGCCCCCCATTTCTGGTTGCAGGGCTTGAGCCATGACCATGGATCATGACAAGAGCTGAAATCAAGAGTCGTCAGACACAAGTGATTGAGCCACCCAGGTGCCCCTAAATCAACCTGAAATTTTATTACCATGTAACAAATTGCTAGATTCTGTAAAAAATGAGATTTAAATTTCATTCAAAGAGAGAGGCTCAGTTGAATTGGCTTGTTCTAGTCAAATGTCTATTTTTATTGAACATCTAAAAATCCACGTATACTCTCTGCCATGAAAATTGCATTTTCAGTAGAAATGATATCACCTTAGTCGTTCCAAATTGCTTCAATGAAAAGTCTATTAACTTCTAGAGTCTTGTTTTGTTTTGCTTTGTCACCCTTACTAGTAACAGACTGTGTCTATCAAAAGAGAAAATTACTAACTGCTATGCATAACCCTAAACTTTGCATTTGGGTAAGAAGAAATTTAAAAGATATGCAATAGAAAATAAAAGTTAAAATTCACCCCCAATGACCGTGGCTGACAGAAGTACAACTGACTGCCAGTTTAAATGATATTAGCACCTTTCTTATTGTGAGATTTAATTCTCTTTTATATGCTAGAAATGTCTTGTGCCATTTCTTATAAACTGGTCAGAACTTGGCACTGAACATGGTGAGAAACATGCTGAAGTTGACTACAGTGAAGAAAAAGTGAGCCAACTCTCTACGGTATATCAATACCAAGAGACCTTATTCTCTGCCATCAATAGGTCAAAAGTAAGTAGATATATAAGTCATGTCCATGTAGTCATGAGAATCACACTTTCATTTCCTGAAACAAAGGAGAAAGTATTTGTTGAAATTTATGCAGTTAAGAAATACCGGACTGCAAAATACAGCAGGAGCTGTTATATGATTATGCCCATCAATTTTATGTAAATGTGACTTTAGATTAATATGAGCATTTACAAAACCTAATATGTTCCATCTTCAATAGTCCATTCCTTACCAAGTCACTTCCTTATTCTCCACCAAAGATAAATTCCACGACAGAAGGAAATTGTGTTGATTTGTTTTCACTGATGAATTCAGTAACTAGAAGAGTGGCTGACTATATGTAGTAGGCAATAGGTAGATAATGATCAAATGAATGAGTGAATGAATGCATGAACAACATGGTGTCAGTCAAAATGCCAATTATGAAGAAAGCCCTAGTTAAACAACAGTGAAATACTCAGAAAACTAAGCATCTTTATGTAAAAACATCATAAATTGGGGCACCTGGGTGGCTCTGTTGGCTAAGAGTCTGATTCTTGATTTCAGCTCAGGCCATGAGATCATAGTTTGTGAGATCGAGCCCCATACTGGCCTCCATGCTGACAGCGCAGAGCCTGCTTGGGATTCTCTCTCTCTCTCTCTCTCATTCTCTCTCTCTTATTCGTCTATTTATCCACAGGAACCCATATACATAGTACACTATAGCTTCTTAAAAGCAATTGTTGAAATACATAATAAATTTATAGATTCATATAATATTTTAAAGTATTTATGCTATTACAGAGAGCTTGCTAAATGCTTTTGACATACAAATGAAAAGACACACTCTTATGCTCAAAGAATTTAGAATCTAGTTAGAAGATTCATATGCAAATAACTATTATAATACCGTACTATATTTGCAGAAATACAGAAAGATATTTAGTTTGTAGAATCATCTTGTGAATCTGTCTTGGGAGAAAAGAAAAGATTCATACTGATAATAGCATTAAAATTTAATCTCGAAGAGGGTGCCTGGCTGGTTCAGTTGGTAGAGCATGGAATCCTTGATCTTGAGGTTGTGAGTTCAAGCCCCACATTGCGCCTAGAACTTACTTTAAAAATACATACAGGGGCGCTGAGTGGCTCAGTCAGTTGAGCATCCAGCTTCAGCTCAGGTCATGATCTCATGGTCTGTGGGTTTGAACCCCGTGTCAGGCTCTGTGCTGACAGCTCAGAGCCTGGAGCCTGCTTTAGATTCTGTGTCTCCCTCTCTCTGCCCCTCCCCTGGTCATGCTCTATCTCTGTCTCTCAAAAAATGGATAAACATTAAAAAAAATCCATACATACATGCATACACAGATATATACATAAATTTAAAAAAATTGAGACTTGAAGAATAAAGGAGTTTACCTATCAATCAAGAAAAAAAATTCCATGTAGAAGATTTAATACCCAAAAGATGAAGGCAAACTAGAGTAGCTTTTAGTTAGTCAAACACTAAGTGAATTAGGTTGAACTTCCACAACTTTACTAAAGGGTGACTGGCAAAATCTAGGAAAACTACTATCTGCTATGCACAAGTTCTGGCATTAGGGCCAGGACAAATTGAAAAGAGGAATTTTCTTTGAAGGAAGATCAATGGGAGCCTCAAAAATGTCACTAACATTTTTCATAAACTATGTCCAAAATACAGTGAAAAAATTATATGAAAGACCAGGAAAAAAAAGAACAAATGGCTGAAATAAGAGAAAGAAATAGCAGAAAACAGACTATGAAAGTCCATGTAACTGAGGTATTTAATATAGACTGTACAATAAGCATAATTTATAGGCTCAAGAATTATAACAAATTTAAGCAGAGAATTATAAATTGTAAAATATTAAACTAAAATTCTAGAGATGAGATACAAAATAATTAAAATTAGCTGCTCAGGGAATGAGTGTAAGAGCTAATTAAATGGAAAAAAATATTAATTCATTAGAAGAAAAGTTAAAAAAAAATTACCAGGTAAAATCTTAAATAGAAATACAAAGGATATGGTGCACCTGTGTGGCCTCAGTTGGTTGAGCTTCTGATTCTTGATTTCAACTAAGGTCATGATCCCAAGGTTGTGGGATCTAACCCCGTATCAGGCTCCAGGCTGAGTGTGGAGCTTGCTTAAGATTCTCTCTCTCCCTCCCTCTGCCCCTCTCCCCCACTTGCGCTCTCTCTCTCTCTCTAAAATATATATACTCTAAATATATATATTTATACACACACACACACACACACACACACACAGGGTAACTTCAAAATCATAGAGAAACTGCTAAAATTAAAATATAGGAGAAATTCCTAAAACAAGTCATAGAAAAAAGCACATTAAATGCATAGGAACAACAGTAAAATTGACAGATAATCCATCAACATAAACAATTAAAGATAGAAAACAATGAAAACTATCTTGAAAGTGAAGATTTCTTTCTCTGAAAGAACTCAAAGGAGAAAATCTTCATACATGCAAATATTTTGTAGACAAAATACAAATGTAAGAAAACATAGCAGAAAAAGAAATAATAAAATAAGCATCATAAAAAGTACTCTTCAAAAGACCCATCAACAAAAAATAAACAAATGATATATAAAAATAAATACACAAAGACCAGCACAGACTAAGTGCATAAATTCACAATAGATTTACCTGACAAAAATTTGCTTTCAAATTATAGCAGAACTGTTATAACTTAATAATAATAATAATAAATAATCCAATAAAATACAGTCAAATAATTTGAACAGAAACTTCAAAAAAGACAAGGTTCACAACTACATAAAGAGACAATGTACAAATAAAAGGATTTTCATCAATATTAACCATCAGGAAAATGCTCATTATAACTACAATAGAAACCACTATACAAACTTAAAAAGATTAAAATTTAATAGCCTAAGCTCTTATTTTATGGATATGCTTGCTTCATACAGAAATGTAGCTACATGTTAATTAGTATGCTTCTGTAATTGTCATAGAAAATCTGAATTATGCTGTTTCTATTTACTGCAAATTTTAAAACAGTTTCACACACTAAAAGCATTACATTACTATTTAAATGACCATACCTTACAGTTTTTCATTAACTTAATGGTTAAAAAACAAAATGGATATCATATGTTTTAATACAGTTCTTTTTTTAATGTTTTTATATATTTTTAAGACAGAGAGAGACAGAGCATGAGTGGGGATGGGGCAGAGAGAGAGGGAGACACAGAATCTGAAGCAGGCTCCAGGCTCTGAGCTGTCAGCACATAGCCCGACGCGGGGCTCGAACTCACGGACCGCGAGATCATGAGCTGAGCTGAAGTTGGACGCTTAACCAACTGAGCCACCCAGGCGCCCCTGTTGTAATACAGTTTTATGTTTTTAATTATTAGTCGGTTGCTTAATAAAAATGCTATACACATACCCCCACCCAAAAAATGTAAATCCTCTATTTCTCCATAAAAGGAAAAGCCAAGAAAAATCTTGGCACAATTCCCAGAACAATTTTTTTTGTGTGTGCTTCAATGTAAGGGGTTAGATATTTGAGATATGTGGTTTTATACTGATATCCTTACACTCCAAATTATTTCATACTGAGCATATATCAGAGATCATCATTTACAACATAATGAGTTTCAACAATGCCACTTATGATATAAATTACTAAGCACCAGTCTCTTGAGCTTTTAGGCTCCATTAATTTGCTGTGAAATAATTAGTTTTCCTGTAAGTACTGATTAGCTTGGTTATAACTAAGAAATTTGACATATATACTTAGGAATGCTAAAGTGTAAGTGTAGTATTAATTATTTATCAGGTAGTCATACATTATGAACATATATCAACTAACAAATTTAGACTTGATATTTTAATTTTACACTAAAAAGTATCAACTCAGAAAAATTAATGGCACATTGCAGAGTAATCATGATTCAAGTGCTTGATACATTTGATATCTAAGATGAAATTCGGTTAGCTTTTTAAATGTTTATTTACTTTAAGAGGTGGGGGGAGGGATAAAGAGAGTGGAGGGGAGAGAGAGAATCCTAATCAGCCTCCATGCACTGTCAGTGCAGAACCTGACACTGGGATCAAACCCATCAAGCGTGAGATCATGACCTAAGACGAAATCAAGAGTTGGCTGCTTAACTGACTGAGCCACCCAGGTGCTCCTACGTTAGTTTTATGTCCCCTTCCTACCAGTTTTCTAAATTTTCTGAAAAATGAAAATATTCAAAAATACATTTTATTTTTTTTAATTTTTTTAATGTTTATTTTTGACAGAGAGAGACAGAGCATGAGCGGGGGAGAGGCAGAGAGAGAGGGAGACACAGAATCAGAAGCAGGCTCCAGGTTCCAAACTGTCAGCACAGAGCCCGACGCGGGGCTCGAACTCACGGACCGCGAGATCATGACCTGAGCTAAAGTCGGACGTTCAACCGACTAAGCCATCCAGGCCCCCTCAAAAATACATTTTAAAGCAATAACCTCAAATTTTTTTCTATGACACTTTAGAAAATTTTAAAAGTTGCCTAGAAATCCAAATTCTTCATTATTCTCCAAAGCCTATTTCCAGTTATATCTCTATTCCTGTGATATTTTAATAACCTGCATTTCCCCTTGCCAGCAGAGGCATTTTGGAATTATGGTCTCCTAAAATAAAATGAGAAAGCACTCATTCTGTCTTTTTTTCATTCCCAAGTTTAGACCTTACTGAAATAGTGAATTTTCTCTATGTCAACCATACCTTCTTGTAGAAGAGAATTTCTTGGAATCAAAAGAATAAGAGGAGCAGAAACAATTATAATTCAGGTTCTCTCTATATTTTATCTAGTGAAGTCCAGGCAATGATTCCTTCAGAGCAATAACTCTCTTCCCTTCCAGCCCTGGGCTCCTGTGGAAGAGGAGCAAGGCCAGATCCTCAGAGAATACTAGACAAAAAATATGCCCAAGTTGCCCCATTCTTGCTCTGTCAACAGAAAAGTTAAGAAGAAATGAGAGAAAAACATGCAGTAGTGAATTGAGACTTAAAAAAAAAAAGTGCTATCAGAAGTTTGAGTAAAACTTAGACAATAGCTTTACAGAACTCATGGGCCAAAGGATTTTTTAAAAATGTCTCTGTAGGGGTGCCTGGGTGGCTCAGTCAGTTAAGCGTCTGACTCTTGGTTTCAGCTCAGGTCACCATCTCATGGTTTTGTGAGTTCAAGCACCACATTGGGCTCTGCACTGGCAGCATGGAGCCTGCTTGGGATTCTTTCTCTCTCTCCCTCTCTCCGCGACTCCCTCACTCACACTGTCTCTGTCTCTCTCAAAAATAAATAAATAAACTTAAAAAAAGGACGTATGTTTAAAAAAAATGTCTCTGTAAAGAGAAGACTTAGCAAGTAGTATGCACGGAAGAAGAGGAAAAAATAGGATTGATATTTAGGGTTAGTCATTGATAACCCCTGTGTGGGAGAGTGAAAGAGAAAGGGAGGTTTCACTGAGGGGAAAGGTAAAGACTGGAGAATTGAACACATATTTTACTCTTCTTCCCAGGACCTGAAATCTTTCTCACCTAGGTAGCTGGTTATCATCTATTTTACCTACCTGCCTATCTATCTACGCATCTATGTATCGATGCATGTATGTATGTATATATGTATGTATCTATCATTTATTATATATCTGCTTATATGTATCTACCTTTCTCTCCATCTATCTAATCTATCTGCCTCCCTATAGAGAGACAGGCAGAGTGAGAATACTAGAGAAGAGATGACAGCAGGGGAGAGGTGAGGTTTCAACATATTTTGGGGATGTGTGAAGCAGGTGGATAAGTAGTAAATGACCTGTGACACAGAGAAAGCTGAAAACCCGGTGTCTGCAGGGGAGGATGACAAGATGAAACAAGTTGTCTGTGCAGCAGAAAGAACTCATGAAAAAATTCCTAAAAGCAGGGCGAGGGGTGGACCTAGTTAACAGTTTGCATGAATAAAGAGTTAAAATGCCCAGATTTCTCCTCATCATACCCTTCAGACAGGGAATATCTCTCCATAATTAGGCAAAGATGAATGATTTATTTATCTTCTGGGAAAACTGAGTGAGAGCAAACCAAGGTTCAGGAGTGACAAGGACACCCAAGGATGAGGGTGAAAAATGATCCTGACAACAAAGGAATTAAATGGGATTCTAAAAATTAACCCTGCAATTTCAGTCCCACTTCTCTAACCAGCTACAGTTGTGAGGACACTCAGATTATAGCCCTAAGCAAGGGATTAGAAAATTTACCTCTGAAGAAACCAACCAGCCTGAAGATCAAAACAAAACAAAACAAAACAAAAGCTACAGACATGGACAGTTTGCAGCCCAAATAAAATAAAATAAAATAAAATAAAATAAAATGACTAGAGAGTAAACCCATCTCCCAGTAAGACCCCTTCATACACAAGCACACACAGCATTTCAATAGGCTGTTTTATTGTGCTTTAACTGCCTTGTTGAGACATAATTTACATACCATAAAACTCACCCATTACAGTGTCCAATTCAATGAGTTTTATGTATGTGAACCCTTGATGTATTCACAGACTTGTGAAACAATCACCACAACCAGCTTTTAGAATATTTTCTTTGCCCCAGAGGAAGCACTATCCTCATTAGCCTTCCATCTCCACTTTCTTCAACTCCTGCAACCCTACGCAACTGTTAATCTACTTTTGTATCCACAGAGTTGCCTATTCTGGACATGTCATATAAATGGAAGCATATATTATGTGACCTTTCGTGGTTAGCGTCTTTGACTAGGTATAATGTTTCCAAGGTTCACAAATAACCTTTTAAAATATACATAATAATTTTATTAAAATACGATTCATGTGTCTTACAATTCACCCATTTAAAGTATACAACTCAATGTTTTTTAGTATATTCACAGAATTTTATATCCATCATCATCATCATCATCAATTTTAGAACATTTCATTACTCTAAAAAATTATTTCTATTAGCAGTCACAATGTATTTCTGTCTAACACCTTCAGGCCTAGGAAACCACTAAACTAATTTATGTCTTTATAAAGTTAACTATTCTCAACATTTCATATTGAATCATACAGTATATGGTCATTTGTGACTATCTTCTTTTACTTAGCATAATGTTTTCAAAGTTTGTTCCTGTTGTATGTATCAACACCTGAGTTCTTTTTTTGCTTGTTTTCATCACTAAGCTTTTTAGTACATTACTCTTAATTATCAATAACAGACAATGTTCAATAAATATTTGATGCAATCTCATAATATGATAATGTTGAAGAAAATACCAGAAAGTAGGGGAAAAAGGAAAAGAGAGAAAATAGAAAAGAAGAATAAAGTATTATATAAAATGTTCAAGGAACGGTAATGAAAGATTGAACCAACAAAAAAATAGGAGGCAGTTATTGAATAGATATTTAAAATAAATCACATCAAGATAATGTTAAAAGATTACAATTGCTCCTCATCACAATTGGAAAAATGATCTTTCAAAGGATGATCATCCAGTAATTTAGAATACTGGGATATGAGGGAAAGAAATCCTAAGGAGAAAAAAAGTTAAAACCAGTTGTATACAATACAATAGACAAAGTCATTAGACTGTTCAGTAGGAATCTGAAGACAGTGGTGCATGCCTTCAGAAGGCTGAGAAAAATGGATTTACTATCCAAACTATCCAAAACTTTATATCCAAATGCTAATTAGGGTTTAGGCTGCTATAAAGCTATTTTCAGACTTTTAAGTACTTAAACTTATTTCTCATGTATCCCTTCCCCGGAAACTTGTGCTGTGAGTAGCTTCCCCAAAAGAGTGGGTCAGGAAAGAGCATGGTACAGGTCCAGGAATTTGTGATTGGACACAAGAGAGAAGTCAAGGACAGAAGAGGGATTGTAGTGAAAGGACACCCTAGGACTATGGCTGCAGCTGGCAAGAGATCACACAGGACAGATGGATAAGGAAAGAGATTAGAAAGATTCCTTGATGGGTTTTACTGTAAGGAGAAGAGTTTCAGAGTTCCTTTGGATACACTGTTAGAATGAAGGAAATAGAACCATGCTGGTGGGCGAGGGATCGGGAATCTAAGACAATTTTCATCCTGCATAATGTAAAATAAATCAATGATTTTGAAAAGTGAGAAAATAAATGTTTATTAGTTTATCAGTATCAGTTTATTTAGCAATAAATGCTGTAATAAGGAGATAATTTACAAGAGATTGCCTTTGGGATTCAGAACTCAGTAGAGGATGGGATAAAGTGTATTCTGCAATTTTCTTTTCCTTCCTCCCTTCCTCTCTCCTTTCCTCTCTCCCTCCCTCTCTTCCTTCCTTCCATCCTTCCTTCCTTCCTTCATCCTTGTCCACATCTTTGTTTTACTCTTTCTCTTCCTCCTTCTCCTCATCTGTTTCTTCCCTTTTTTTTTGTTTTGATTATTATGTACTTTTAATTATTTAAATGAAAAACATATTATTTTGATAAAAAACACTTTGCAATTATTTCATTTTTTAAAATTTTATTCTTAAGTAATCTCTACACCTAACATGGGGTTCAAACTTACAACTCCAACCCCTAGAATAAAAGTTGCATGTTCTTCTAACTAACCAGCCAGGCACCCCTATAATTCTTTTAAAGTGGTGGGTAGAAAGAAAGTGATTTCTATACAAATTTCTATTATTATAAGTTAAGTTAATAACTTTAGCAGGAAGAAAGAGCACAATAGCTTGCAGTAGGTTGCAATGTTTTTTTTTGTTTTTATTTTTTGCTAATTGTTTATTTTAAAAACATAGACTTTTTATTTGCTTGCACCAGGATGAATGAAATCAGGTTGTGGATGCAGTTTGAAAGTTAAATTCCAGTGGGTAAGAATAAAATTGACCAAAGAAATGAAAAGAGATATAACTGATCGAGAATTTTCTGGGAAAGATGGGAGAGAATGGGCCCAAAATCTTGGGTAGGGCAGCTAGGTCTCATCACAGTAACTACTCTTTACTAAATGCTCATTTTTTGAGCAGGGAAAGGGGCAAAGATAGAGAGGGGATCCCAAGCAGACTCCATGACGCTCCACGAGGCTCCATGCTTCGTGCAGAGCCTGACGCAGCACTAGATTGCATGACCCCGGGATAATGACCTGAGCTGAATTCAAGACTCAGATGCTCAGCTGAATGAGCTACCCAGGATCCCTTGTATCAGTCCTGGATTACCTCCTTTCAATGTCACCATAATCATATGATGTAGGCATTATTATTCCTATTTTATAATCAATAATCCTGAATTTTATTTATTTATTTATTTATTTATTTATTATTTTTTTAATGTTTATTTATTTTTGAGACAGAGAGAGACAGAGCATGAATGGGGGAGGGTCAGAGAGAGGGAGACACAGAATCCGAAGCAGGCTCCAGGCTCTGAGCTGTCAGCACAGAGCCTGGTGCGGGGCTCAAACTCACAGACTGTGAGATCATGACCTGAGCCAAAGTCGGAAGCTCACCCGACTGAGCCACCCAGATGCCCCAATAATCCTGAATTTTAAATATGTTACTAGTTTGCTCAAGACAACACAGTTAGTAAATGGAAGAGCAAGGATTTGAACTGATGTCCTACTCTTAAGCTTATGAACCTGCACCCCAGAGCCCCAGTTTCTTTATGTGTAAAATATGGCAATAGTGCCTTCTTCATCTAATTAACAACTGAAATAAGGCAGATAAAGAGCATAACATCGTAACTGACGAAGAATACAGATGTCATTAAGTGCCATCATCATTACTATAACAGCTACTAAGAGGCGAATAAGAAAGATAAGATTAATGAATAAAAGGAAATAATATTTGAACCTTATTTGGTGAGGCTAAATTCTCTTCGCATGTTTGCTTTCTGATGGCTAAGCACAATTGCTAATGTAATGACTTACTCTAATATCGTGCCAGACATAAATGACCAGAAAACCTATTATTAAAAAAAAAAAAAAAAAAAAACAGGAAGAAAGAAGATAAGGCACCTTTTTCAGATAAAAAAAAGTTTTATAGATTGAAGTGATAAAAACATTTTCACACATTCACCAAAGAGCTCTAAGAGTTTTATGTAAATCCAATTACAGCCATAAAAATAGACTTCTAAAAACTAGCGTAACTTCCAACTTAAAATACTCTATTGGAATGAATACTTTAAATGATTATGTATATATATGCATACACCCACACATATATACAAGTATATATGTATATATAAGAATCACTAGTAAATAAGAACTCACAATATCACTGCTGCATATTAATATAGTTTTGCCTAACTGTAATTTAAAAAAGGCCACACAGCATATTACGCTGCCATGACCTCTACAAAAACAAGACTACACTTGTTGAAATTGTTCTTGATTATTGGGTTCTTTATTATTGTGCAGTATTTTCCACTTCTGTTTGTCAGTTATCAAAGACTCAAGAACACTTTTTTTTTTTGTAAGTTTATGTATCTATTTTGAGAGAGACAGAGACAGCGCGGGTAAGGGAGGGGCAGAGAGGGAGACAGAAAATCCCAAGCAGGTTCTTCATTGTCATTGCAGAGCCCAACATGGGGCTCAAACCCACGAAACCATGAGATCATGACCTGAGCTGAACCCAAGAATCAGACATTTAACTGACTGAGCCACCCAGGTGCCCCAAGACTCAAGAACACTTTAGTGTTCAGAGGATTCATTCCTATTTCCTCTGAATTTCAAATGGGAGAAATCAAGCATTACAGTTAAATACATCCTCCCAAACAGGAAGAAAAGTTGGAACAGAAACAAAGAAAAATTAAGCTCAACTGCTATATGACAGCATAGCTGTGCACCTGTGATTGCAACCAGATGATATGTAATAAGCATGTGTTTCACCCATGTGGCAGTCATGTGACTACGTTCCTCCTTTTGTATCTCTGAAGTCATACCTTGGTGCTCTTTCTAATTCTACTAGGTGTGCTTCACTGCCATTCACATCTTAATTTCTTTCTCAGCTGTCAATGTGTCAATGTAATGAAGAATGAGTCTACGCAGCCATTACAGAACAATGTGATAAGAAGAATTACTGATAAGTTACTTGATATTTACAACCAGCAGCTTCAACTTTAGCTTATTTAGTATGTAGATTGAATTCACCTTCTATTGATGAATTAGCAACATTTATAAATGCATGGGTAGACACAAGATGCTAAATTAAAATGACTAGGCTGCAAAAAATAAAGCTGGCAAAGCCAAAACTAAATGGATTTTTCTGTAATTGAAAAAAAACACAATAAACTGAATTAGTCACATTAATGTAATTCAATCTTAATTATTGCCCTAAGAGTCCATTTAAATATTTATGAACAATTCTTTCCAAATGCCTTGTCAGCTCTATTCAATTAAAGAACATGCTGTCAGTTGTACTTTTCCAAAATGACTTTGATTTCTTCATTACACTGTGACCCTTACACTTAAAAATTTGTACCTGGGAGCCATAAGCATCTAAAGCAGTGTTCATTTTGGAGCCCAGATCCTGGCAGTTTCTGAGACAGTGGCTCTTAGTTTGGAGTAAGTACCTTGCAAAGGAAACTAGGAACATATATATATAAACTACTTGGCTTGACAGTGTTTGTGCCTGGGTATTAAGAGTTGCTTTTCTATCTGCTCAGCTGAAGGTCATTTGTCTGTCTCACAACAGAAAGTCAATAAATTCATGGAGAAGTTAGAACCAGCACATCATTGTGTTTCCTATGGAAGGGATGCTGAGCTAAAACATTTGCCCTTTAAGATGTAATATTACTCCTATGCTGTCACACTTTTGGAAGAAAATGGGGGAGATGCTGGCTCTCAGGTTTTGAGATTTAACCCATTCACTTATCAGGATATATAATATATACTTAATTATTTTTCCCTTCCTGAAATGACCTATATCATATGCAACTCCTTGAAACATATCAGCCATCCTTGTCCTAAAGATCATATTTCATTTTTTAATATTATCTGCAATCAACATTTCCCAGTGTGTCTGTACATTTTCATTTACTATCTTTATCTTAAAAGTTCACTTCCAAAATTCACAATAAAAGAGTTCCATTCATTATACAAATCAGGAAAACAATCTTTGGCAGAGTAACAACTCATTGTGCATTTTGTTCACTAATCATTAACCAGTGCCTTGGATTTACAGATACAAAAAAAGGTAAATGCTCCATTAAAAAGAAATTTTGGAAATATCTGCCTGTCATAAGGAAATGATGAGCAGCTTTTAAAAAAACAGTTTTTAATGAGTTATAGATTATCAGGAAATTCTAATCCTGCTCTTATCCAATGTGTTTTAGCAAGTGAGGGAGCAAGTTTATATTTGTAGTCTAAATGAGTAATTACAAGTTTAGGTCTGAATCTGTTCTTAATATGTAAAATAATAGGATGCAAATGAAGGAACCGTGCTCACTGCTTTTCTCCTACCCTGACTTATTTTTTTTCAGAGTAATTCTCCTTTATTCGACATTAGAATTAGCTAAAAGTAAAAATTATTTGACTAGGAAATCAAAACATTTTTTAAATCCTACCCTGAAAAAAGGAATTCCTCCTTTGTCTATTGTTTGACTCTAAAGCAAGAGTGGAAAATCCATTGGGTCAAGTACATTTTCCTATTTTCATGCCAGGTGAGTAGTTAGAAAATCATTGTCAAACTCTTCAGTGGACTCATTCTGACATGATTCTGACACATGTCTACCAGTGATTCAGGCTTGGTCCATAAAAACCTCCATGTGTAAATAGATTTATGTCAGCTTGGTTATGCCAAGAACGCAAGAGTTCCAAGCAAAGCAACAGTGATACTTTTCCTCTTCTGTATATGTTGAATATTTGGAATGTAGGTAGGGGAAATATGTCTTGCTTAGCTTTCTTTAATTCATTAAAATTTTATTTCAGTTAGGTAAATTATAAGTAATCCAATTATTGCAATACAGTTAAATAAGTACTTAAAGAGATATAAATACAGAACATATAGAGAAGTATGTTTTATTTATCATACACACAACGCACCACAAGAAAGCATGCAGATTATAATTGTCTGATTTCAGTCCAGGGTTGTCAAACTGCCTTTTGGAATGAAGGAATCTTAACATCTCTTCGGATTCATAAAACTTCTCATTTTCTGAAAACCTTTATCCACCTTTTTGCCCAAAAGTTATTGCCTATACACAAATGTAGCCAAACTCTATTATACCATACAATGAGATGTTAAAAATGTCATGACAATGTTCCATATTTACTTTCATAGATTTCCTACATCAGCATTTTTAAAGCTCAACTTATTTTCTATACATTCAACATTTGTTACCAAAAATAAATATTATCTAACAAAGCTAAATTGGCTTAGAAATTTTGTTGGAATGACATGAGGCAGATTTGAATCAGCCTCAAATCTCAGATACATTAATTCGTATGGCTGTGATTTGTGGAGACCTAGAAAACAAAATTCATAAATATATATATTTATATATTATATTCTTTAATAGTCAATTTTCTGCCCATCAACAGTATATTTCAAACAGGTGTATAAAAGTACAGACAAAAGAAAAGGCAGTACTGATAGTGAAGTGGAATTTGAATTAAGACTTTTTAATAGTTGAACAAATTAAGTTATTACAATAGTCAATTATAAAAGAATTAAATATTTTTAAAGTGGCAAATAGTATTAACTATAAAATCTCTAGTATATACCCCTTACATGGATGTGATTGCTGTTTTAATTATATATTCTAATTTTTACCTGTATTATGTACTTCAGTTTACAAAGAAAGTTTATACACCTTAGTTAAACCAACTATTTCACACTAATTCAGGCTTTATCATGTAGACAGGGAAACTGGTTGAAATGTTAAATCCAAGAAAACAAACTCAAGAATCCTTAATGTCTACGTTCAGATTAATATTAGAATAAATGATAATAAAGTTTTTATTCTTACTCTTAGAAATTGATAAAAGTTTAAACATGCTAACCTGTAGAACTGATTTCCAGTGGGAACTAGAAATACAGGTTTGGAGCACAGAGCAGTGATCAGGACTGATCACATAGATTTTGTACTTATTTGAAACTTATGTTGATGTAATCATGACTCATATCAGTAAATTCTGGAAAAGATAGATATTAGTCATTTCTGCATATAATATACAGAAACAGGGTTTATGTTTAAGATTTACTTTTGGATACTCAGATTAAACAGTTTAGAAGAAAATTTCTAAAGGCATTAGTCATATCGCCTTCCCTTAATACATATGTGAAGGAGATTGAAACAAACTGAAAGAAAGGCTAAAGCAGGAATGCAAGAAAAAGTGAGGAAGCATGTGAATACTGTGCACCTTTAAAGCATTAACAGAAACATGTAGGTTTTTTATAATTTGAATCGATATGAATTGATAGAAGAAACACCCATTTTTAATGGTGTTTTCAACCTTCGATTTCTTTAATATTATTTTTAGTCTCTGTTCGTATGTCAAAAAAGACATTGTACTTTAAAATTTTAAAAATTCAGTTCATATTATTTACACGGCTGAACTTTTTCACATTACATATTCCTAGTACATTGAATGAGAATAAGATATTGAAAATCTACCATAGCCACTGCTCCAAAATTGAATTTCAGATATAAGTTAAGTATATAACTAGCTGTTATCCCAAATGACCACGGTACCTTGAAAACTCTCTGATAATTTTGCTCTCTAAATAACATAATTATATAATCAAATATATGTTAATTAAGTGGACTATATGCTGTTGCGTTACTGAGAGACAGAGCATTGTGCAAATGCTTCCTTGTTGGTGGACAGTTGCTATCTGTCTCCAACCTCTAGGTATCCCTTTGAACCAGGGATACAATCTTGCAACTGGGATGATCTTGCTCATGTCCTGATGGCCAGGATCTGAAACAGCATATGGCACATGATTGCAGTTATTAATACTTTTTTTATTAAATCAAGTGGAATTAAGGGATGCAGTGAGAGGCTGGAGAAAGGGTCTTCTGAGACAATTTCTATATTAAGAACTTAAGTGGCCTAGTTTTGTGACCATTTTTTTCCCCAGAAGAATAGAATTCCAAATAACTTGTGTAGACACAGCCTCTTCAAAGAGGTGATATAACCTTCCATTCTTTTTTTTTTAATTTTTTAATGTTTTATTTATTTTTAAAGACAGGGAGAGAGCATGAGTGGGGATGGGGCAAACAGACAGGGAGACACAGAATCTGAAGCAGGCTCCAGGCTCTGAGCTGTCAGCACAGAGCCTGACGCAGGGCTCAAACTCACGAACTGTGAGATCATGACCTGAGCCGAAGTCGGACGCTTAACCAACTGAGCCACCCAGGCACCCCTTAACCTTCCACTCTTTAATTGTGGGCTGCACATGCTGACTTCTTTTCCAAGGGTACAATAACAAAACAGTAAACACAGTGACTTTGCAGTAGAGAAGCTGAATACCTCAGCCAATTGATTGACCAAAAGTATCCGTAGTGATATATCATGAAGTATATTAATTGTTGCATGTATGTAAAGACAATTTAAAAATCATTTAAATAAAAACGTTTGATGGAGAAATATATCTATGACAGAAATTTTCAATTCCTCTGTTTCTAATATTGCCTCAAAGTCAAGTAATACTAGAAATTTGTAAATTTTTATATCTATGTTTTTTATAGCACAGGTTTTTTTCCTCCTTTATGAAAAGTAGGACAGGTTTGTCCATTTTAGATGTTTTTACATATTGCCATTCTCAATAACTTTTATGGAAGATAAAAAAAAGGTAGCTCTGCTATCCATCCAAAGATCAGCATTTTAATTATAGAATTGCATGAGTTTCTTTGCTCCTTAATCTCTCAGCAGCCTTTGATAATGATGATACCGCATTGTAGTGTAATGAGAACCAGCAAGAACTTTTCATTGCAGTCGTACTCACAGACATCTAAGACCTTTTTTTTTGCCAACAATGAAAATATAGCAGGCTTCAGTTGAAGAGAACACATTAAGCGAACTTCTGTACTATCTTTAAGAGCATCTATTTTAAGAAAATCTATAGTAAGAGTCTCTCTAGATATAAAGCTTGCGTATCTTCTGCTGTTTTCAAAAATTATTGGGCCATTTCTTAAAATATTTAAAGATGCTAAATGAGTGAAATCTATAAAAATCAGTTCAATAGTGTAACACATTCTTCCCAGCTTAACAATCTTAGAAATTAACTTGTGATAAATGGAGCTTTATTTACAAGTCATCTTTTTAAATATAAGCAACTGTTTCTAGCTCCATCTGGCCAAGAGGTTAACTGGTAAGACAAACCCTTTTCACATAAAACTACTCAATCAGTCGTATCTTTACTGTAAAAGACATAGTTTATCTGCCCTAGGGATAATAGACCCATCACCGATGTGACCAGTGAGCTGAGGTTATCAAAAGAAGAGAGGTATTCCTGTCCTACTTCTTGGCCCAGTTTCTCTTTAAAAGGAGCTACAAAAATTTTGGTTTTATCATCAACTTCACAAAGCACTTTCAGTATTTATTCTATAAAGTATTATAAATATACTATTGATAACACAATAGAGCAAAAGGCATTATCTCCATTCACATAGCACCACAATTTCTATGAATAAATAACAAATATGATAAGGTTGAAATTGGTAATAGTTGGGTCACTAAATATATGTAGCACCAGGTTTTTCTCTGCCCAGGAAAAAAAGCAAAATTAGACATGTCATTAAACCATAATAGTAAATTAAAGGATAACAATCACTCTCACCAAGTACAATTTATATCTTATAGCTTTTAAAGATTTGAATACCTTGACAGAAAATAGTAAACAAATTTATAAATCTGTTCTTGATATCAAATCTGCAAAGCTTTTCCAAGAACATTTATAAACGTTTTACATAAACCAATAATACAGCTGTGTAAACATAGATAAAGATGAATGAAATTTATTTTTCTATGGAGAATTATACATTGAAAAAAACATCCCTTGCAAATTGAAAAGAACATAACTAGAACCTTGAAATTAAAAAGAAAATTCTCCTTTTTTCCCCCCACAAAATAAGATTTCTAAAAGCAGCATGCCCTACTAAATGTCAAGATAGTGTCACGGTGCCAATATATGGAATTACTTAGATCTGCTTTTCTAAAAAGATGAAATTTTATTAGGCAAATCACAAAGGTCTATTTTTCACTCCCCTTCCAAGTCATAAAGAAAGCAAAATGAATGTATTAGAGACAGTATATTTTACTTACAGTCTGTTGTGTTATTTATATCAGTAGCATATGAAATTATTCTCTGATAACATCAGAAGTTTGCAAAAAGGATAGATTGACTTAACATGTTTTTTAATATCTGATATTAAATTTAATGTCCCAAATCAGATTCCTCTCTTAATTTTGGATGTGTAAGTTTCCCTTCCTAAGCTCTTTTTATCCACCATCATTAGTAAAAATAAAACACATCCAAGTCTCCAATAAATCTTCTGCTGTTCCAACTACAGATTTTAAAATTGCTCTTTCTGAGCCTGATATGTCATAGTAAAAGATAAATCCACTTCCATAAGAACTATTGCACTCTGAAGAATCTAGATATTTACTCAGAGTTGAGTACTATTGACATTCTTTAATTAAATTATGCCGTTTGAGAGAGTAGGTTGAGGACAGTAATAGAACTTAAAGAGAAATAAGGAAACCAAGGTATAGCATAGCTGTGCTTGTATAAATACTGCTTATTTTAGTATTGCCAGCCAGTGTTCTAGAGAATCACCAAACACAAAATCTGTATTAAATGCCAATAATGTTCCCACCTGTTTGGAAGACTTTGTGAGATAGTATCAAGATCTAAAATTGTAGAACCATAAAGGGAAAAGAAGTGAGTAAAAATGAGCACGTGATAAAGAACTTAAAAGAATAATTTTTAAAAAGCCTTTATTAGGTAATAACATTTCAAATTCAAAGGTCTAGGGGTTTTTCTTCACTTTTTGGTATTTAGTTCTAATCTCTGTTAAGTTCCAAATAATTTATTAATTTTATTACAAAATAACTTCAAACTAACAGGGAATTTACAAGAATCATACAGAGAAACTCCGTAACACTTCTCATAATCTTGGTTTATAATAATTTGTCTTCTTTGCTGTATCATTTTCTCTCTTATTGTGGATTTCAACACACAGCACACTCTTTCTTTTCTTCAGTTATTTTCACTGTATCCTTTTTGCTTGAAAAGACCTCTCTTCTATTCTTCACTTGGATAACTCCTACTTTTGCTTCAACACTCACCTCATTTATTCAGCAAAATCTACTTACTCATTAACATCTGCTTAAGTATTATTAGCTCTGACCATTAAATGGTAGAAAAGTAGACCTTAAAATAAGTTTTCAAGAGACTTACAATTTTCTGCAAAATATAGTCAGTCAAGTTATAATTATTACTTTATTACATTGAGAAGAGTAGTTTGAAAGGGGAAGCATCAGGTCCTCAGTACATCATACATGACCACCTCTAATTCAGATCTTGGTGTTAGGAAGCTTAATCCATAGGAATTCTATATGAACTAAGATTTGATAAGAGGAATTAACTAGACAAATTGAGGTAAGAAGAAGAACATTCAAGGAGAGTGGACAGTATATATAAGTAATGTGATGTGAGGAAAGAAGTATATTATATAAGAACACAAAATAGTTTCATCTCTCTGGAACATAGACTGTGGAAGGGAAAAATGAAAAAAAGATGATTGGGAAGCTAATTCCACAATTTCTATTTTTAGGAATTTGGATGTTATCCTTCATCAAATGGGGGGCTACTGATGGGTTTTATCAAAGTCCATTTTTAAAAAAACAACCTGCTGCCATTAGAAAAAGTCAGAAATAATATGCCTTACCTATGTTATCCTCAAATGGTAATATTTTTGAAAATTGTTTACTATCTCATTGAGATATAGTTATTTATAGTAATTGCTTAATAAGTATTGACTGCTTTCATTAAATTGATGAAGTGCATTATTTATTAAATATATGAATTTGTCCAACCAATAGACTATTCTTTGTTGCTAAGTAATCCTTTTCTAACAAAATTAGAGTATTGGAGAAGCAGAAACATTGATTAATATGGTAATGATTTTGATTTATTTGTCAATTATTAAATAAAAATTTTTAGATGAATTTGTATCAGCATTCATTTTTCTTTTGTTTTGTATCTTTGAAAATAGTTCCAGACATGGGCACCTGGGTGGTACATTCAGTTGGGAATCCGACTCATAATTTCAGTTTGGGTCATGATCACAGAGTCGTGGGGTGGAGCCCCACAACAGGCTCTGTGCTGAGCATGTAGTCTGCTTGGGATTCTCTCTCCCCCACCCCTCCCTACCTCTCTTTCTTTTAGAAAGGGATAATAGTTACAGACATACGTTGATACGCAGAGTTCAAAAGAAACCTGTACTGGTTTTCTTTGCTTCCATAATAAATTAACACAAAAAGAGCAGCTTAAAATAAGACACATTTATATCCTGGGTATAAAATCAATGAGCAGAAATTTGTTGCATTTCCAATACACCAAAAACGAAGCAGCAGAAAAAGAAATCAAGGAATCAATCCCATTTACAATTGCACCCAAAACCATAAGAGACCTAGGAATAAACCTAACTAAAGAGGGAAAAGATTTGTACCCCGAAAACTATAGAACACTTATGAAAGAAATTGAAGAAGACACAAAGAAATGGAAAAACATTCCATGCTCATGGATTGGAAGAAAAAATATTATTGAAATGTCTACACTACCCAAAGAAATCTACACATTTAATGAAATCGCTATCAAAATACCACCAGCATTTTTCACAGAAATAGATCAAGCAATCCTAAAATTTGTATGGAACCACAAAAGACCCTGAATAGCCAAAGCAATCCTGAAAGAGAAAAATGAAACACCAGGCATCACAATTCTGGAATTAAAACTATATTACAAAGCTGCAGCCATTAAGATAGTATGATACTGGCACAAAAATAGACACATAGATCAATGGAACAGAATAGAAAACTCAGAAATGTGCCCACAACCGTATGGTCAATTCACCTTTGACAAAGCAGGAAAGAATATCCAATCAAAAAAGGCAGTCTTTTCAATAAATGATGTTGGGGAAACTGGACAGTGACATGCAGAAGAATGAAAATGGACCACTTTCTTCCACCTTACACAACAATAAATTCAAAATAGATGAAAGACCAAATGTGTGTAGGAAACCATCAAAATCCTAGAGGAGAACATAGACAGCAACCTCTTCACCCTCAGCTGAAGCAACTTCTTACTAGACACATCACAGAAGGCAAAGAAAACAAAAGCAAAAATGAACTATTGGGACTTCATCAAAATAAAAAGCTTCTACACAAAAGAAACAATCAGAAAAACTAAAAGACAGCCTACAGAATGGGTGAAGATATTTGCAAATGACATATCTGATGAAGGGTTAGCATCCAAATCTATAAGGAAGGAATCAAACTCAACACCCAAAAGACAACCCAATTAAGAAATGGGTAGAAGACATGAGTAGACACTTTTCCAAAGACATCCAGATGGCTAACAAATACATGAAAAGATGTTCAACATCACTCATCCTCAGGGAAATACAAATCAAAACCACAGTGAGATACCACCTCACACATGTCAGAATGGCTAAAATTAACACAAGAAAAAACAGGTGTTGGTGAAGGATACAGAAGAAGGGGAACCCTCTTGAACTTTTGGTGAGAATGAACACTGGGGTAGCCACTCTAAAGAACAGTATGGAAGTTCCTCAAGACACTAAAAATAAGAACTAACCTACATTCCAGCAATTTTACTATTAAGTATTTACCCAAAGGATAAAAAATACAGATTTGAAGGGATACATGCACCCCAACATTTATAACAGTATTATCAACAGTAGCCAAACTATGGAGAGAGCCCAACACTGACTGATGAATGGATAAAGAAGATGTGCTATAGATATACAATTAAATATTGCTCAGACATCAAGAAGAATGGAATCTTGCCATTTGCAATGACATGGATGGTGCTAGAATGTATTATGCTAAGCAAAATAAGTCAGTCAGAGAAAGACAGATACTATATGATTTTACTCACATGTGGAACTTGAGATGAACAATGGGGAAAGAGGGGAAAAAAGAGAACAGATAGAAACAAACCACAAGAGACTCTTAATGATAGAAAACAAATTGATGGGTTGAAAGAGAGTGGTGAGTGGGAGATAGGCTAGATAGATGATGGGGATTAAGGAGAGCACTTGTTGTGATCAGCACTGGGTGTTGTATGTACGTGATGAATCACTGAATTCTACTCCTGAAACCTATATTGCACTGTATGGTAACTTAACTAAAATTTTAAATTGAAAATAAAAAAAAAATTTATTAGTTCACCATTCTATTAAATCAGAAGTCCAGGCAAACTAGATTCTTTACTTTGAGTACCACAACGCCAAAATCAAGTATTAGCGAGGTGGGGTTCTTATTTGGGGGAACAGGGGCAGAATCCTCATCTGAGCTTATTGAGATTGTTGGAATAATGCAGTTCCTTATAGTTGTAGAATGAAGGTCTCTTTTCCTTTCTGGCTGTCAGTCAAGAGTTACCCTGAGTTTTCTGAAGCTGTTTCCAGGTCCTTTCTATGTGGCTCCCTCCATGTTCAAAGGTAAGGCAGTGCACCAATCCTGATCACGTTTGGAAAACCTCTGTTTTCCTTCTTGTTAATCAGAGAAAATGTTGTTTTAAAATGGCTTATAATTAGATTGCACCTAGTAAGTCACTGTCCCTTTAACTTAAAGTCTACCCCCAAAAAGTATCTTTCCATGAAACAAAACATAATCACCTAATGATATTTTATAATCATAGTCCGGGGTTTAGGGCAGGATATCTCGAAGGTCCATTTTATAAATCTGACTAGCACAGAAAGCAAAAATTAAAATTAAACCAGCTGACTTCACATATTCAGTGATATCAGACAGCTTATGAGAAAGCATAAATGATGACACAAATTTATCCCTGAATTTTCATATGAGTCAAAGACCTCAGATGGGAACTGAAGTAAAAATAGTTCAGATTCTACTTTAAATAAAATCATTAATATTCTTTAATACAAGCCTCTTAGTTGATTGAGCTTTCTCTTAAAATTAACATTTCCATTTACTGACTCAAGTAGGTGGATTGATGAAGGAAAGAATGCTGTAATTAATATGATAGCTTCATCAGAATATTTCCTGAAAATATAACTGCATTTGTGCAATAACCACCAGGAACTCAGAGAAATGCTCCTGTAGAAGCTTTAATCATATCCAAACCAGTGGTCTATTGACAAAGCTTTTGTTATTTTTTGCATATTGTAAGGACTTACAAAAGTTAAAATGCATTTATTTCAATACCTGGCATGTAAATGTGCTCAATGCAAAAGGGATATACAGGGGAAGGGACCAAGGACAGGGGGCCTGGGTGGCTCATTAGGGTAAGCATCAGGCTTGATTTCAGCCCAGGTCATGATCTCACAGTTCATGAGATGAAGCCACGCGTGGGGCTCTGTGCTGACAGTATGGAGCCTGCTTGGGATTCTCTCTCTCCTTCCCTCTATATCCCTTACCCACTTGTGTTCTCTCTCTCTCTCTCTCTCTCTCTCTCTCTCTCTCTCAAAATAAATAAACTTAAATAAATAGAAAGGGAAAGGGAAGAATGAGAAGAGACAAAAATGGCAGGAAAGAAAAAGAAAAGGAAACAAGAGGGAAATAAAGAGGAAAGAACTATGGAAGGAAAGATGGAAGAAACAAAGGATGAAGAAATAGAGTAAGAAAGAAACATTTTTTAAGTCTTTAGAGGTTAAATAAATGCTGTTAAATGCCTTTTTCACTCCCATGGTGGGGTAACCTGAAGCCTGCTGGAGATAAACACACATGCACAGGTTAATGCCCTCTATTTTCATGTCTTCTGACTCCTGAGTCTCCAGTGTCCTCCATTCTTCCATTTGCCAACTTCCATAACTACTAACTTTTGCTTTCCTTCAGCCACCTGCTTATCTCCTCTAACAACTGACTGGGCTTATAGTTGAAGTCACAAAACTATTTAGACACCTGGGTGAGATTTTTCTTAAATTCACAAACTTTTTCCTATAAATTAACCTACTTATATCATAAGTATTTAAATGTAGGCCCGGAAATTTATGTGTTTCTCAAGCTAACCAAATTCATTTGTGCTTTAATTTTTTTTTTTTAACTTCATGTCTTGTAAATTTCTTACAGACAGCACATCATTAGGCCTTGCTCTTCTTTTTTTTTTTTTTTAATTTAATCTGAAGTTCTCTACCTTTAATTGGGGTGTTTAACACCATTTACTTTTTTTAAAGTTTATTCATCTTTGAGAGAGAGAGAAAGAGAGAGCATAGGCAGGAGAAGGGCAGAGAGAGAGGGAGACAGAGAATCGCAAGGAGGCTCCAGGCTCCGAGCTTTCAGCACAGAGTCTGACTCGGGGCTCAAACCCACAAACCGTGAGATCATGACCTGAGCCAAAGTCGGACACTTAACCGACTGAGCCACCCAGGCACCCCTAACACCATTTACTTTCAATATGATTATTGATTTGGTAGTGTTAAAGCTTATCATTTCGGTATTGTTTTCTATTTGTTTTATCTCTTCTTTATTTTTTGCCTTCCTTTGGATTGAGTTTTTTCATTATTTCATTTTCTTTACTGTGTTGATTTATGGCTAATTTTTTTGGACTTGTTTTAGGGATTACTTTAGAAAATTTATAGTATGCATTTTTAACCTATCATTTCCTAGTTTAATTGATATATAACTTTGTGTATATTATGAGATCTTTTCAATATTGTACATTTATTTCTCCCTCTCTATCTCTTGTCTGTTTCTTATGAATTTTACATATACATTAGTATAGACTACATAATGTATCATTATTCTGTTTGAACAGTCAATTATCTTTTAAAGATATTTAAATAATAACAAAAACACATTATGCATACCCATGTAATTACCATTTCTGGTGCCCTTTATTTCTGTGTTACAATCTATGTTTGTATCTAGTGTCATAATTCTTTTCTGTGACAGTTTTTCTTTATTTCTTATACTGTAGACTTAATATTGATGAATTATTTCAACTTTTGCATGCCTAAAAAGTCTTTATTAGGCATTCATTATTTTTATTTTACTGGGCATAGAAACACAGGTTGATATTTTTCTTATTCTTTTTCTATTTTAAGGATATTTTTGCACT